>NW_016107836.1:484356-545387 GCF_001604975.1 Cebus imitator
CACCTGTAATCCCAGCACTTTGGGAGGCCGACGCAGGTGGATCATGAGGTCTAGAGATTGAGACCATCCTGGCCAATGTGGTGAAACCCTGTCTCTACTAAAAATATAAAAAATTAGCCGGGCATGGTGACACATACCTATAATCCCAGCTACTTGGGAGGCTGAGGCAGGAGAATCGCTTGAACCCAGGAGGCGGGTGAGCCGAGAACATGTCTTTGCACTCCAGCCTGGGCAACAAGCCCAAAACTCTGTCTCAAAAAAAAAAAATATATATATATATAGATAGATAGATAGATAGATAGATAGAGTATATATTATATATACATTTATATGTAATATATCTATGATAATTAGTAATTGAATTAGTAAAAAAAAAAATACACTTTTTTAGAGGAATATGTGTAGGTCCCCTAGCCTAGAATCTGAGGTATGCCCTCAAATCCTGGTTTCCTTCTCTTTCCCCCACACTTTGAGCTTTACTTTATGGAAGTTTGAGGAAAGGCATGCAGATTCTTTCCTGAGAGCATGATTTGACCAGAGAAAGAGGCATGAAGGCCAAGGAGGAGCTCAGTGGGGAGCTGGGGAAAAGGTGCTGTTTTGGTGAGTGCTCCTAGCTTGCTAGCAGAGGAGGAGTACTTATGGGAACAGCTGCAAGATCAAGGTCACTGGATGCTTAAAAGCCAGATTGAGCACACACAAGACTGTGTTTCAAGAAAAGCCTGACTGACAGGAACCTAACTCAGACTGTCCTCAGAAAATTCTCTGTAGTAGACTTTGTTACCGTTATAATGTATCTAGTTCATTCCCCACTGTCAAAAACAAAAAAACCTGTTTTTGACTTGATGAAGAATGCTGTGCTTACTTTCTCCAAACATGACCTAGAAAAAAGTGACCATGGAAAATATCCCACCATAGCAGATAACAGAAAAAGGTGAAACCTTCCTCCAATCCCACCCCCATTTTGAACATAAATTATTTAAAAATTTAAATTATCTGTGGCCATTTATAACATTTTCTTTCCACAGATTTATAATGTGAAATTATTAAATGTGTTATTTTATTCAAAAGTGTTTAAAGTTCTACAGTGAGACACAGAAAATGAAAGGAAGACTCCTCAGGTTCCTTAGAAATAAAGAAACATGAGGATAAGAAAATCATATGATAGGGACAGGTGCAATGACTCACCCCTGTAATCCCAGCACTTTGGGAGACCAGGTGGGTGAATCATTTGAGGTCAGGAGTTCGAGACCAGCCTGGGCAACACGGTGAAACCCTGTCTTTACTGAAAATACAAAAATTAGGTGGGCACAGTAGTGCACCACTGTAATTTCAGCTACTTGGGAGGTTGAGGCAGGAGAATTGCTTGAACCAGGAGGTGGAGGTTGCAGTGAGCCAAGATCACACCACTGCACTCTGGCCTGGGTGACAGAGCAAGACTCCATCTCAAAAAAGAAAAATAAAAAAAGAAAGAAAATGGTATGTTGGGTAACTATGCATTGTGGCTAACTTAACCCCTGATATAGGCACTGCCCAGTCTTTGCAAAGTCTTTGACAACCTAGCAGTTCTCAGATTTATGCAAGACTCCTTAGAAGTACTGATTGAAAAGGTATAAAATTCAGTGAGGAACTCCAAAGTAAGAATCTCATTTTTTTCCTCTGATTTAGTTTGATTCTGTTAATATTTGTTCTTCTAAGTATTTTTTTCTTTCCCATCTATGTTTTCCTATGCTATCATTTTAGTTTCCAATACTGCTGCAATGATGCCTTTAGAATATCAAAATTTTGTATTCACTTATTATTTTTTTACATTAGAATCACCTAGGAGGCTTTTCTCTTTCTCCTAGCTTTATTGAGGGATAATTAACCAATAAAATTGTACAAATTTCAGTTGTACAATGTGATTTGATATATTTATAGATTGTATAATAATAACCACAATCAAATTAATCAACACATCCATCTCCAAGCATAGTTACGTGTGTGTGTGTGTGTCTGTGTGTGTGTGTGTGCGTGTGCGTGTAGTACACTTAAGATATACTTTCTTAGTAAATTTCAGGCAAACAATACATTAATTGATACTTTTATTTGATAAATAGTAATTGAATTGCCAAGTACTATGTCAAGAACTCAGTTTTAAAAGATTAAAAACATCTCTGAATCCATCCAGATATAGAGGGAATTTAGGCTGGGCACAGTGGCTCATGCCTGTAATCCGAAAACTTTGGGAGACCGAGGTGGGAGGATTGCTTGAGCCCAGGAGTTCAAGCCTACAGTGAGCTATGACTGTTCCACCGCTCTCCAGCCTGAGTGCAATGAAAACTTGGGTAACTGTGGAAAACAGTATCTTGACTGAATACTGTCAGGGTGAAGACAAAAAGAACTATACACAAAAACTGTACTCTCTTTAGTAAACGTGTTCCTCATTAAGTGTTTACTCAAAATGAACAAATAAGTAAATGGATTGTAAATAACTGCAGCCAGGTTTCTCACTGTTGGAGAAGGAAGTTATAAACAAGGAAAGGGGAAAGGTTAAAATGAACCCTCTGGTGTTGGATTCATACAAAAAGATAGGTGGCATTGATGGGTATATATGCGTGGTTTATACATATATAGTTTTATAGCTGTGTCTTCTGGAAGTGCCTAGAAGCATGATACACAGGCTCGTGCCCAGATCTCAGTATCTAAACACCATCCTTCAGTAAAAGGAAGCAGAGCTCCTTGGCAAAGTGGCAAGACAGGAGCAGGGAAAATACAAGAGTCTGGAAAAATCTGTAAAGGCAGAAAGTAAGAAAGTGCTCAAACTAAGAGGAAGCATATCAAAAGAAAACATAAACCAAGCTGGGGAGCTTCTTATGAACAAATTAAAACAATTTGGAAACAAAATTAAATTTCATAGTACTGAATTTTGCCTACAGAATAAAATAAACTTCCATGAGCCCATACTGATATAAATGCATAGAATCATATGATAGTTCTATTTTCAGTTTTTTGAGAAACTCCACACTGTTTTCCATAATGGTTGAGACAGCTTTTCTTTACAGTAGAATTCCAATGAATAAATGAAGAAAGGAAGAAGGAAGTAGAAAATCACCATTAGGCAAATATCACAATAATACCTGCTGCAGACAACATCCACAGAGGGATGCCGTAAGCAGCAAGCAAGCATTTGAGGAGTTTCAAAGTCTCAAAGTGTCTCTCCTAAGATATTTATTAACTACCAAGGGTAAGATAGTAACTATATAATGGAGAAATCTCGCAGACAACACCTTAACCAAATGAACCAAACTTAAATCACCAACGATAAAAACTGACATCCTGAACCCTTTGATATTAGAAGGCATGACATCATTTCTGAAGTATTCTAGCCAAAAATGTAGAACGTCACTCCAATCATGAGAAAACATCAAAAACCCAAATGGTGGGACACTCTACATAATGGTATGACAGGCTTCAAGAGTATTAAGGTCATGAAAGACCTTAATACTTTTGGAAAGAGCAAGAAATTTACAGACTGGAGGAGACTGAATAACTGGATACAATGGGGCGAATCGGGTGTGAACTTGGAACAGAAAAAGAACATTAGAGAAAAAAACAGGTGAAATTTAAATTGTCTTGATGTTAATTTCCTGGTTTTGATAACTGCGTATGGTTATAAAAGACATTAACATTCTGGCTGGGCGCAGTGGCTCACACCTGTAATCCCAGCACTTCAGGAGGCCAAGGCGAGTTGATCACCTGAGGTCAGAAGTTCAAGACCAGCCTGGCCAACACAGCGAAATCCTGTCTCTATTAAAAATACAAAAATTAACTGAGCACGGTGGAGCGTGCCTGTAGTCCCAGCTACCTGGGAGGCTGAGGCAGGAGAATCACTTGAACCTGGGAGGTGGAAGTTGCAGTGAACAGAGATGTCCAGCCTGGGCAGCAGAGGGAGACACCATCTCAAAAATAAAAAAAAAAAAAAAAATACAAAATTGGGTGTTAGGATGCCCCACTTACATAGCCTACTGCCTCTTCTGACTGCTCCCCATCCTGTTTTCCATAGCACTTACCATCTTCTAACATGCTATATAACGCACTGCTTCGCCATGTGTTATGTTTTACGGTATGCTCCCCAACTAGAAGACAAATTTCCTGAAAGAGGTTCTTTGTTTAATTTACTGGTTTATCTTGAGCTCCTAGAAAAATACCTGGCACAGCATGAGCAATCAATATATATGTGTTTGATAAATGAATGAGTAAATATTTGCAAAAAAATAAATACAAGAAAACATATGTATAGAAGAATGCTGTGAAGTCAAATGCCTCACGGCCTGGCAAGGTAACTTAAACATGTGAAGGAGTGTCTGTTTTGTTCACTGATATATCTCATGTGGCCCAAACAGTGCCTGCTACATAGAAGACATGCAATAAATATTTACTAAAAGGATTAATATAAAATATTTTTACTAAATGGGTACAAATTACACTTCTGAAATTTTAGTAGGTTTTAATTGTATAAACACTGCTATATTGACTTATACAACACCAAAGGTGCATAAAACTAAATTTACTTGTCAATGCAAAGATATTCTAAATACCTTTTATTTTACTTGATTCACACTAAAAATTTCACATTTTTTTTTTTTGAGACGGAGCTTCACTCTTGTTGCCCAGGCTGGAGTGCAATGGCGCTATCTCAGCTCACTGCAACCTCCACCTCCCAGGTTCAAGCGAATCTCTTGCCTCAGCCTGCTGAGTAGCTGGGATTACAGGCATCCGCAACCATGCCCAGCTAATTTTGTATTTTTAGTAGAGATGGAGTTTCTCCATGTTGGTCAGGCTGGTCTCAAATTCCGGACCTCAAGTGATCTGCCCACCTCGGCCTCCCAAAGCACTGGGATTACAGGTGTGAGCCACTGCTCCCGTTCTTTCTTTAAAAGAAAAAAATGTTTGTTGGAAGAAGATATTTCTCAAAAATTCTACCAAGCCAGGCATGGTAGTTCATGCCTGTAATCCTAGCACTTTGGGTGGCTGAAGTGGGAGGACCACTTTGAAGCCAGTAGTAACCAACCCGGGCAACAAAGCAAGACCCTGGCTCTAAAAAAAAGAAAAGAAAAAAAAAAAAATAGTGGGACATGGTGGCATGCACCTGTAGCTCCCAGCTACTCGGAGGCTGAGGCAGGAGGATTTCTTGAGCCCAGGAGTTCAAGGCTGCAGTAAGGAAGGATTGCACCACTGCAATCCAACCTGGGGGTCAGAGCAAGACCTGGCCTCAAAAAAAGAAAATGCTTTACTAAGGTGTAGTGACCGTATCATATGCTGCTGGTGGTAATATTAATTGCTACTACCTTTCTAGAGCACAATTCAGCCCAATGTAAAATATCCTTAAAAAAATGTGTTTGAGCTTTCACAAAGCAATTCCTCTTCTGGAATCTATCTTCTGAATTGAATCACCCAGCTACAGTCATCAGAGTTAAACAAATGAAAGAGTGAACAAAAAGTGAATCAACAACATAAAAATGGATAAGTAAATAACAATATGTCTGAATTATGGATCATTTTGCAGGTGCTAAAATGCATGTCTATAAAGAGCTTTTAGTACCATGGGGAAGTGCTTGTACTAGAATATTAAGTGATAAAGAGGGGGATATAAAATTGTATAAGCAGTATTATCATAACAATGTAAAATACAATTTTTAAAAATTAAAATATGGTTATATGTAAAATCTTTGGAATTCTTTTCTGCTTTAATACTTTTACTTTTCATTCATCTATGATTAGTGTACAACACTTAACTTCAGAAACAACATCAATGATAAAATATAAAAACACTGACTGGATTAATCCTGAAATATTATGAAACAAACATCAAATGCCAAAATAAAATTTGTTGAAAACATTATAATATTACTAAAATAAATGCTAAGTAGATCCAAGATCTAAATGTAACAAATAAAATCAGAGAATTACTAAAAGAAAACATGGGCAAATTGCTTTGTAACCTTTCTAACTATGACTCAAAGCCTAGAAGCAATAAAAAATGATAAATTTAAATGCATTAAAAACTTCTTAAGGAGAAACAAAAGAACACCATACGCAAACAGCAGCAATAACAACAAAAGACAAATGGAGGGAGGTATTTGCAACTCTTATTACAAAGGGTCAATTTCCCTAATACATAAAGGCCTCTTAAAATTTAGAGGAAAAACTGCAAAACCTTATAGAAATGTGAACATAAAACATGACCATGCAGCTTATAGAGAAAGATATACAAACAGCTCTTTAATATATGAAAAGATGCTCATCCTCTTTCATAGTAGGAAGTCTGCAGATTAAAACTACACTGAGGTTGGGTGCGGTGGCTCACACCTTTAATCCCAGCACTTGAGAGGCCAAGGCAGGTCAATCTCTTGAAGCCAGGAGTTCCAGACCAGCCTGGCGAACATAGTGAAACCTTGTCTCTACTAAAAAATGCAAAAATTAGCTGGGCATGGTCGCAAACCAAGATGGCACCTCTGTACTCCAGTCTGGGTGACAGAGCGAGATTCTGTCTCAAAAATCATCATAATAATAATAAAACAAAAATAAAAAATAGTTCTGACAGGCGTGGTGTCTCACATCTGTAATCCCAGCACTTTGGAAGGTCCAGGTGGGTGGGTCACTTGAGCCCAGGAATTTGAGGCCAGCCTGGGCAACATGGTGAGACCTCTTCTCTACGAAACAGAGAAAAATTGGCTGGGCATGGGGTCGAGGCCTGTAGTTCCAGCTACTTGGGAGGCTGAGACAAGCAGATTGCTGAAGCGCCGGAAATCACCACTGTACTCCAACTTGGGTGACAGAGTGAGAACTCATTTCAAATAAAAAGACAACTTCATCCCATTTTGCTAAACAGGAAACTGAGTCTCAGGCAGGAAGCCAAATGATGATAGTAGAGACAGACCCACCAGCTCTGGCTGGGCTTTGCAAACAGAAGCCAATGACAGTCCTGGGGAATCTGGATGCATCTCTGCACACATTTGGGGCAACGCTTACCTTTCCCCAACCATTCCAGCCCTGTTGGCCCCTTGCCTAGAAGTCTGATATGCTCAGGAGCCATTACAACTCACTGCAGCCTCTAATTCCCAGGCTCAGGTGATCCTCCCACCTCAGCCTCCCAAGTAGCTGGGACTACAGGTGCACACTACCATGCCTAGCGAATTTTTGTATTTTTTGTAGAGATGGGGTTTCACCATGTTGCCCAGGCTGGGATGAAGTTTGTTTGTCTGTTTGTTTTTTCCAAAGTCTCGATTTGTTGCCCAGGCTGGAGTGCAGTGGCGTGATCTCGGCTCACTGCAACCTCTGCTTCCCAGGTTCAAATGATTCTCCTGCCTCAGCCTCCTGAGTAGCTGGGATTACAGGCACACACCGCCATGCCCAGCTAATTTTTGTATTTTTAATAGAGAAGGGGTTTCACCATGTTGGTCAGGTTGATCTCAAACTTCTGACCTTGTGATCTACCCACCTCAGCCTCCCAAAATGCTGAGATTACACACGTGAGCTCACTGGGATCAGGTTTTAATAAAACAAGATGATGAGTGGAAAGTGCCTGTCATGCAGCCAGGAGTTACTGCAAATGTTTAGGTTAACTCCACCCACGTGTTTATTTGTTCTTTACCACCACCCTAGGAGGTAGATGTTATCTCCATTTTACAAATAAGGAAACTAAGGTTCAGAGAGTTGGGGATATTTGTCCAGGGTCACACAACTAGTAAGTGTAGATCAAGAATTCAAACCCAAGGCTGTCTAAGCCCAAATTTTATGTTCTTGGGTTTTATACCATGATGCCTGTGGGAAGGAGAAAGTCTGAAAAGGGCTCTTTGTTCCTTGACCCAAAGCAATGCACTGACCTATAAAGCTTTTTCTTTTGATAGTCTTGGTTCATTCACTACGTCTTTGAATTTCTTAACGTTATTTCTGTAAACTAGGAGTTGCAAACTCTTCCTGTGGCTGACTGCCATAGTCCCTACCACTCCCTCTTGTCTTACACCTAGACTGCTTCCCTCATTTACATTACTTGCTTCTCTTGTTTGACATCAGAACTATGGCCTTTGTATATAAGCTTTTTAGATTTCTTCTTACATTTATTTATTTATTTATTTATTTATTTATTTATTTATTTATTTATTGAGACAGGGTATGGCTCTGTCACCCAGGCTAGAGTGCAGTGGTGTGATCATAGCTCACTGAAGTCTCCAACTCCTGGGCTCAAGCGATCCTCCAGTTTCAGCCTCCAAAGTAGCTAGGACTACAGGCGTGCAACACCATACCTGGTTACTTTTTTTTTATTTTTTGTGAAGATGAGGGGTCTCACTATGTTGCCCAGGCTGGTCTCAAACTCCTGGCCTCAAATAACCCTCCTGATTCGTCCTCCCAAAGTGCTGGGATTACAGGTGTGAGTCACCAAGCCCAGCCTACTTATTCTTTTTAAAAAGATGTCATTATCCACAAAAAGTCCAGTCACAGTGGCTCATACCCGTAATCTCAGCACTTTGGGAGGCTGAGGCAGGTGGATCATCTGAGATCAGGAGTTCGAGACCAGCCTAGCCAACAAAGTGAAACCTGTTTCTACTAAAAATACAAAAAAATTAGCCAGGCATGGCAGCAGGTGCCTGTAATCTCAGCTACTCAGGAGGCTGAGGCAGGAGAATCGCTTGAACTCAGGAGGCAGAGGTTGCAATGGTCCAAGATCTTGCCACTGCACTCCAGCCTGAGTGACAGAGCAAGACTCTGTCTCAAAAAAAATAAAAAAATAAAAAATAAAAATAAAAATGGCAAAAACCCAGATGTCCATCAATGGATGAATGAATAAACAAATTTTGGTCACATCTACATGATGGAATACTGTTCAGCAAACAAAAACAATAAATTACTGATGCATGTGGCTACGTGGATGAATTTTAGAAAACATTTTGCTGCCTGGGCATGGTGGCTCATGCATGTAACCCTAGCACTTTGGGAGGCTAAGGAAGGTGGACTAATTAAGGTCAGGAGTTCAAGACCAACCTGGCCAACATGGCAAAACCCCATCTCTACTAAAAATACAAAAATTAGCTAGGCATGGTGGCAGGTGCCTGTAATCCCTGCTACTTGGGAGGCTGAGGCAGGAGAATCACTTGAACCCAGGAGATGGAGGTTGCAGTGAGCCGAGATCACACCACTGCACTCCAGCTTGCGCGACAGAGCAAGACTCCATCTCAAATAAAAATAAAATAAAAAACATTTTGCTAAAGGAAAGAAGTCAAATATAAAAGAGTTCATACCCTATGATTCTATGTATATGAAATTCTAACTTATTACAACAGAAAACAGGTTGGCTGGGGCTGGAAACTGAGTTGGATTGTGAGGATTGTCTGTGACAGACACCAGAAGGTTTTGGGGGTGACAGAAATGTGTGTTACATTTCGATTGTACCAGTGGATACACTACATTGGATACACACTGGATACAGTGTGCATTTGCGTCAAGACTCAGAACTACACACCTAAAAGAATGCACTTAATTAAATGTCAGTTATGCTTCAATAAAGTTGAATTTTATAAAAGCAGTCATGAATGTCTTTTTCTTGTTCCCCCTTGCTACCAGAACCATGAGTGTGCTTTGTGTTTGTGTGTTGTAAAGGTGTTCTGAAGAGACAGAGTGTCAGAGTCACCACATCCTACAACACCCGTCATTCTGGGAAAGATCAGACGGGTCTGTTTGGAAGTCAGTGCTGTTTTCTATCACCAAGGGGACGGCTGTGGAACGCCGCCCCCAAAATTCATTATCTCAGCACTTAATGTTTTGTTTTTGTTTTTTCAAAATACAGAAAAGTAATTAGAAGACATGATGAGCAATAACCTTTCTGCCAAATTACCTTGTTTTAATTTGATGATGCTTCTGAATTGTTCAAGCTCAAATAATTAATTTGATAACTGCCAGGTCTTGATAGGATTTTTTTTTTTTTGGAATGTGCATGCCAAGTATCATAAGGAATGCTTTTCACGGGAAAACCTTAACCCCCTAAGACACGCAATGACCACCTGACCACTGATCTGCTTCAAATATTCGAAAGATAATAAGCCACAAGTTCACAGGAGGAAATTATTGCCTGGCCAACCTCTAGCAGTTGAGATTTAACAATGTCTTTAGTGACATTTATAAAACCCCATTGCTTTAATCAGACCATAAGAAGACTGAATCAGGTTTCAGATTCACTCGGGGTTGATAATTGAGCTCATTCCTGAAAGGCCTCAGGAGCACTAAAGCACTGAAGTGAAACCATGGAAATTAGGGATTTGAATAGGAGAATCGTGAACTTTGGTAAAGAAAACATTCCCAATGAAGGGTGCTCATGGAACAAACTTTGCCAAAACCTATTAATAAGATTAATGAAGATAAAATTAGGGAAAACACCATGAATCTTGTTGTCTATGGGAGGAAAGGAGAGAAAGGGGGAAAAGATCAGGCTCATTTACACCCTTGGCTATGTCATCACAAGCCCACGTGGAAGGGCCTGATGCCATCTTCCTTTTTGCAGAGAGAATGCAATGTCTAGTTCTTTCTTCTGCTGCTGCTAGGATTTGCCTTTGGCATAGTTAGCCTGTCTAAATGAAACCGGAACAAAATTCCAGGCCATCTTTTATAAATGTTTGTTCTCTGCAAGGGCAGGGCGACTTCCTAAGTGGGTAAGCTGGCTGAAGATCTGAGCCAAGCTTAGAAAAGAAGAGCCAGGCCTGCCCTTGAACTCACAGAGCTGAGCACAGCAGCACACACATGGTCTACCCTGGCTTGGGGCCCTGAAGTAGAGTCCAACCCAAAACTTCTCTGGAAAGGTCATGGTGCATTCCAAGCACAGGCCTCACGTCTACCTCTAAGTCTTAGCCATTATTGGTAAGGGGAAGTGGTGGGCAAGCCTTTTTAAAGCAGGCTTTTACTGATACAACCTTAGAGGATGGCCTCACAACCCCTAGACACTGCTATTAACTAAAGAGTGGCCAACTTTTAACCTCACCTAGAAGACGGCTGACAATCACTGGGGCATTTCATGAAAAATGGATCTGTAAGCCACATGCAACCATTACACTTTCAGACTATTCTTTTTTTTTTTTTTTTTTTTTTGAGATGGAGCCTTTCTCTGTCATCCAGGCTGGAGTGCAGTGTTGCAATCTCTGCTCCCTGCAACCTCCACCTTCCAGGTTCAAGCGATTCTCATGCCTCGGCCTCCTCAGTAGCTGGGATTACAGGCGTGCAGCCACCACGCCCAACTAATTTTTGGGTATTTTAGTAGAGATGGGGTTTCACCATGTTGGCCAGGCTGTTCTTGAATTCTGACCTCAAGTGATCCATCCACCTCGGCCTCCCAAAGTGCTGGGATTACAAGTGTGAGCCACCACACCCAGCCCATCTATTTCTTATACCTAGCACATGTCTGGCATGGAGTGGACGTGCAAGCAGTGATTGTTGAATGTATAGATTTGGCTTGGATTCCATGGACCTATGCCTTGGTGCCACGTCTTTCTCTCTTCACAAGTGGTATCTATTTTATTTTGTTTTTATTTTCAAGGCAGGGGTCATGCTCTGTTGCTCAGGCTGGCCTTGAACTCCTGGGTTCAAGCAATCTTCCCACCTCAGCCTCCCAATCAGCTGGAACTAGAGGTGTGCACCACTTGTATCCATTTAAAAAAGTCTAGATCAAGTATGGTTACTAAGATGTATGCTTCGGAAGTTGTCCTGGTGATAGTTGGGTTTCATATTTGTTATTTCCCTATAACAAGATATGAACTCATCCTTTCCTTCCATTTATATGTGGCCTCAAAGCCGTGAGGGATTATACGATGTGAGCACCATGCCTGGCCCAGTGGCCTTTTTCTATTTGTTATGCATATAAGGCATATTTGCACCGTAGGGCCTTTGCACATGGGGTTCTGTCTGCAAATAATTCCTTTGCATTGGGTCTTCAAATGTCACCACCACCAACCACCCCATGGCTTTGTGGCCACAAACAAATGGAAGGAAAGGATGAGTTCATATTTTGGTATTGGTTCCATGCCCAAAATCTGATTATTCCTAAGGATGGATAAGTTGATGTTAGGTAAGAAAAAAAGAGTCCTACTTATAATAACGTATCCCATTGTTAGATCATTTTATTTTAGTAAAGCATAAGACCTACAGAGGTGTTAAAAATCACAGAGTTGAATGAACATCTTTCATGGAGTCAGTGAGAATTGACTGAGGAGTATCTTCTCATTTATCGAAAGCCTCTATCTAAATAGATCACTATCATTGTTTCCAGCGGTTGACGCCTGTGTGGCCAACCGAGACCTCCTGAAACAATGAACTGAATTTTTGTCAGCTTTCACACCAAGTATAAGAATGGCTTAATTTTAAAAGCACCTCAGCAAGATGTTTTAATACTCTTTTCCTTGATTTTGATTAAGAACATCAAACTTCTTTAAGAACTCGTGAATATTTGGCTTTGATAACTCTGCACTGCCAAACCTATCAATTTCTTGGTGGGCCAAGAATGTGCATGTTTTACTGATTCTATGTTTTCAATCATTAAAGTATTCTGTAGCTGACCACATTCTGCTTTCTGTTTTTTTTTTTCTTGTCATCTTAACTAATTCAGAAAAAGCTAAGTTTAAGTTAATCTCAGAAGTTTAATCATCAATCCTGTCCCATGCTCTGTTACGAAGCACCACTAAGCAGCCTCTGGGGAATGTGGAGAAGTCTCCTTAGACAGGGTGGCCTATCCTGGGTTGGATCCAACCCAGAGGAGTCCAGTAGAGGCTCAGCCAAGTTGAGGATGGAGCAGAAGCAATGTTAGACCGGGTGGTCTGAGGGGGTGGCATTTGAAGTCCCAGTGCAAAGTAATTATTGCAGTGGGAACAGCATGTGCAAAGGTCCTGCAGTGCAAATATGCCTTTTATGCATTAAAAAAAACAGAAAAAGGCCAGTGGGCCGGGCACGGTGGCCCACGTCCTGTAATCTCAGCACTATGGGAGCCTGAGGCAGTGGATCATTTGAGGTCAGGAGCTTGAGACCAGCCTGGCCAAACTGGCGAAATTCTGTCTCTACTAAAAGTACAAAAAATTAGCTGGGTTGGTGGTGCACACCTGTAATCTCAGCTTCTCAGGAGGCTGAGACAGGAGAATTGTTTGAACCTGGGAGGTGGATGTTGCAGTGAGCCAAGATTGCACCACTGCACTCTAGCCTGGGCAACAGATCGAGACTCTGTCTCAAAAAAAAAAAAAAAGAAAAAGAAACAAAAAGGCCAGCGAGACTTGTGTATGGTGAGTAGAGGTCACGTGGATGAATCAATCTAAAGACTTTCTAATACTCTAATAATAATATAGTCTTGATACAGATGACAGCACCAGCAATGACAGAATTGAAAATTTTATACTCAGGTTGGGGCTCCCCAAGACAGTGATTGGGTCAAAATCCTATTTCTGGACTTCCTGGATTGACTAATCTTTAACTGGTGGGTGTTAAAGTTTCTCCATCATGGCCTCACTTCTGTGTAGTCCCTTCACATTCTAATTCCTGCCTCCCTTTTTCCACCCTGGCCACTCTGGGCTTCCAGCATCCCTGCAACGTTCACAGTTCCAGAACCACTCAGGACAGGTCGTGCCTCTCTCCTGACCTGCGAGAGCTTCTTGTGGCCTAGCAAGTCATTTTCCTGATTATTATCTCTCCTTATTCCTAATATCTAGTAGTTTCTACCCATTGTTCAGCTTCCACTTCTTTGCCTTTTCCCTGTAGCTCCACACCTCTGGAGCAACATAAATACTCTACATGGGCCAGGCACAGTGGCATACACCTATAATCCCAACACTTTGGGAAGATCACCTGAGGTCAGGGGATTGAGACCATCCTGGCCAACATGGTGAAACCCCATCTCTACAAAAAATACAAAAATTAGCTGGGCATGTGGCACACATCTGTAGTCCCAGCTACTCAGGAGGCTGAGGCAGGAGAATCGCTTGAACCTCAGAGGTGGAGGTTGCAGTGAGCTGAGATCTCACCACTGCACTCAAACCTGGTGACAGAGCAAGACTCTGTCTCAACAAAAACAACAACAACAAAAAAAAGGCTGGGCGCAGTGGCTTACACCTGTAATCCCAGCACTTTGGGAGGCCAAGGCAGGCCAATCACCTGAGGTCGGGAGTTCGAAACCAGCCTGACCAACGTGGAGAAACTCCATCTCTACTAAAAATACAAAAAAAAATTTAGCCGGGCATGGTGGTGCATGCCTGCAATCCCAGCTGCTTGGGAGGCTGATGCAGGAGAATCACTTAAACCCAGGAGGCAGAGGTTGCGGTGAGCTGACATCGGGCCATTGCACTCCTGCCTGGGCAACAAGAGCAAAAACTCTACCTGGTCCAGCCTGCTTCTAGATATACTACTCTACACCTGATGGAGATCTTGTGCCTGAACTCACTGCCCAACCCTTAGGACCAGAAAGATGGCAAGGCACTTAGAGAACCAGTAATGGCTTATAAGCACTGCCAGAATCAGGATAAAGAATTTGGGCTGCAACATCTAAATATGTTCTCAGAAACAACCTGCACAGTATTTGCTGACACATAAATACCAGCCACCTCTACAGCAAAACGTTATTCCGCTCAGTCAACTTCTCTAAACTCAGCACCTCCTTATTTTCTGAACCACTCAATTCAATGTTGTATTATTTACAAAGTTTTGCATTTTTTTGTCTTGTGAACATTTTAATATAAATCCTGAAAAGATTTAAAGTTCTCAAAGAGCAAAAATGTTGTGCTGCATTTCATTTGTAAATTTTGTAAGTTTCGGAAGAGTGTTGCACACATATAGAGTTAGTGTCTGACAAATCCTGGCTGATGGATATTCCATTGTTTTAATTCAGCTTTAAGTTTTTGGCAGTAGAGTGGAGGCTATGCAAAGTGTAAGCCTCATTGGTAGATTTGTGTCACTGGAGCTAAATTCTACCTCTGAAGTGGTGGCTAAGGTTAGAAAGATGGCAGGCAGGGCAGGACAGCACTCCCACATCCCTGGAAGCCTGAAGTTTCACAATTCTGGACAAAAGGGCAACCCTTCCTGCTTTATGTGATGTTTGTCAATTTTTTAATTCAGTGAATTATTTTTGAGTCATGAGCATGCACTATGTATGAGGCAATGTATGCATTATGGAGGATACACCAAAAAATTCTGAACTGTGATGCCTGGGTGCCCTAGCTCAACCTGAATTACGATCAGATAAAATCCCAGCTCTTTCCCATGAAGAACCTTGGGAACAGGATCCGCAAACAATGGGCATCCCACGTCAGTGTCTGGGCTGTTGTCTGGACCACTGCCTCCACGCTGGAAAAGGTTGTCCTGGTGGAAGAAGAAACCATGGATCAGGACCTTTGAATCAGGATACTTCAGAATTTTCCTCTTCTTTTGTAGCAGGATGTCAAAAGCATTCTAGTAAACCACAAGAAATCAGGAGTGAGAAAGAAAGATTTTAAGCTACTCCATGTACACTGACCTTACCTTAAGTTATATTTGGGAATTAACCAATGATCACAAATCAAATAAAAAAGAACTTAAAAATCTGTTTCACTACTTCATGAGTGCCAATAGATCAGAGGCCGTGGTAACTACATGCAGCACGCATGCTAAATAGAGTTTTCTTTTTTTTTCTTTTTGAGACAGAGTCTCACTTTGTCACCCAAGCTGGAGCGTAGTGGCGCAGTCTCGGCTCACTGCAACCTCCACCCCGCAGGTTCAAGCAATTCTCCTGCCTCAGCCTCCTGAGTAGCTGGGATTACAGGTGTGTGTCATGACACCTGGCTAATTTTTTTTTTTTTTTTTTTTTTGGAGAGATGGTTTTCACCATGTTGGTCAGGCTGGTCTCAGACTCATGATCTCAACTAATCTGCCCACTTCAGCCTCCCAAAGTGCTGGAATTACAGGCATAAGCCACAGTGCTCAGCCTAGAGTTTTCACTCGTGGATTCATTCATTCATTTTTTGGTTCATTTCTCTTTCTTTCACATATTCATTTATTTAACAAGTGTTTATTGTGTGTATACTAAGTGCCAGCTACTATAGTAGGACCTGAGGGGGATATAAAGATAAATAAGATACACGTACTATTAATACCTCTGTCTTTAAAGCACTTGAGGAAAGAAGAAGAGATAAAATGTGCACTTAAAAAATAGGGATTAAAAATGTGATAAAGCGAATTAAAGTGCTACAGGGACAAAGATCTGGCTAAAAAGAAGGGCTTTGTAGAGGAGTTAGCTGGGACCTTGGAGAAAGGGTAGGAAACGGTTATGTGGAAACAGGAATGGGACCGAGGATTTCTGACTCGGATGTGGAAAAGTTAATAGTTCCATTTGACAGGAGCAGAATGTGTATCAAAAAGCAGAAATTCGTCCAGGGGAAGTGGCTCACGCCCGTAGTCCCAACACTTTGGGAAGCCGAGGTGGGCAGATCTCAAGGTCAGGAGATCGAGACCATCCTGGCCAACGTGGTAAAACCCTGTCTCTACTAAAAATAGAAGAAATAGCTGGGTGCGCTGGTGCTTGCCTATAGTGAGCCAAGATTGTGCCACTGCACTCCAGCCTGGCAACAGTGAGAGACTCTGTCTCAAAATAAAAAGCAAAGAAAAAAAGAAACAAAAAGCAGAGATTCATGAATACCCAACTATGGAATTTTGTGTTACATTCATAGATGAGATGACCATATAATACATTATCCAGAACATGACACATTTAAGAGTGAAAAGAATCACGAAAATAATTATATATATAAATTTATTGGCTAAAACATTTTTATTATATTGGTAAATCTTTTTTAAAGTTCTATTCGAAAATTATTTTCAAAAATGAAATTATTTTAAAATACTAAAAATTATCTATCTACATCCAGATATATGGGGGGACATTCAAGCAAAAATGTTTAAACTTTTATTATGTTGATCATCTAAACATTTACAAATAACATAATCAGAAACAATGATCTTTGGTGAATATTCACATACTTGAATCAATTCCTTGGATGGATCTATTTTTAATACCACAGCACTAGTACTTTTCTGAAGAAGGTATTATTTTTAAATTTTTCAGAAAATTATTCTTCAAAGTTGCATTTTAAAGTTAGTTTGAATCTTTTGAACTTTTAATTGATTACTTTTTGTAGACTATAATTGTTTTTTTTTTTTTTTTTGAGACGGAGTCTTACTCTGTTGCCAGGCTGTAGTGCAGCGGTGAGATCCCAGCTCACTGCAATCTCCACCTCCCGGGTTCAAACGATTTCCCTGCCTCAGTCACCCAAGTAGCTGGGACTATAGGCACACACCACCATGCCCAGCTAATTTTTTGTATTTTTAGTAGAGGCTGGGTTTCACCATGTTGGCCAGGATGGTCTCAATCTCCTGACCTCATGATCCACCAGCCTCAGCCTTCCAAAGTGCTGGGATTACAGGTGTGAGCTACCACAACTGGCCTGACTATAATGTTTTTTTAAGAAACATGCTTTCTCTACAGGTCCTGACGTGATTATACTCAATAGAAGATATTATCAGTTCTATATTTTTAAAGTAAAACTTGTGAGTATTTTATCCCTAGTTTGTAAAATTAGCAATTTATAAAATGCCTTTTTAATCAACTTCATTGAGGTGTAGTTTACTTATAATAAAAGAACCTATTTTAAGTGTACAGTTTGATAAATTCTGACATATGTACCCACTCATGACACTACCAACACAATTAAGCTATATTTATATTACAAATAATTTTTTTTTGGATGGAGTCTCACTCTGTTGCCCAGGCTGGAGTGCAGTGGCACAATCTCAGCTTACTGCAACCTCTGCGTCCTGGGTTCAAGGGATCTTCCTGCTTCAGCCAGCCAAGTAGCTGGGTATAGGCATGCGCCACCATGCCCGGCTAATTTTTGTATTTTTAGTAGAGAGAGGGTTTCATTACGTTGGCCAGGCTGCTCTCAAATCCTAACCTCAGGTGATAGGCCCACCTCGGCCTCCCGAAGTGCTGGGATTATATAAGTGAGCCACGGTGCCTGGCCATATTCCAAATAATTGTTTCGAAAAGTCATTTTCATAATTAGTTTCACCAGCCTATGTCCCCCTCTCAGAACCATTATTTGCTTTCCCTTACTATAGATAAGTTTTGCCTGTTCTGGAACTTTATATAAATGGAATTATACACTATATAATCTTCTGAATCTGGCTCCTTTCACTCAACATAATGTTTTTAATTTTCTGTCACCCAGGCTGGAGTGCAGTGGCCTAATCACGGCTCACTTCAGCCTCAACGTCCTGGACTGAAATGATCCTCCCACCTCAGGCTTTCAAGTTGCTGCTGGGACTACAGACATATGCCACCATGCCTGACTAATTTTTTTTTTTTTTTTTTTTAAGAGACTGGGTTTCGCCATGTTGCCCAGGCTGGTCTCGAACTCCTAGTCTCAAGTGATCTGCCTGCCTCAGCCTCCCAAAGTGCTGGAATTACAGGTGTGACAATATAATGCTTTGAGATTCTTTCATGTAGTTACATACTTCAGTAGTACATTCTTTTTTATTGCTGTGTTGTATGGATACAGCACAATTTCTTTATCCATTCACTCATTTTCCAATTTTGAACAATTATAAATAAAGCTGCTGGCTGGTTGTGGTGGCTCACGCCTGTAATCCCAGCACTTTGGGAGGCCGAGGCGGGCAGATCATGAGGTCAGGAGTTCAAGACCAGCCTGGCCAGCCTGGTGAAACCCCATCTCTACTAAAAATACAAAAAATTAGCTGGGAATGGTGGCACGTGCCTGTAATCCCAGCTACTCGGGAGGCTGAGGCAGGAGAATTGCTTGAACCTGGGAGGTGGAGGTTGCAGTGAGCTAAGATCGGGCCACTACACTCCAGCCTGAGTGACAGAGTGAGACTTCGTCACAAATAAAAATTTTAAAAATAAAAATAAATAAATAAAGGTGCTATAATTATAATAAATACCTAGCAGCAGAACTGCTGTGTGATACAAAAAAATGAATGTTTAATTTTCTAAAAAACAGCCAGATTATCTTCCAAAGCAGCTATAGATTTTACACTCCACCATCAGTGTACAGGTGGAGTGAAGAGAATTCAGTTACTTCACCTGCACTCACACTTGGTATTGTGAGTCTATTTTAGCCCTTTTAACAGATGAGTAGTGCCATCTCTTTGTGGTTTTAATTTGGTTTTCTTTGATGCTAATGATGTTGAGTATTTTTTCATATGCCTGTTGGCTATTCATATATCTTCTTTAATGAGGTTTCTATTCAAATCATTTCCCTTTTTGTTTGTTTATTTGAGACAGGGTCTACTCTCATTCCCCAGGAGTGCAGTGGCATGATCACAGCTCACTGCAGCCTCAACCTTCTGGGCTCAGCCTTCAACCTCAGCCTCCCAAGTTACCAGGACTACAGTCACACACCACCATGCCTGGCTAATTTTTGTATTTTTAGTAGAGACAGGGTTTCATCATGTTGCCTAGGCTGGTTTTGAACTCCTGGGCTCAAGTGATCCACCTGCCTTGGCTCCCCAAAATGCGGAGATTACAGGGGTGAGCCACCACATGGGGCCATTTTTGCCTGTTTTAAATTGTTTTCTTGTTTAATAATTGAGTTCTAAAGGCCCATTATGTATTTTAGATACAAGTCCCTTTTCAGGTACATATATTATAAATATTGTGTTTTAGTCAGTGGTTTACCTTTTCTTATTTATTTATTTATTTATTTATTTATTTTGAGACAGAGGAGTCTCACTCTGCTGCCCAGGCTGGAGTGCAGTGGCACAATCTCAGCTTGCTGCAACCTTCGCCTCCTGGGTTTAAGCAATTCTCCTGCCTCAGCCTCCTGAGTAGCTGGGATTACAGGCGCATGCCTGGCTTATTTTTTACTTTTTTTAGTAGAGACAGGATTTTACCATGTTGCCCAGGCTGGTCTTGAACTCCTGTCCTCAAGTGATCTGCCCACTTTGGCCTCCCAAAGTGCTGAGATTATAGTCATAAGCCACTGTGCTTGGCCTACCTTTTCTTTATTTTAATAATTACTTTGGAAGAGCAGAACTTTTCATTTTAACAAAATCCAATCTATTATTATTTTTTGTTGGTAGTTTGTACTTTTTGTATTCTATCTAAGAAATCTGTTTTACTAAAGTCACACAGTTTCTTCTACATTTTCTTCTAAGAAGTTGTATTGTTTAGCTTTGACATTTAGGTATTTGATACATTTCCATCATGATTACAATTAATGCTTGTGTATGGTTTGAGGTAAGGGACAAGGTTTACTTTTTCTGCATGAATATCCAGTTGGAATAGTTCTATTTGCTAGGGAAAAAAAACTCTCTTTCCCCATTGAATTATCTTGACACTTTTGATTGAAATCTCCTGACAATGTATGTGTGGGTCTATTTCTGGACAACTCCATTTTATTCCATTACTCTATGTATCCATCCCTATGCTAAATCCACACTGCTTAATTTAGGTAGCTTCATCACCAGTTTTTAAATCAGGGAGAGTAATTACTCCAACTTCGTATTTTAAAAATTGAGAAAGCCAGTTTGATTTGGTGTGATAACGACCTGTTGGTTAACAGTAATATCACCGATGCGTGTGTTGATAACATATTCGCCACAACCAATTCCAAGTACCCTTCTATTCCAAATTAAGCTTCTTCCTTTATTTCCTGGAGACAGAGTTGCTCTGTTGCCCATGCTGGAGTGCAGTGGCTCAATCAGAGCTCACTGTCATCTCGAACTCCTGGACTCAGTCCTATCGTCCTAGCTCAGCCTCCCATGTAGCTAGGACTCCAGGTATATGTCCCCACACCTGGCTAATTTTTTTGGGGGGGTGATGGGATCTTGCTATGTTGCCCAGGCTGGTCTTGAACTCCTGGCCTTAAGCAATCCTCTCACTTCGGTCTCCAAAGTATTGGGTTTACAGGTGTGTGCCACTGTGCCTGGCAAATTTCTTAATTTAACGCAAGTTTTGTTTCTACCTCAATACTGTGCTCCACCAAAATTCATATTTGTGTTATCACCAGAAACATAAATAATTTTATCTTCAATGATGGATTTTTAAACTGAATTTATAATAACATTTAGAATAATGGTAGATGTTTCACCTTTGACCAAATGAACTTTCAAATATTTTACCAATTTCATTAATTTAATTAAAAGGTGGAACCACAATTGTAATGAATTTAACTGAGTTTCTATTTGAAACATCTGATTCAGTACCTATAATCAGGTATCACTTGACTGTAAATTTTCTCTTCATCTAATGGAGCAAACACATTAACAGTTTTTGCTGTGTATATATTTTTTTCTTTTTTTTTTCTTTTTTTTTTTGAGATGGAGTCTTACTGTGTCGCCCAGGCTGGAGTGTAGTGGCACAATCTTGGCTCACTGCAACCTCCGCCTCCTGGGTTCAAGTGATTCTCCTGCCTCAGCCTCCCGGGTAGCTGGGACTATAGGCACACACCACCACGTCCATCTAATTTTTGTATTTTCAGTAGAGACAGGGTTTCACCATGTTAGCCAGGATAGTCTTGATTTCCTGACCCCGTGATCCACCCTCCTTGGCCTCCCTAAGTGCTGGGATTACAGGCATGAACCGTTTGCTGTATATTTCTTACACATGCACAAGAAAAAAGCATAAGTCAGGTACCTGTTGTGCACTACTTCAGTTTTCTCAGCCTCACTGGTTCTGCTCGGTCACCACATCGGAGCATGTAAACCATCTTTCACCTCAGCTCTGCACCTTTGGTTTGGGTTTCTTACTTTTATTTCCCAAGGCTTCTCTGTGAACACCTGGGCAGAAGGTTTGGCATGCACGCACAGCCTGGAAGTGAGAGGAGGTAATGGCCCCTGGAAGGAACCTTTAACCAACAGGGAACAGCGGCCAATTGTTAAAAGCTACCACTTTGTTCATCTGAAGGGCTGCCTGGAGGTGTGTTGAATGTGGCTCTTCAGGCAGTCCCATGGATAATGAGTCACATGCAGTGGTAACACTTCATGTTGACGCTCCGTCTTTCCCTCCTTTGCTCTTCCTGTCTCTCATTTCTGCTTGCAAACTACATTCACCAATGAAATATTTGAATGTAAATATTTATCCTAGGTGCCACTTTCTGGGGAACCCAGGCCAAGACAGCTCAAATCAAAAGAAGCAAAATTCATTTAACAAAATGAAAAGTCATGTTTTAAAGCAGTGACTCGCCCCACCCCCAACCTTTTGGGCATCAGGGACTCATTTTGTGGAAGATAATTTTTCCACGGTTGGGGGTTGGGGGTGGTTTCCAGATGATTCAAGTGCATTCCATTTATTGTGCACTTTATTTCTACTAATATTACAGCATTATATATAATGAAATAATTATACAATTCACTATAATGCAGAATCAGTGGGAGCCCTGCGCTTGTTTTCCTGCAACTAGACGGTCTCATCTGGGGTTGATGGGAGGCAGTGACAGATCATCAGGCATTAGATTCTTACAAGGAACGTACAACCTAGGTCCCTGTCATGCACAGTACACAGTAGGGTTTGCACTTCTATGAGAATCAAATGCTGCCGCTGATCTGACAGGCGGTGGAGCTCAGGTGGTAATGGGAGTGATGGGGAGTGGCTGTAAATATAGACGAAGCTTCAGTGGCTCACCCACTGCTCACCTCCTGCTATGCGGCCTGGTTCCTAACACACATGAACCTGTCTAAGTTCGTGGTCCAGGGAATTGGGGACCCCTGCTTTAAAGAGTGACACATAAATACAACTTCCACAATTGCCTGTGTTATCTTCTTAAAATGATCACTAACTTAGTACTTCCTTAGCAGAGTTGTGTCTTCTGGTTTTCATTAGTCAATGATATCACTACAGACTCGATAATAGACAGTAAGTGTTCACAGACATTATGTGCAAGTTATAAGTTCATCAGCTTTCTTCAAATACAGAAACTCACTATTTAATTTTTCATGAAAGCTTCCTTTGTCCTTTCTTTCCTCCCTCCCTCCCTTCCTTCTTTTCTGTCTTCTCACTGTTGCTATAGTGAATGCTGTAGTGCACTGCACAGGTCCCTGCACAGGACAGTGTCAGCTGCCAAGAATGATGGCTGTTGGCAATTCACAGTTGATTCCATCTCTAGGAATAGCCCTGGGCCGAAACAAGCTGCCTTATCTAAGGTTATGCTCCCTCCCTGGGGGCAGCCTCCATCCCATAATGGGTCAATGGCAGGGGTAGGAGGTAGTAGTAAAACACAAAGGCCTGGTCCACTTGCCTCATTTAAGGACAACTCTGAAAGGCCATCCCAGCTCCCGGACTTCCATAGGATCAGTGGAGTCCTCTGCAGCACCAGAACCGCAGGTAATTTCTCCCTCTGCCCCATCCAGCTCCCCTCACCCCCTCACAGGTGTTCCCAAGAGTAATCCCCAGTAAACTTCCTGCAGGCAAACCTCCATCTCAGAATCTGCTTCTCAGAAACCCAATCTAAGCAACTGCTGAAAAGATTTATTGTGACATTTTTTTAACTTTATTTTATTTATTTATTTATTTATTTTGAGACCTCGCTCTGTTGCCCAAGCTGAAGTGCAGTGGTGTGATATCAGCTCACTGCAATCTCTGCCTCCTGGGTTCCAGCGATTCTAGTGCCTCAGCCTCCCAAGTATGTGGGATTATAGGCGTGTGCCACCATGCCTAGCTAATTTTTGTATTTTTAGTAGAGACAGAGTTTCACCATGTTGGTCAGACGGGTCTTGAACTCCTGACCTCAGGAGATCCATCCATCTCAGCCTCCCAAAATGCTGGGATTACAAGTGTGAGCCACCACACCCAGCTAATTTTTGTATTTTTAGTAGAGACAAGGTTTTGCCATGATGGGCAGGCTGGTCTCAAACTCCTGGCCACAAGTGATCCACCTGCTTTGGCCTCCCAAAATGCTGGGATTACAGGCATGAGCCACGGTGCCCAGCCAGATGCCTAATGGGATTGTAAAACAACCATTTTAGATGAGATTTAATTAAACAGTTAAATGTGCTGGGTTGAATTCTATTTTTATTAGAAAAATAGTAAATACTTCTAAGTGCCAAAAAATCAAGCAGAGTTTGTTTTATTAACATGGATTCCGGGCCTCTGTACTAAGAATTTGAGTTGGTTGTTTAAAATCAAAGCTCTCTGTGGCAACTGTAGAAATATCTAATTTATACTCTCGGAAGACTAGAAAATAACATCATTCCCAGTCTCAATTAAGTTTAGAAAAGTGTCAACTACATCTTTCAACTTAATTCTAGGTACAGATTTCCACGTTTGTGTAAGAACTTTACATGCTTTTATCTTTATAGCAATCCCATAGTATTGAGAGAATTACTATTAGTTTTCTCTTTGGAAAATTTAGAAACAGTGACAAATTTCAGAATAGACCCAGTTTACTGGAAAGCTTTCAAGCAACCATTCAGACATCTGTTTGGGATTTTTCTACTCATTATTCATTTACTCAGCAAGCATTTGTTGAGCACCTATTCATTATAACTATTCCGATTATTTGAAGTTGGTTGTCATGTGATCAATATAGTTTAATCACATCAACATATGATCAATACAATTCCATTGTTGCATCTCATTCTTTAACCAGTCCTAACTGAATCAGATAAACCATATAATAATAAAAATTTAAGAAGAAATTAGTTTTTAGATTAAATGAACTCACTCTGATGTTCAATTTCCGGACAATAATTGCCCTTCAGAAATGCCAGTAGGACATAAAAAGCTGTAAAGTCAGAGAAATGTGAATATTAACTGAATAGCCGGGTCAGTTATGATGTTATTAAATAAAACACACACTCACATAACCAAAGCCAAATAGGCCATAAAACAGCTGATTTCTTTCCACATAGAAAGACCAAATGCATCTACCTTAAGAGTAAGCACTGGTTTTACCAATTAGGTTGTATAAGGTAATTTCCATGAATTGAATGAGTGTAATCTGAAGCTCCAAAGATTTGGTAAAACGGATATTTAAAGCATGTGGCAATATGAAATAATTTTAGACCAAAAAAAAGCATTAACAAAGGAGTATTGAAATAGAAAAATTGATATTCCCAACCGTTTCTGAATGTGATAGTTTGAATAGGACACATCATGACATCATAATCCAAGGAAACCAAATATAATTAATAATCATTTGATAAATTTTTGTCCAAAACTTTGAGTTTACCTCCCAAATTAAGAAGTCAAATTATTCTAACAGATGAAGCGTAAGTCCTTTTACAAAATTAAAACAGGACATAATCTAGTTGTTAGCCAATAGAACAGTTTTTTTTAAATTTTGATGCTAGATAATTGTTATTTTTAACCCATATTTTGAAAAGACTTCAAAATATTAAATGACATTGCCCAAATAAAACTTATCTTCTTCAATTTGTAAGTGAAGTTTTTTGATGCTTGCATACAAAAGAAAAATTTGAATAGAAATGTTGCAGAAATTCTGTTTCACTCTAGTAATAAATAATATTCATCCATGAATCTGTAAATGGCTATCAATGTCTATTTGGATCAGGCACAGTGGCTCACACCTGTAATCCCAGCACTTTGGGAGGCCAAGCGGGGGTGGATCACTTGAGGTCAGAAGTTCAAGACCAGCTTGGCTAACATGGCAAAACCCTGTCTCTACTAAAAATACAAAAATTAGCCTGGCATGGTGGCACACTCCTGTAGTCCCAGTTACTTGGGAGGCTGAGGTAGGAGAATCACTTGAACCGGGGAGGTGGAAGTTGCAGTGAGCCTAGATCATGCCACTGCACTCCACCCTGGGCAACAGAACAAGACTCCCTCTCAAAAAANAAAAAAAAAAAAAAAAAAAAAAAAAAAAAAAAAAAAAAAAAAAAAAAAAAAAAAAAAAAAAAAAAAAAATTCCATTGGATACATTTCAAAGAATAACAGTTTATTTTTAAATGCCAATGTTCACAATAAGCCAGAAATTACGTTCTTTGCAACTATCTAAATGTCTGATAACACTTTCTGATGATCAACATAAATTGTGCAAGGGGGTGCCCTGGGTTTCAAAATAAATTTGGTAGCTATGAGAGCAAAAGTATTGGAAGATCCCCGCTGTGGGACATAATATCCACCCCGAGTCTGAAAAGGTGAGGGAAGGCTAGACAGGGAAAGGAGGCTGGGGGATGGGTGGCAGTCCTGTAGGGCATGAGCCAAGGCTGGGAGACTGAGGAGAGAGGCTGCTGATATGTTTAAAGGAACAGGATTTTAGTGTGGCTGGGGGAGGCCTCAGACAGGTGGCTGATGCCATGGGAGTAGACAGACCATCTGAGTGAAAGATTAGAATAAGCAAAGCAGCTGTCGAAGAACAGAGCCTAGAGCCACAGGTGGAGAGGAGCCCCTGAGAGCTCGAAGGTGTAGTTCAAGGGGTGGGAAGAGAGTGGGGAGAGGTATACGAGATGGGCTGACTCTGCCAATTCAGAACCCCACAGATACAGAGGACTGAGCTAGTAAGTGACAGGATCAGGACTGACCCACGCTTTCCTGATTTTTCCTAATCTTGTGTTCATTCCATTTAGCATGCTACTTCTAGTATTTGACTTACGTGTTGAAGTATAACATGCTATTTCTTCCAAATCATATGTGATTTTTTTTTTCCAGTCTTTCCATTATGGTCAAATGTACTTCTTTGGAAGTAAAGAGAAGTATACATTGCATAGTCTCGAACGGGAAGAGAAACTTCTGTTAGATCACAGAGTCCTTGCCTTCCAATAAGAGGCTAGAGAAATCACACTGGTATAGGTAAAGGGAAATCACACTGGTAAAGCTATAGTATGGCTATTCAGGGCCCACAGCAGCCCCAAAATGTGCAGCCTTCTTGGGAGCACTGGTCTGAATCTTGGCAGGGTCAACATGAGAGCTTAACCTTTTAAGACAGATAAATTGGGTCCTTGGAATGCCCCTGTTTGGTGGGCTCATAGGAGTCTTTCAGATGAGTCCCTTGCTAAGTAAAGCTCAGTCTGCTTTGTGTCAGCTTTATGCAGTCTCAAGATAATCTTAGACTGTTCTCCATGAAGCCAAAGCCAGCAATAGGAAATTCAGTCTATCAACTCTTTATTTGTCATGAGAGAAGTTGCTATATTGTTCACTGCAATACAACTTATCATAGCAAAGTTTGGAAACTGCCTACGCATCCAAAAATTAAGAAATGTTTGAATAAATGATCCATTTATAGGAAGAAATATTGGGCAGCCAGTGAATATTAGACTTTCTGAGAATCCGAGAAATCTTACATGGCTAATTTTTTAAATGACTGAACTTTATATATATATATATATATTTCAAACAAGGTCTTGCTCTGTTGCCTAGGCTGGAGTGCAGTGGTGCAATCATGGCTCACTGTGGCCTCAGCCTCCTAGGCTCAACTTATTCTCCTGCCTCAGTCTTCCAAATAGCTGGGACTACAGGCACTTGCCACCACACATGGCTAATTTTTTATAGAGATGGGTGTCTCCCTATGTTGCCCAGTCAAGCCTTGAACTTCTGGCCTCAAGTGATCCTCCTGCCTCAGCCTCTCAAAGTCCTGGGATTACAAGCATGAGCCACCCTGCTCAGCCCTTGAACTTATATTTTTGACATGTATTGTCAACAGTATTTACACAGCATTGGTGAGTACCTTTATAACATCTCCGGTTACCAAACATGGTATTAATTTGGCACATCCTGTAGCCTCTTAACCACAGCTACTACAGAAAACGTCCAGGTTCTAATAGATTCATGGAATGGGAGCAGTGTAGTTAACTCTAGAACTGAGTTTTAATCGTTTACATGATACTAAAAGATGTGAAACTCTTGAAAAGTTAAAAGTGCTATATAAATGTAAGCACTATCTCTGTTAAATGCTTTTTCTAATCTAATTAAATAATTATTATTTTTTTTGCCAAGTAAGTACTTTTTCTAGCCTAATGCCTTTTGAGTGTCCAATTCTGACATTGTATCAATGGCACAAGTGAACTCAGGGAGACTATAATGAAAAAGACTGTAATGAGTTTCATGGAGGATGTGGAGAAATTGGAACCCTCATACATTGCTTGTGGGAATGTGAGATGGTGCAACTGTTTTGGAAAACAGTTTGGCAGTTCCTCAAAATGTTAGACAAAGAGTTACTGTATGACTTGGAAATTCTACTCCTCAGTATATACCTGAGAGAAATTAAAATGTATGTCCACAGAAAACCTTGCATGTAAATGTTCACAACAGCATTATTCATGATAGCCAAAAAGTTAAAACAATCTAAATTTCCATCAACTGGTGAATGGACTAACAAAATATGGTCTATCTATACAGTGGAATATTATTTGGCCATAAAAAGAACGAAATACCAATACGTGCTACCATGGATGAACCTTGAAAATATTATATTAAATGAAAACATCCAGTCAACAAAGACAACATAGTGTATGATTCTATTTCTGTGAAACATCAAGAATAGTCCATTTCTAGGCAGAAGGTAGGTTAGTGATGTGTTAGTCTGTTTTCCTTGCTGTAAAGGAAAACCTGAGGACCGGCACGGTGGCTTGCCCCTGTAATCCCAGCACTTTGCGAGGCCGAGGCGGTGGATTACTTGAGCCCAGGAATTTTGATACCAGCCTAGCCAACATAGTGAAACCCCATCTCTACTGAAAATTCAAAACTTAGCCAGGCATGGTGGCGGGCGCCTGTAAACCCAGCTACTCGGGAGGCTGAGGCAGGAGAATTGCTTGAACTCAGGGGCGGAGATTGCAGTGAGCTGGGATGGCACCGCTGCGCTCCAGCCTGGGTGACAGAGTGAGACTCTGTCAAAAAAAAAAAAAAGAAAGAAAGAAAGAAAGAAAAGAAAGAAATACCCGAGACTGAGTAATTTCTAAAGAAAAGAGGTGTATTTTGGCTCACGGCCCTGCAGGCTGTGCAGGAGGAGTGCTGGCAGCGTCAGCTCTGGTGAGGGCCTCGGCAGGTTTCTAATCACAGCAGAACGTGAAATGCGGGCAGGCATCACCGGCCGTAGAGGAAGCGAGAGAGAGGTGGGGGAGGGGCCACGGGGCCACACTCTTATTTATTTTTTTTTCCTGTCACCCAGGCTGGAGTACCGAGGTGTGATCTCGGGCTCACTGCAACCTCCGCCTCTCGGACTCAAGCAATCCTCCCACTTCAGCCTCCCGAGTAGCTGGACCTCAGGCACGCACCACCACACCCGGCTAATTTTTTCCTTTTTTATTTTATTTTTATATAGAAATGGAGGTCTCGTCATGTTACCCAGGCTGGTCTCGAACTACAGAGCTCAAGTGATCTGCCTGCCTCGGTCTCCCAAAGGAGGTGCGATTACAGGTGTCAGCCACCGTGCCCGGCCCGCACTCTTTTAAACAACCTGCTCTTGAGTGAACTCTGAGTGAAAACTCACTCATTACCGTGAGAAGGGCACCAAGGCATTCATGATGGAGCCTCCCCCATAAGCCACACACCTCCGGCCAGTCCCCACCTCCAACATTGGGGATTACATTTCACCATGAGATTTGGATGCGACAAAACATCCAAACCACGTCCAGTAGCTGCCCAGAGCGGGGGGACTTGGGGAAAAATGGGACTGACTGCTAGCGGGTAGAGCTTCCTTCTGGAGTTAAAAGGTGTTCAAAAATTAACTGGGGTGATGGTTACAAAACTCTGTGAATATATTAAAAATGATTGAATTGTACACTTTATTTGGGTGAATTCTGTGGTATGCAAATTTGTTCAGAAATAAGCTCAGAGACTAAAATCCTCTTTGATTAAATGCAGTGGAAAGGGGAGCATTTGTTTCTTCTCTGAATCCAAAGGTTTGAGGTACACAAAAGCCAAGGTTTCAAAGGAATGGGAAGATGTATATTTGGAGCCACCAACAACTGGGGACAACACTCAATCTAGAACTTGGATCAGAAGTGCAACAGACTGATTATTATTTTTCTTTATTGAAATGGAGTCTTGCACTGTCGCCCAGGCTGGAGTGCAGTGGCATGATCTTGGCTCACTGCAACCTCAACCTCCCAGGTTCAAGCAATTCTCCTTGCCTCAGCCTCCCCAGTAGCTGGGATTACAGGTGCGTGGCACCATGCCCAGCAAATTTTTTTGTAGTTTTAGTAGAGATATGATTTCAATATGTTGGCCAGGCTGGTCTTGATCTCCTGACCTGTGATCCGCCTGCCTTGGCCTCCCAAAGTGCTTGGATTATAGGCATGAGCCACCACACCCAGGCATTCAGACTAATTTTTAAGGCACCATCAACAAAGTTCATGCAATTAACTAAATATAAAACTAAATATAAACCAAAACTGAAGTTTTAGACCTCCTCAATAAAAATAATTTAAACTATCACCCAACTCAGTGGAAAATCATAATTTGCATGGTATTTAGAGATGCCAGCTCTGCCAATCAAGGGATTCTAATCTGCCTATCAGAAGTGCATGCAATTCTGATACATCTTTTGCTTTAGCCAGGGGGGAGGAAAAATTCCCACATAATAATCACATCCTTATAGAAATTGAAAACGTATGTTCAAGCCATGGTGGTCCTGCAAAAATATAAACTCATAAAGGGTCTCTTGATTCATTGTCACCATTCATTTTGTTCACTGGAATAACCAGAGTTTTACCAGCCTTATACCATGACGGATAGCTCTTTCATAAAGGGATATTTTACAAAATATTGAAATGTAGCCTATTTCTACCTGATAAATGCCTGGACCTGTAAACTTTGAACCCTCGATGGCCTTTGTTGCTTGTGACCTTGTTTAAATGATTAATGTTCTTTTAACAACTGCAGGCTTTAGAAGGCAACGTGCATTCACCATGCACAGATCCTTTATTTGAAGCAAAATGAAGTGTTCAAACACAAAACTGCTGATAATATGCACCCTAGTACATAGTTGCATCATTTTTAAATTTCAGATACCCTACTAAAGAGGAAAGTTTTGTAGGTTATGTATTCTGAAGATACATACTTTTTACTTTAAAAAGTTGTAAAGGGTCCCTCAAGTTTTTAATTTCTGAAAAAAATATGAACACTATGTTGACACAGCTTATTCATCATCTCTAAGCTCAAAGTAAATGGATAATTAGGCTTACTTTATCACACTTTTTTGTTTTTTGGAGACAGGGTCTCACTTTGTTGCCCAGACTGGAGTGCAGTGGCGCGATCATGGCTTACTGCAGCCTCGACCTCCCAGACTCAAGTGATCCTCCCACCTCCACCTCCCAAGTAGCTGGGACTACAGCCTATGCCAACATACTGGCTGATTTTTGTGTTTTTTGTAGAGACTGGGTTTCACCATGTTGCCCAGGCTAGTCTTGAACTCTTGGGCTCAAGGTATTCTCCCACCGTGGCCTCCCAAAGTGCTGGGATTACAGGCATGAGCCACTGAGACCGGCCTTATCAGACATTTTTAATTTGTATTGTTTGATCAAGGTTTTGCAGCAATTTGTATCACTTTGGTATTATCATCAAAGTTGGTGACTTATATGATTATTGAACTATGTCAAGTCTCAACCCCCCGCCCAACTCTATCTACTGTTAAAATTCAAAACTTAGGTCTCAAAGGTCTGCATTTATCAGAAGTCAACAGAATTACTTTCAGAGACTGGATGAAAAGTGGACTGGATCTTTCTTAACTAACATCACTCTGGAAATGGTAAAGATGTAACAAATTTTTGTTGTTGGCTTTATACCAGCCTTGAAAACAAAAGCCCCCCTCACCCCCCCCCCGCAAAAAAAAGGCAAAGGAAAGAAAGAAAAAAGGAAAAGAAGTTCTATCAGCCTACTAAATGTTTTATGAGCCCAGTGTCCCCTGAAAGGTTCACAGGAAATTTTTTTAAATGAAATAAAAGTATTCAGCAGCTTGCTTGGTATATGTCATTATTCTCAGTGGGTAAAAAGATATTTGCAGCTCTGAAAATGAATGTGTTTCATAAAATACATTTTCTTTTTTTTTTTCCACTGTCAAGGACTTGAAGTAAAATACATTTTCTTATGACTACAGTAAGAAAAGCCCTTTTGTTTATGGCTGGGGAGCTGGGGTAGAGAGAAGCAAGGAGGTTTCCCTATCACAATTAGGGAGAACCGCTTTGTTTTAAAGAGCCCATTTCCCCTAAAATCAATAGATTATTACCTCAGCACTACAAACAAGGCATTTCCTACCTCACCCAGGATCCACACCACTATTTGTAGGGTTTTTTTTTTAGCAGTTTACATAAAATATTACTAGAGGTAAGTTCTTTTTTCCCTAATGGCTCAAAGGTTAAAGTTGAAAATACCAACTTGATGTTGTGCAGAGATGTGGCCATATTGAATGTCATTTCCACATTTTCCAGTAAATCATTTCATTATCCATAATCATAATCTTCATTGGCTTTACAAATAACTGCTTTGCTAAACTTAAAGGAAGTCTGATTTTAATTTGCTATCTACATCTACATTCTTATATTCTTTTTATAGATTCTTTAACAAGTTATCAGTAGAATCTTCCTTCATTCAAACATAAGTGAAAGTTTTATCTATTTTGAGATATCACTGAAATAATTTATTGCTGGGGAAACAAAACCTTTTGTCTCAAAATATATTTCTTCCCGACAGCTGTGGTATTTCAGGGAAAGCACCCAAGCTATGATGGTCTGGACTGCAATCAACTGTTCTTAATAGGAAATTTTACAGACTTTTAATAAGATATCTTCCAATAATTTATGGAGAGAGGTTTTGAAGTGAAGAGGTATTGTTTGGCAATATGTTCTTCCTCTAATCGCAGGAAATTTAAATAAAAGAGTTCTCATTTCCTCTGAACTCAGCAGTTCTCCTTTTATGAAAGATTTAAAAAAAAACACCTGCTGCAACAGCCCCAAAACATGGTTTACTTGCTTCAAACAAAATTGTGCTGAAACAAACAAACAAATACATTAGCACTGGAGTTCTCTTGTAGACTTCCTGGTCTGTGACAGGTTGGAAAATTGCACTGTGGAATCCAAAAGGACAGGGATGTTTGAAAATCAGCAGAGACATCTCCTCTGTTTACAAAATGTATGTAACCATCCCCAAGTATCCTGTTCCCTTGGACCAGTGGTTTCCAATCTGTCCCATATGGCAGGAGTTCATAGTCCCCAGTCAGTGGCCTGTTAGGAACCGGGTGTCATAGCAGTAGGTGAGCAGCAGGCAAGTGAAGCTTCACCTGTATTTACAGCCACTCCCCATTGCTGGCATTGCAGCAGCAGCATTACATTCTCATAGGAGCATGAACCTTACTGTGAACTGTGCATGCGAGTGATCTAGGTTGCATGTTCCTTATGAGAATCTAATGCCTGATGATCTGTCACTGTCTCCCATCACCCCCAGATGGGACCATCTAATTACAGGAAAACAAGTTCAAGGCTCCCACTGATTCTACATTATAGTGAGCTGTATAATTATTTCATTACATATTACAATGTAGTAATAATAGAAACAAAGTGCACAATAAAAGTAATGTGCTTGAATCATCCCAAAACTAGCCCAGCACCCTCCACACTCCCCGCCCTCAGTGGAAAAATTGTCTTCCACAAAACTGATCTCTGGTGCCAAAAAAGTTGGAGACCACTGCCATATGGGGATTCCCATCCCCCACCAAGCTATTTTCTTGATATTATTGCTAATTCTTCCCATTAAAGCCTCTACACTCATCTTACTTGATTTATCACCACTTTGTTGCAGGTTTTGTGTGTTTGGTTTGGTTTGGTTTTGGTTTATAACGTTGTTGTTTTCCTACTTAAAAATTGAACTTTAGGCCAGGTTCAGCGGCTCATGCCTGTAATCCCAGCACTTCAGCCAACATTCATTCCGTTTGGTTCCTAAATGGTGTAACCAGCAGAGGGACTAGATCTGTGCCTGTCATGCTTTAACATACCATGTGCACACAAATCACTTAGGCCTCGTGTTTAAAAAGGTGATTCTGTCTTAGCAGGTCTGATTTGAGGCCAGAAATTTCCTACTTCTAACAAGCTCTTGAGTGATGCCAATGGTGCTAGCCCTTGGACCGCACTTTGAATAGCAAAGAAAGGTCCCTTCCAACTTTAGATGCCATATCCTGGGGTTCCAGTGGGGTTCTTGTAGGGTTCACTGGAGAGTTTATGAAATGGTACGAAATCCTAATAAGAAAACTTTAAAAGTTTTGGCAGCTACATATATTCCCCTTCTTTAGGAAATGGAATCAGGAGAAGAAAAAGAAATCCAGCATTAGCTGATGAGCAGCCAGTGTGATGTTGAACATATCTCTGTCTCGGGTCAAGAGAAAACGACTCTGTTCATGTTATCGCCTTCTTTCCCTCTCTCCCTTTTCTTCCAATAACCTTAACCTCTCTCCCCCACACACAGTCAGCTGGGTAGCTCCTGTACTTACATAAATTTTGCTTTTATTCCTCAACCATTATTCAGAAACTTACAAATGTACTGTTAAAAGAAAAAAAGATACTGAGCTGTGCCTCCGACAAGATGTATACAAATTTACTCAAAGCATCACTATGTTCTCAAAGAAGGAGGAAGGCAATGTGGATTCGTCATATATGTTCCCAAGATATCCTGAGGCTTTAGCCGCTAATCCAGGAGGCTTCTTTCTCCAATGGTAACTCATTCCTATGTCATTCTTGGTGTATCTGTAGCTAGGGGTGGATGATTCTTAAACCTCCAGCCAAGATAGCCAAGATATGAATCAAAAAGTTTCCGGCCAGGCATGGTGGCTCACGCCTGCAATCCCAGCACTTTGGGAGGCCGGGGCAGGTGGATCACCTAAGGTCAGGAGTTCAAGAACAGCCTGCCCAACATGGTGAAACCCATCTCTACTAAAAATATAAAAATTAGTTGGGCATGGTGGTGGGTACCTGTAATACCAGCTACTTGGGAGGCTGAGGAGGGAGAATTGCTTGAACCCGGGAGGCGGAGGATGCAGTGGGCCAAGATTGCACCACTGCACTCCAGCCTGGGCGCCAAGACTCCATCTCAAAAAGAAAAAAAAAAGGAGTACAGGTCAAGGATAACGACCTGAATTTCCCACTCCACTTTGTAGATGAATACCCAGTTTAATGAAAGAAGAGATTTCAAGAACATTCATGTTACATGGGGTGAATGTAAGTGGAAAGAATTTTTAAATCTTTCAAGATACCATTTTTTCTAAGATTTCCAAATCCATTTATGTAAGCCTTAGGCCAGATCATTTGAATCATGGAGAAACTAAAACAACTCATGTCTGACATAAATTCGAAAGCCTTCAGCAACTGCAACGAAGCAAACAAAAAGATGGAGAATGCAGCAGGGAATGAGGGAGGGGAGAGCAGGCTAGAGCTAAATAGTTGTCTCTTTCTGGGAAAGTTTTCTTTTGGAGGAACATTTAGAGCTGTGAGGGTGAGAAGGAATGCCCACTCAGCCAGTATAATCAATTCAAAGGGTCAGTTGAGTGGCAGAGGATACAGATGACCCTCAGTTCCAGTTATTTATTGCTGCATTACAAGTGATTCCAAGACCCAGTGGCTTAAAAAGATAGCTCTTTTTATTGCATCTCATAATTTTGTGGGTCAGGATTTTGACCAGGGTATAGCTGTTCCATGTGGTGTCAACAGAGGTCACTTGGAAGTATTCAGCTGGTGGGTGAGCTTATTTGCAGGATCCAAGATGGCATCACTCACGTGTCGGGAGACTTGACTGAGGACATGAGGGATGGCTGCAAGGCAAGGCTTAGCTACATTTGTTGACCAGAATGCCTTCATGGAGCTTCTTCAGCACGGCAGCTTGAGGGGCAGGACTTCTTACAAGAGCCACTGCATCAGTGATCAAGGGGAGATCTATATGACCTTTTATGATCTAGCTTTGGAGGCCTCATGGCATCACTTTACTGTACTTTTTGTCAAAGCAGTGATAAGCCTGCCCATGTTCAAACACAGGTGATACAGACCCCATCTCTTGAAAGGATAAGTGTCAAAAAATTTGTGGCCATCTTTAAAAACTGCCACACCATAAAATTCATGAAATACTTCTAGAAATGGTGGAGGTCAGTCATTAACTACTGGTTACCAAGTGAATGTAAACTCAAACAAATGTACCTTATTTCTCAGTGTATATATTAAAATACATATTTTAATTAAAAGCTGCTGCTGCTGCTTCTTCTTCCTCTTCCTCTTCCTTGTCTTCGTCCTCTTCATCTTCTTCGCATTCTGTCACCCAGGATAAGTGTCAAGAAATTTGTGGCCATCTTTAAAAACTGCCACACCATAAAACTCATGAAATACTTCTAGAAATGGTGAAGCTCAGTCATTAACTACTGGCTACTAAGTGAATGTAAACTCAAACAAATGTACCTTATTTCTCAGTGTACACACACACACACACACACACACACACACACACAATTTTAAATAAAAGCTACTTCTCCTTCTCCTTCTCCTTCTCCTTCTCCTTCTCCTTCTTCCTTGTCTCATTCTGTCACCCAAGTTGCAGTGCAGTGGAATAATCATAGCTCTCTGCAGCCTCCAACTCTAGGCTGAAGCAATCTTCCCACCTTAGCATCCTATAGAACTACATAGCACGGTGCCACCACACCTGGCTAATTAAAAACCTTTTTCTTTTTTCTAGAGATGGGGTGTCCTTATGTTACCCAGGCTGGCCTCAAACTCTTGGCCTCAGGCAATTTTCTGGCCCTAGCCTCCCAGAATGCTGGGATTGCAGGCATGAGCCCATGTCCAGGAAAAACTTGGATATTCTTATTCACATTATATTCAGATGTACAAAATAAGTCCTTTAAAATTTTGTTATTCAATTTTGGCAAAAATTCAGTTACTTCTTTGAATATGACATAACAGCCCATGTCTTATTTTATTGCCATCTACTTTGTAAAATAAGCAAACATTGGTGTCTACTGTCAACTACATGACAATAAATTGTCGCTTTTGCTAAGAGCAATATACAATCGCTTATTGTAAAGTATTTTTCATGTTAGGATTTTATGCACTTCCACAAAAAATAGATGATGAATAGATTACAAATTGTTTCCATATCTATGAATTTCATCACATGAGGGAACATATCAGTGTTGTTCAAAGCAGTAGTCACAGTTTGTTTAATGGCTTTGTACCACATATCACCTTTGTTCCTTTACTTCCCATTTCCCAAAGACTGCCCTCGACTTTGCAAATAGGTTATTAAATTTTTACTAACCAGTAAGATAAATTAAAATTTGGAAAAGATTTTTTGGAAAGAGAATGATCCCAAATGAGGTTCTTACACATGAATTTATTCACTGTCCATATTGATTTCTCTGCTCTGGCAGCAGTTGAGATTTGCAAACAGTTAATAAAAATTAAATTGGCAATAATTTGAAACATCAAGACCCTGGAATAATCTGGCTAATCAGAGAAAGTGGTAGCCTCATACCATCTTAAGGGGACTTTTTTTTTTTTTCTTGAGACGGAGTCTCACTATGTCACCAGGCTGGAGTGCAGTGTCATGATCTCAGCTCAGTGCAACCTCTACCTCCTGGGTTCAAGCGATTCTCCTGCCTCAGCCTCCCGAGTAGCTGGGACTACAGGTATGCACCACCACACCCAGCTAATTTTTGTATTTTTAGTAGAGAGGGGGGTTTCACCATGTTGGCCAGGATGGTCTCGATCTCTTGGCCTTGTGATCTGCCCACCTCGGCCTCCCAAAGTGCTGGAATTAAGGCGTGAGCCACTGTGCCAGACCCTTAAGGGGACTTCTTAAGCACTTGATTCTTTTAGATGATGTGTTCCTGGATAACCTCTCTCTGGCCTTTTATATGTAGGTCAATTAAATATAAATATTCTTGGGAAGTAACTCCGAATGGGTACAGGGTTTCTTTTGGGGGTGATGAAATGAAATTAGATTGTGGTGATAACTGCACAACCTTCTGAAAAAAACACTGAACTGTACAGTTTTAAAAAGTAAATTTTATAGTATGTAGATTATATCTTAATAAAAATATAAACGTGTTATTAATAATATGATTCTTATAGAAAAAATGTGAAAAAAAAGTTACCAACTGAAAACCTTTCAAAATACTTTAACAAGTAAAGTTATTATATACAATCTGTGCAGAGCACAATCTAATTTATATTTTCTACCACGTGTTGACAATACCGACAACAGTGAGATATTAAATTCTGTAGTCAGGCAAAATGAATACTGAGTTAATCTTTGCCACTTGTCCCCACTTACAATCACCACACCAACCACCCTCCCTAAACTGCTCATTAAAATGTCATGGAAAGAATGTGACCTGGCCTCTACAGTCTGGCTTTAATAAGACTATCAGCACCACCAAATCAATATGTAAACCCACGTACTCCATTTTTATCAACTATTCAAAGTAGTGTTTATGTTGAAGCTCATTTGAAGCCACAGCACCAAAAAAATCCCCACTAACCTGAAAATTGCTGCTCACAGTTGTTAGCATTTGCTTGTTTGTTTAACATGGATAGCTTCCTTTTTTGTCTTTTTTTCATTTCAATGGTTTTATCCATTATTACGGTTCACGTTGGGTTAAAAATATTTTTTGGCTGGGCACAGTGGCTCACGCCTGTAATCCCAGCACTTTGGGAGGCTGAGACAGGCTGATCAGGAGGTCCGGAGATCCAGACCAACCTGACCATGGTGAAACCCCATCTCTACTAAAATACAAAAAATTAGCCAGGCATGGTGGCACGCACCTATAGTCTCAGCTACTCAGGAGGCTGAGGCAGGAGAATCGCTTGAATCCGGGAGACGGACTTTGCAATGAGCCGAGATTGTGCCACTGCACTCTAGCCTGGCGACAGAGCAAGACTCTGTCTCAGAAAAAAAAGGATCAGTTTTTATTGGTCTCTTCACTGCAAAAAGGCCACAAGAATGCTTGCCAATAAGTAGTACTTACAGAATATGATTTGCTACTAAAATACTGAGATGGTCACAAAAAATGTCTTTTGAATTCCAAGCATAAATTGACAAAGAAAAGTTCATGAATTAAGTCATCAAATACTAGTGTTGTAGCCCTAATATAGTAGCCTCCAGCATACTCTTCCACGACACAAACATTGTCCCATTTTCACCACTGGAAATCAATCTATGCTGGATTTGCTTCTGAAAATAGAAAGGACCGTGGTGCTGCTAACAGCGCTGAGAGAGAGCAGATCAAAGTCGTACTTAGCAGTGCAGCAAATAGGGCAGCAGCTCGCTGTGAGTCGGGGGCACAGACACTGAAGAAGCCAAGTCATCGGAGGAGTGCTCTTGTTTGCAGTGTTCCCTCTCTGGTGTTCTCAGACCCCTGGTAGCCCTGAGTGCCCTTTTGATGCCTGGAGCCCTTTGATGTGTCTCCCCACCCAAGCTGTCACCTCTGACCATGCCCCATGCTTCCAAATTCGTCCTCCCATATCCCTATCAAAGCTCCAATTTCCTCGTTGACCCCTCCCCTTAGACGTACATGATGATGCTTTGGAAACTGCACGGCTCTATACAAATGGCCTTTGTTATTGTAACCAACATGTTAATCCTCAGTGTGGTTTATGTGCATATTAAAAGAGGCTGCTTGTGGTGATGCCTTGACCTAAGGAATAAATCTTTAGTGGTAGAATGGTAAATGGGAGGAATGTTTTGGGAAACAGAGGTTTCCCAGCCAGCCAGCCAGCCAATGAGCTATAAATCACAATGTATAGGTGTTATCTACTCTGCAAGTGTGTTAAACATATAAGGCTTCTGAATTTCATTGGTTTGTAGTTAGAAACTGAACTTTGCATCTTGAGTGTTAAATTGCTTATTATTGGGTGGATACTGTACACATGACCTAGAAAATATCTATCACCCCAGGAAGTTTTCCACTATATTTATCACGTTTATTATTTTATTGGCGCATTGATTGTCCAAGGGTATCCCTTCTACTCTGGCCCTTTGTTTAACCCACCAGGCAGCATGACCTAACTTTTCATAAAAAGAAGACACAGGCCAGGTGTGGTGGCTCCCACCTACAATCCCAGCACTTTGGGAGGCCGAGGTGGGCAGATCACTTGAGGTTGGGAGTTCGAGACCAGCCTGGCCAACATGGTAAAACCCCATCTCTATTAAAAATACACAGAAAAACTAGCTGGGTGTGGTGGCGCATGTCTGTAATCCCAACTACTTGGGAGGCTGAGGTAGGAGAAGCACTTGAACCTGGGAGGCAGAGGTTGCAGTGAGCCGATATCAGGCCACTGCACTCCAGTCTGGGCAACAGAGTGAGACTCTGTCTCAAAGAAAAAAATCTTACCTTTAACATTATTAATGGTTACATATGACAATAATTTGTTATATGATGGCCTACTTAACCTAATTTTACTGGGACAACCTGAAAAAATGATTATTTTATTTTTTTATAAACACTATTTAACCAAATTTATATGGTGCCAAAAGCATGACATAGTCTTGCATGTCTTAAACAGAAGATATTTTCATCATCTGGTATTCAATGCCTCACATTTACCTTCAGGAGGCATTCTGTCATTGCCATGGAAACTTGCTGTGCGAATAGCAGTGAAAATAAAGAATGCTCCCGATTTTTTTTTTTTTTTTTTTTTGACACTTCAAAAATCAAGGTAAATTCAGCCAATTTAGACTTGGCGCATCTTTATACAACATTTTTAAAGGAAAAGGACATCTTATTGGCATTGTACTTTATGTGCGCATGGTTAGTAGCAGCTCATTTAAGGGGGAAACATGAAGGCTAAATCTGTGGTTTTATATATGTAAACAAACTAGTTGGATTTTAGCTATTACCAAACAGATATGCCCAGAGGAAATCTTTGTTCTATCCTGATCCATATAACTTCCAATTTCCAAGTGATAGACACGATAGATTAGCACTCCACAACCATCCAAGTTTCTTCTAAATAGTAGCGTTCCTAGCTAGGTGCAGTGCCTCATGCCTGTAATCCCAGCACTTCAGGAGGCCAAGGTGAGCAGATCACCTGAGGTCAGGAGTTCAAGACCAGCCTGACCAACACAGTGAAACCCCATCTCCACTGAAAATACAAAATTAGCCAGGCGTGGTGGTGCATGCCTGTAATCCCAGATTCTTGGGAGGCTGAGGCAGGAGAGTTGCCTTGACCCCGGGAGGCCGAGGTTGCAGTGAGCTGAGATTGGGCCATTTCACTCCAGCCTGGACAACAAGAGCGAAACTCCATCTCAAAAAAAAAAAAAAAAAAAAAAAAAAAGTAGCATTCTTATACAGCAGAGGCCAGGAAGCAGAAATGACACCTCCTAGAGTCACTTGAAGCTAAGTTTATGATCTAGGGTTGCTGTAACAAATTAGGTGGCTTAAAACAATAGAAATGTATTATTTCACAGCTCTGGAGGCCAGAGGTCCAAAATCAACGTGCTGGCTGGGCTGTGCTCCCTCTGGGAGCTCTAAGGGAGATTCCTTCCTTGCCTCTCCCCGTTGCTTATGGCTCCAGACATTCTTTGTTTTGCGGCTGCATCACTCTGATTTCCACCTGTCTTCACATGACCTTCCCTTCTGTGTCTTCTCTTCTGTCTCCTGTAAGGACACTTTTCATTGGATTTAGGTTCCACTTGGGCAATCAGGATGATCTCACTTGAAATCCTTAACATAAATGCATCTGCAACGGCCTTTCTCTCCCCAAAGAATGCCACATTCTTGGGTTCCTGGAGGACCAGTCTTCTGTGGAGCCAGCCTTCCACCCACTATGCCAGGGCTTCTGGATGTGAACTTGGCTCTGTTTGTGAGGTGCACTGCGTGGGAGTTGCAAGTAGAAGTGAGGAGGGAGTTGTCTTTCTACTGCTGTGGCTGAAGCTGTTGGCAATCACAGTTATGGAGACCTTGGGATTTACTGAAGCAAGCTAACAGGGACAGCCTTTAAATGCGTGAAGGTCAAAGGCAGTTGCAGGGCTGTGCAGTGGCTTCTTGATTCAAGAGTAGCTCCAGCTCTGTGTTCTTAAAATCAACAGGGGCCTGCCAATCGTCACCTTCCCGACTGGAGCAGACATAGCTCTCTTTTGAGTCAGTTCCCTGGTGGTGTTCTGGGAGCTATTCTGGGATCCAACCTAGAACCTACAACTTTATTTAGTATACAATTCCCTGTATGAAATCCCTTTCTGCTTGAAATAATAAGTTAGTCCTGTTTCCTGCAACTGAACTCTGCCAAATACATTTTTTTTTGCAGCTGAAAGTAAATTTTTAATATTTAAAATAGTATCATTTTATCCAACAATTTGGGAGGCCAAGGTGGGTGGATCACTTGAGGTCAGGAGTTCGAGACCAGCCTGGCTAATGTGGTGAAAACCTGTCTCTACTAAAATTACAAAAATTAGCCAGGTGTGGTGGTTTGTGCCTATAATCCCAGCCACTTGGGAGGCTGAAGCAGAAGAATCGCTTGAACCTGGGAGACAGAGGTTGCAGTGAGCTGAGATAGCACTACTGCTCTACAGCATGGGAGACAGAGCGAGACCCTGTCTCAGTAATAAATAAATAAAATAAAATAATAGCATCACTTTAGATTGAGCTCTATATACTCTCTTAGGTTTGGCTTATGGTAAATAGGCCAAAAAATGATTTGAATAATGAAGCACAGGAGATTTCTTTTAGGGTGATAAAACTATTCTGTATGATAGAGTAATGGTGGATAAATGATGCTATACATTTGTTAAAACCCACAGAATTTCACAGCACCAAGAGTGAACCTTAATGTATGCAAAATTTTAAAAACTCATTTAGGAGGCTGGGGATCTTCTAAAGAATATAACGAAAGAATCTAATCTATTACAATTGTATGAAACAAACCCGGGCATGGTGGCTCACACTTGTAATCCCAGCACTTTGGAGGACCAAGGCGGGCAGATCACCTGAGGTCAAGAGTTCAAGGCCAGCCTGGCCAACATGGTGAAATCATTTCTCTAAAAAAATACAAAAATTGGCCGGGTATGGTGGCCTGCACCTGTCATCCCAGCTACTTGGGAGGCTACAGCAGAAGAATTGCTTGAACCCGATGGGCCTAGTTTGCAATGAGCCAAGATCATATCATTGCACTCCAGCCTGGCTGACAGAGGGAGACTCCATCTCAAAAAAAAAAAAAAAAAAAGTTAGCTGGGTGTGATGGCAGGCACCTGTAATCCCAGGTACTTGGGAGGCTGAGGCAGGAGATTCACTTGAACTCTGGAGGTGGAGTTTGCAACGAGCGAGATCTCACCACTGCACTCCAGCCTGGACAATAGAGCAAGACTCTGTCTCAAAACAAAACAATGTTATGAAACAACCCCACTGAAGGAGTGGGGAGGAAACATGCAACTTAAGTAACTTTGGAAATGAGTAGAATCTCTAAAATTAAAGGCAAAAGGAACTTCTTTTTAAAGTAGTTTTTAAAATCCCCCTTTAAGTAATTATTTTTCTTCTTCATTCTTACCTGGGGCATTTTGTGTAGAAGATATGAGTTCTGTCTTTTTCTCATAAATAAACTGCATATTCTCAAAAATGTAAAATGCGTTCCTAAGCTAATGTAAAGGTTGTCAAATGGTGGCCCAAGGGCCTGATTCAGCCTACGGATACATTTTATTTAGTCTTCATGACGTTTTCAGAATATTGGAGTTAGTTGTTTACATTTCAAAACATTTCAAAAATCCAAGGATTGTCTATAGAGATATGGATTCCCAGCTTTTCTGAAAAAATCAGAAGCTCTAACAGGACTAAGCCCATTTTTGCATCTAATAGTGTGCAAGACAACAGTGGTTACAGTTAAGAAGATGGTGGAATCTTTTTTTTTTTTTTTTTTTTGAGACGGAGTCTCGCTCTATTGCCCAAGCTGGAGTGCAGCTGTGGGACCTCGGCCACTGCAACCTCCACCTCCTGGGTTCCAGCAATTTTCCTGCCTCAGTCTCCTGAGTAGCTGGGACCACAGGCACATGCTGCCACACCCAGCTTATTTTTTTTTATTTTAGTAGAGACGGGATTTCACCCTGTTGCCCAGGCTGGTCTCAAACTCCTAAGCTCAGGAAATCCATCGCCTCGGCCTCCCAAAGTACTAGGATGATAGGCGTGAGCCACCGCACCCGGCCGAAGCTGGACTCTTTAGAGAAGGTTTGTTATCCAGTTTGTCATGATTTCCACTAATTAGGCCCACATCACCCACGTGTTACCTGTATGCCCATACACCTCTGACTTTGCAACCACCATGATATTGGGAAGATTCAATCCAGCACTGCCCCCATCTGACAGCTTCCCCTTACTCCTATTTCCCAGAGCTTCCTAACTTGCTTCCTGTTTTCCCAGAGAAAAGAAACCTGGCAATGTGTGACATCACATAGCACCCTTTGCATTTCAGAGAACATCTAAAAAAGATTGTTTAATTGAAAGCAGTGATTCACCAATGACAATCATCTGAGCACCCTGAGGTCTATTCTTGCCCACAAGAATTTACCTCACTATTCTACCTATTCATGATGTAGGTGTTAGGCATATTCCCTATTAAAGCTTGAGAGGTATGCTCTTCATTAGAATCAAGATTCTTGTTTTCCCCTTAACATAGACGTAATAATAGTGAAACAGACCAACCAGTGAGTCTTTAGTGCTGAAAACTACTCGTTAAATTTATTGGTTCTTTGATGTCCAATTGATGGCAAACTCTCATGGTTATTTTGCCAAAGGAAGTCAAAGTCATCAAGTTGCAGTTTTTAATGAGGATTGATACACTTTTATGAAAGGAACTTAGTGGAATTTTTAAAGAGCATCCATTTCTCTTCTTCCTAAGTACGGTAACCTTGCCGTGGCCCCTCCGGGCCACTCAACACCAGTGTGAATTTGCTGTTCTCTCATAAATTGCACAACCCATATGACAAAGTATGCTGACTTTTTCACCTAAATATCAACAGCTTTCAATTATCCATGAGAAGAAAACATCATTATCAAAAGCCTTTCTCATACTTATTCTGTGGAAGCTACTGGCCGTATGTAGGAAAAATAACAAACACCTAAAATTTAGATTGGGACATTCATCTTTCCTTTGTGATAAAAAGTTAGGCTGTGACTTGGGAACTCACTACATGCTTCATTGGCAGAAATGCTCTCGTTCTGCTTGAAAGCGTGGGTACTTCAGAAGTGCCTCCCCTCGCTAGGATGAGTAAAAACAATATCATTTTCCCTGATAGCTGCTGAATTGAAGGAAAGGCTTATTTATTTAAACTTTTGAAGCATGAAGCGAAATGCAGCCAGTGTGTACAATGTCTGTCTTAGAGACCATAAGTCAGAGATAAGAGTTTACGAAGCGTTAGGTCAGCAGGATGAGTCCTGCTTTCTCATGTAAACTACGCAGAGCAGAAGGCTGCAGCATCAGCCTCTGAATCCCCCTTAAAAAGCAATGGTTTTAGCTCCTTCATTCCCACTATTACACAATTCCATTACTGCTCCTTTCTTTACAAAAATATGTTTTGAATTATTCCACTACTGATTGTTGGTGAAAAGCTCTTTTATTACTTGCTAACATCATTTGTTATTACTGAGAGTGGTGAGTCTGAAGGCCTTTGTTCTTCACCCACCCCAGGTCAGCCCCACACAACACCGTGGGGCTGCCAAATCCCATCACATCAGCCCCGGACCGGTCCTGTGAGCTTCACACATTCCTTAAAACCTGGCTTGGAGACCTGCAACCTGACCTCCTGCGGTGGAACCTCCTAGCAAGTTATCTCCAGAGCTGCTTGAGCAAAAGTTCAAGCTGCTAAAACAGACGTAAAAGGTGAAGTTTAACAACCGCCCTGTTAATTGGTCCTTTCACTTTCACCTGAACACAAGCTCCACACTAGAAGCCCAGGACCATTCTAAGGTGCACATTTTTTCTTAATTTTTTTGTTATGCTCCAAAATACACCGCCCTACCTTCCATCTCTCATTTTAGGATGAGGATCTGCATTCCTTTCCTATTGTGGGTGTCACAAAAGGCTACAAATATAATGGCTTAAACAACAGAAATGTATTCTCTCCTACTTCTTTTTGTTTTTGAGCCGATGTCTTGCCCTGTCACCCAAGTTGGAGTGCAAAAGCACAATCTCAGCTCACTGCAAACTCCACCTCCTGGGTTCAAACGATTCTTCTGCCTCAGCCTCCTGAGTATCTGGGATTACAGGTGCCCGCCACCACGCCTAGCTAATTTTTGTAATTTTAGTAGAGATAGGGCTTCACTATGTTGCCCAGGCTGATCTCAAACTCCTGACCTCATGATCCACCCGCCTCAGCCTCCCAAAGTGCTGGGATTACATGTATGAGCCACTGTGCCCAGCCTAGTCTCTCCTAGTTCTGAAATACAGAAATTTAAATGGAGTTTTATGAGGCTAAAATCAAAATGTCCACAGGGCTAGTTCTTTCTGGAGGCTCTAAGGGAGAGTTTGTTTGTGTCTCTCCAGCTTCTGGAGGCTCAGGCATCGTTTGGTTTGTGGCCCCATCACTTCAATCTTCAATCCCTACTTCCGTTGTCACATTGCCCTCCCATTCTGTTGTCAAATCTCTATCTCTCCCCCTCTTGTAAGGACACTTGGGATTATGTTTAGCATCTACACAGATAAGCCAGGATAATTTCCACATCTTAAGATTTTTAACTTAATAGTATCTGCAAAATTTCTTTTGTCATATGAAATAACATTCACAGTTTCCAGGGATTAAGGTATGGACATCTCTGGTGCGGATGGGGGTGTCACACACATTGGCCTATCATAGGCCCTAGGTGCAGATTAATGATATTGCTATTTTTTCCTTCTACATAGTAAGTTTTCTTTTTAAACTTGGATGTTCAAAGAACACAATACTTTATCAAAGTAGTAATTCTCTAAGGAAAGAAATCTTCAGGAGCCTTGTGGATCCTTACAAATGGATGGGGCTCTAAATAGTCAAAGGTTTTGATATTGAATCTAAAAAAAATTTAATTCAGTGAAGTCCTATTTCCCCTGCTTCTCAGCTTGTGGTTTCTAAATACCATTTTCCTTTAAATACCTCTAAAATGACCCAAAGTTTCTTGGGGAAATAGCTGATTCCAGGTTCAGGGTTGGAAATCTACACGATGAGCCTGTAACATCTTTCTGTGAAAGTTAGAATGCCTTCCAAGATGCCTGAGGTCTCTTAAAAGGACCCCAGAGACAACAAAAAGCTCCCACTGGCCAAGAATCCCAATGGATGGAAATACATCAAGTATACATATATTCATGACTTTAAACTGATATTATATTTTATTTTTTGAAAAAGAGTTTTGTTCTTGTCACCCAGGCCGGAGTACAATGCATGATCTCAGTTCACCGCAACCTCTGCCTCCTGGGCTCAAGCAATTCTCCTGCCTCAGCCTCCCAAGTAGCTGGGATTAAAGGCATGTGCTACCATACCCAGCTAATTTTGTATTTTTTGTAGAAACAGGGTTTCACCATGTTGGCCAGCCTGGTCTCAAACTCCTGACCTGAGGTGATCTGCCCATCTTGGCCTCCCAAAGTGCTAGGATTACAGGTGTGACCCACTGCACCTGGCCTAAACTGATATTTTAAAAAGACCTCCCTTGTTATATTTGGACAATGCTGAAGAATCAATTTACTATTTACAATTTGGTAGATAAAGGCAAAGAAACAAGAATTTATCCTACTTTTCTTTTGTGAATTATGTCCCAGAGTAATCAAATAGTTGATGAGAGAAAGTTTCTTTTCATAGAATCATTTCAGCTGTTAAATGATTAAAGAATTCTGGAATTAGAAAAATCAAAGTAACGCCTAAATAACCTGCACCTTGCTTTAAAAGACTATTTCTTAAGGGCAAGTTCTAAGTTCACAGCAAGATCCAAAGGAAGGTACAGAGATTTCCCACATCCCCCCGATCTCCACATAACACCTAATGGATTAATGGATCTAGATAATGATGATTCATGGCTGTTAATATCACAAAAACAAAAATAACCAGGCATAGGTGCCTCCTGGTAGAAGTACACACCTACGAACCATTACCTAGAAACATCCCACCAAAATGAATCTAATCAAAACTCTAGACTAATAACCAATATACAGGAAATACAGGGGAGAATAGAACATGTTAAACAATACTAGATAGGTATAATTTATAAAATTTATATGTGAAATACTCTACAGAACCAAATTACAAGAAAAAAAGAGATGGAGGGGCAATTTATAAATTAAAAGAGATTCAATGACCAATCAATCACAAGGTTTAAATTCTAGTGCATCCTTATTCAAAAAACTGTAAAAATTGAACAATAAGACAATCAAAGAAAAGTGGACTCTAACCAGATAGTTGATGTTGTTAAGAAACTGTAATTCATTTATTTAAGAGGTGTTTTTTTTTTTGGGGGGGGGTTCAGAGTCTCACTGTGTTATCCAAGCTGGAGTGCAGAGGGGCGAGCTCAGCTCCTGCAACCTTCGCCTCCCAGGTTCAAGTGATTCTCATGCCTCAGCCTCCCGAATAGCTGAGGTGCACACCACCACACCCAGCTAATTTTTTGTATTGTTGGTAGAGACGGGGTTTCACTATGTTAGCCAGGCTGGTCTGGAACTCCTGGCCTCAAGTGAACCTCCCACCCCAGCCTCCCAAAGTGCTGAGATTACAGGTGTGAGCCACCACGCCTTGCCTTAAAAGACTATTTTTTAAGGGCAGTTCTAGGCTCCCAGCAAGATCCAAAGGAAGGTACAGAGATTTCCCATAACCCCCTGAGTGCCACACGATCACAACCTACTCCATTATCAGCCCTTCCCACCAGAGTAGTACATTTCTTACAACTGATGAACCTACATGGACACATCATAATCCCCCAAAGCCCCTACTTGACTTTAGGGTTCAATCTTAGTATTGTAAATTCTATGGGTTTGCACTAATGTATAATGACATGTATCCACCATTATGGTATCATCCAGTGTATTTCCACTGCCTTAAACACTCTGTGCTCCACCTGTTCATCCCTGCCCACATCCAATGCCTGGCAACCACTGAGGTTTTATTGTCTCCAGTGTTTTGCCTTTTCCAGAATGTCATGCAATTGGAATCATAGTATGAAGAGCTTTCTAATTGGCTTCTTTCTCTTAGAAGTATGCATCTAAGTTTCCTCCATTCCTATTAATAGCTTGACAGCTCACTTCTTTTTAGCACTGAATAATATCCCATTGTCTGCATGTGTCACAGCTTATTTGTTCACGTACTGAAGAAAATCCTGGTTGCTTCCAAGGCTTGGCAATTATGAATAAAGCTGCTATAAACACTTATGTGCAAGTTTTTGTGTTTTCAGTTCATTTGGATAAATATGAAGGAGCACAACTGCTGAGTCCTATGACAAGAATACTTTTCATTTCTTAAGACACCACCAAACTGTCATCCAAAGTAGCTGTACTATTTTGCAACAGTTTGAGAGTTCTGTTGCTCCACATCCTGGCCAACAGTGGGTGTTGTCTGTGTTCTGGGTCATTTTAATAGACTAGTAGTGGAATCTCCTTACTGTTTTAATTTGTATTTCCCTAAGGACATATGATGCGAAGCATCTTTCCATATGCTTATTTGCCATTTTCTTTTATATATATGTATATTATTGCACTTTAGGTTCTGGGGTACATGTGCAAAACATGTAAGATTGTTGCATAGGTACATACATGGCAATGTGGTTCGCTGCCTCCATCCCCCCGTCACCTACATCTGGCATTTCTCTCCCTGTTATCCTTCCCCAACCTCACTACCCGCCCCCCCGCCGCTGTCCCTTCCCTATTCCCTCGCCAACAGACCCCAGTGTGTGATGCTGTCCTCCCTGTGTCCATGTGTTCTCATTGTTCAATATCCACCTATGAGTGAGAACATGTGGTGTTTGTTTTTCTGTTCTTGTGTCAGTTTGCTGAGAATGATGGTTTCCAGATTCATCCATGTCCCTACAAAGGACACAAACTTGTCGCTTTTTATGGCTGCATAGAATTCCATGGTGTATATGTGCCACATTTTCCTTGTCCAGTCTATCACTGATGGGCATTTGGGTTGCTTCCAGGTCTTTGCTATGGTAAACAGTACCACAATGAACATATATGTGCATGTGTCTTTATAATGGAATGATTTATAATCCTTTGGATATGTACCCAGTAATGGAATTGCTGGGTCAAATGGAATTTCCATTTCTAGATCCTTGAGGAATCGCCACACCATCCTCCATAATGGTTGAACTAATTTACACTCCCACCAACAGTGTAAAAGTGTTCCTATTTCTCCACATCCTCTCCAGCATCTGTCATCTCCAGATTTTTTAATGATCGCCATTCTAACTGGCGTGAGATGGTATCTCAATGTGGTTATGATTTGCATTTATCTAATGACCAGTGGTGATGAGCATTTTTTCAGATGTTTCTTGGTCTCATATATGTCTTCTTTTGCAAATTATCTGTTCATGTCCTTCACCCACTTTTGAATGGGTTCGTTTGTTTTCTTCTTGTAAATCTGTTTTAGTTCTTTGTACAGTCTGGATATTAGCCCTTTGTCAGATGGGTAGATTGCAAAGATTTTTTCCCATTCTGTTGGTTGCCGATTCACTCTAATGATTGTTTCTTTTGCTGTACAGAAGCTCTGGAGTTTAATTAGATCCCATTTGTCTATTTTGGCTTTTGTTGCTAATGCTTTCAGTGTTTTAGTAATGAAGTCCTTGCCTATGCCTATGTCCTGAATAGTTTTGCCTAGGTTTTCTTCCAGGATTTTTATGGTGTTAGGCCTTATGTTTAAGTATTTAATCCATCTGGAGTTAATTTTAGTGTAAGGTGTCAGAAAGGGGTACAGTTTCTGCTTTCTGCACATGGCTAGCCAGTTTTCCCAACACCATTTATTAAACAGGGAATCCTTTCCCCATTGTTTGTTTTTGTCAGGTTTGTCAAAGATCAGATGGTTGTAAATGTGTGGCATTGCCTCCGAGGTCTCTGTTCTGTTCCATTGTTCTGTGTCTCTGTTTTGGTACCAGTACCATGCTGCTTTGATTACTGTAGCCTTGTAGTATAGTTTGAAGTCAGGTAGCATGATGCCGCCAGCTTTGTTCTTTTTGCTTAAAATTGTCTTGGCTATGTGGGCTCTCTTTTGGTTCCATATGAAGTTTAAGGTGGTTTTTTCCAGTTCTGTGAAGAGAGTCATAGGTAGCTTGATGGAGATAGCATTGAATCTATAAATTACTTTGGGCAGTACGGCCATTTTCACAATATTGATTCTTCCTAACCATGAGCATGGAATGTTTTTCCATCTGTTTGTGTCCTCTCTTATTTCGTTGAGCAGTGGTTTGTAGTTCTCCTCGAAGAGGTCCTTTACATCCTTTGTTAGTTGTATTCCTAGGTATTTTATTCTCTCTGTAGCAATTGTGAATGGCAGCTCATTCTTGATATGGCTCTCTTTAAGTCTGTTATTGGTGTATAGGAATGCTTGTGATTTTTGCACATTGATTTTGTATTCTGAGACTTTGCTGAAGTTGCTTATCAGTTTCAGGAGATTTGGGGCTGAGACAATGGGGTCTTCTAAATATACAATCATGTCTTCTGTAAATAGAGACAATTTGACTTTCTCCTTTCCTATTTGAATACTCTTTATTTCTTTCTCTTGCTTGATTGCCCTGGATAGAACTTCCAATACTATATTGAATAGGAGTGGTGAGAGAGGGCATCCTTGTCTAGTGCCAGATTTCAAAGGGAATGCTTCCAGTTTTTGACCATTCAGTTGCTATTGGCTGTGGGTTTGTCGTAAATAGCTTTTATTATTTTGAGATATGTTCCATCAATACCTAGTTTATTGAGAGTTTTTAGTACAAAGGGCTGTTGAATTTTGTCAAAGACCTTCTCTGCATCTATTGAGATGGTCATGTGTTTTTTGTCTTTGGTTCTGTTTATGTGGTGAATTACGTTTATAGACTTGCCTATGTTGAACCAGCCTTGCATCCCTGGGATGAAGCCTACTTGATCGTGATGGATAAGCTTTTTGATGTGCTATTGCAATCTGTTTGCCAGTATTTTATTGAAGATTTTTGCATCTATGTTCATCACGGATATTGGCCTGAAGTTTTCTTTTTTTGTTGAGTTTCTGCTGGGTTTTGGTAGCAAGATCATGTTGGTCTCAGAAAATGATTTGGGAAGGATTCCCTCTTTTTGGATTGTTTGGAATAGTTTCAGAAGGAGTGGTACCAACTCCTCTTTGTATGACTGGTAGAATTTGACTGTGAACCTATCTGGAACTGGGTTTTTTTTGGTGGGTAGGCTATTAATTGCTGCCTTAACTTCAGCCCTAGTTATTGGTATATTCAGGGTTTTGACTTCTTCCTGGTTTAGGCTTGGGAGGATGCAAGTCTCCAGGAATCTATCTATTTCTTCCAGGTTTACTGGTTTGTGTGCATAGAGTTGTTTGTAGTAACCTCTGATGGTAGTTTGCATTTCTGTGGAATCAGTGGTGATATCCCCTTTATCATTTTTTATTGCATCTATTTGATTCTTCTCTCTTTTCTCTTTTCATTAATCTGGCTAGCAGTCTGTCTATTTTGTTGATCTTTTCAAAAAACCAGCTCCTGGATTTATTGATTTTTTGAAGAGTTTTTTTGTCTCTATCTCCTTCAATTATGCTCTGATCTTAGTCATTTCTTGTCTTCTGCTAGGTTTTGAGTTTTTTTGATCTTGCTCCTCTAGCTCTTCCAATTTTGATGACAGGGTGTTGATTTTAGATCTTTCCTTGATTTTCATGTGGGCATTTATTGCTATAAATTTTCCTCTAGACACTGCTTTAAATGTGTCCCAGAGATTTTGGTACATTGTGTCTTTGTTATCGTTGGTTTCGAAGAACATCTTTATTTCTACCTTCGTTTCATTGTTTATCCAGTCGACATTCAAGAGCCAGTTGTTCAGTTTCCATGAAGTTGTGCAGTTCTGAGTTAGTTTCTTAATCCTGAGTTCTAATTTGATTGCACTGTGGTCTGAGAGACTGTTTGTTATGATTTCCATTCTTTTGCATTTGCTAAGGAGTGATTTACTTCCAACAATGTGGTCAATTTTAGAGTAGGTATGAAGTGGTGCTGAGAAAAACGTATATTATGTGGATTTGAGGTAGAGAGTTCTGTATATGTCTATTAGGTTTGCTTGGTCCAGATCTGAGTTCAAGTCCTGTATATCCTTGTTAATTTTCTGTCTCATTGATCTGTCTAATATTGACTGTGGAGTGTTAAAGTCTCCCACTATTTCTGTGTGGGAGTCTAAGTCTCTTTGTAGGTCATTAAGAACTTGATTTATGTATCTGGATGCTCCTGTACTGGGTATGTATATATTTAGGATCGTTAGCTCTTCTTGTTGCATTGATCCTTTTACCATTATGTAATGCCATTCTTTGTCTCTTTTGATCTTTGTTAGTTTAAAGTCTATTTTATCAGAGGCTAGCATTGCAACTGCTTTTTTCTTTGCTCCCCATTTGCTTGGTAAATATTCCTCCAGCCCTTTATTTTGAGCCCATGGGTGTCCTTGCACATGAGATGGGTTTCCTGGATACAGCACACTGATGGTTTTTGACTTTTTATCCAATTTGCCAGTCTGTGTCTTTCGATTGAGGCATTTAGCCCATTTACATGTAAAGTTAATATTGTTATGTGTGAATTTCATCCTGCCATTTTGATGCTAGCTGGTTATTTTGCCCGTTAGTTGATGCAATTTCTTCATTGTGTCAATGCTTTTTACCATTTGGTACATTTTTGGAGTGGCTGGTACTGGTTATTCCTTTCCACATTTAGAGCTTCTTTCAGGAGCTCTTGTACGGCAGGCCTGGTGGTGACGAAATCTCTCAGGAATTGCTTGTTCATAAAGGACTTAATTTCTTCTTCACTTACGAAGCTTAGTTTGGCTGGATATGAAATTCTAGGTTGAAAGTTCTTTTCTTTAAGGATGTTGAATATTGGCCCCCACTCTATTCTTGCTTGTAAGTTGTCTGCTGAGAGATCCACTGTGTGTCTGATGGGCTTCCCTTTGTGGGTAAACTGACCTTTCTCTCTGGCTGCCCTTAGCATTTTTTCCTTCATTTCAACCCTGGTGAATCTGATGATTATGTGCCTTGGGGTTGCTCTTCTTGAGGAATATCTTTGTGGTGTTCTCTGTATTTCCTGGCCATGAATATTGGCCTGCCTTGCTAGGTTGGGGAAGGTCTCCTGGTTAATATCCTGAAGAATGTTTTCCAGCTTGGATTCATTCGCTCCATCACATTCAGGAACACCTACCAAACGTAGATTAGGTCTTTTCACATAATCCCATATTTTCTGGAGGCTTTGTTCATTTATTTTCACTCTTTTTTCTCTAATCATGCCTTCTCGTTTTATTTCATTGAGTTGATCTTCAATCCCTGATATCCTTTCTTCTGCTTGGTTGATTTGGCTATTGAAGCTTGTGTATGCTTCAGGAAGTTCTCATGTTTTTCAGTTCCATCAAGTCATTTATATTCTTCTGTAAGCTGTTTACTCTTGTTAGCATTTCATCAACCCTTTTTTTCAAGGTTCTTAGTTTCTATGTGTTGGGTTAGAACATGTTCTTTTAGCTCAGAGAAGTTTGTTATTACCCACCTTCTGAATCCTGTTTCTGTCATTTCATCAGACTCGTTCTCCATCCAGCTTTGTTTCTTCACCACCTTTGCTGGTGATGCGTTGTGATCCCTTGAAGAAAGAGGGGCGTTCTGGTTTTGGGTGTTTTCATCCTTTTTGGGCTGGTTTCTTCCCATCTTTGTGGATCTATCTACCTGAGGTCTTTGTAGTTGGTGACTTTTGGATGGGGTCTCTGACTGGATGTCCTTTTCGTTGATGATGAAGTTATTTCTTTCTGGTTTTTAGTTTTCCTTCTAACAGGCCCCTCTGCTGTAGGACTGCTGGAGGTCCACTCCAGACCTTGCTTGCCTGGGGATCACCTGCAGAGGCTGCAGAATAGTAAGGGTTGCTTCCAGTTTCTCCTGTTATCTTTGTCCCAGAAGAGTACCTACCAGATGTCAACCTGAGCTCTCCTTTATGAGATGTTTCTTTGGATATATGGGGGCTGGGGAGCTGCTTGAGGAGACAGTCTGTACCTTATTGGAGCTCAAGTGCTGAGCTGTTAGCTCCGTTGTTCTGTTCAGAGCTGCTGGGCAGATACATTTAAGTCTGCTGCAGCGGAACTCATAACCACCTTTTTTCCCAGGTGCTCTGTCCTGGGACGGTGGGGTTTTATTTATAAGTTCCTGATGTGCTGCTACCTTTTTCAGAGCTGCCCTGCCCAGCAAGGAGGTAGCCTAGTCAGAGTCTGCCTGCAGCGGTGTTGCTGAGCTGCTGTGGGCTCAGCCCAGCTGCTGTATGAACTTCCTGGTGGTATTGTTTATAGAGGTATAGTTAGAACTGCCTCTGTAATGGCAGTCTGCCTCAGTAGTGGTGGACTACCTCTGTAATGGCGGACTGCCTCAGTAATGGCAGACTGCCTTTGTACTTGCAGACTTCCCCAGTAATGGCAGATGCCCTTCCCTCAACAGAGCTGGACCAACCCGGGTCCAGCTGCACTTGGTGTGAAACTCTCAATCCGTTTCAGATTGCTGATCTTTGTAGGGGTGGGACCTACTGAGCCAGATTACCTGACTTCCTCTTTCAGCCCCCTTTTTTTCAGTTGAATAGGCAGCTGTGTCTCCCAGGCATTCCAGGCACCCAGATTTGTGTGTTTTTGTGTGGAGACCTGCTGCCCTGGCTAAAACAGCTGCGCTGGAAACTCGTGGCACTTTTCAGCTTGGAAATCTCCTCGTCTGTGGGCAGTAATAACTTGTTTGGAAATGCCGTGTTCACTAACCCTCTGTGTTGTTCTCGCTGGGAACTGCACTCCATAGCTGTTCCTATTCAGCCAGCTTGGATCTGCCTGACCTGCCATTTTCTTTAGTAAGGTATCTGTGAAGGTCTTTTGCCCTTTTTTTTTTTTTTTTTTTGAGATGGAGTCTCCCTCTCAGGGGAGTGCAGTGTCACAATCTTGGCTCACTGCAACCTCTGCCTCCTGGATTCAAGCAATTCTCCTGACTCATCTTCCCAATTAGCTGGGACTACAGGCGCACGCCACCACTCCCAGTTGATTTTTGTATTTTTAGTAGAGATGGGGTTTCACTGTGTTGGCCAGGATGGTCTTGATCCCTTGACCTCATGATCTGCCCACCTTGGCCTACCAAAGTACTGGGATTATAGGTGTGAGCCACCACGTCAGGTCTGGCCCATTTTTTAATGGAGTCTTTTTGTTTTCTTATTGTTAAGTTTTATAATTAAATTTTTAGGCATGGTAAGAAAAAAAAAAAAGGAGTCCTCATTCAGAGCTACCTACGGAAATATTTATAGGCAAATAACATGGTGTTTGGGATTTGCTTCAGAATAATCTGGGTTGGAGTGAGGAGCAATGCATGAAACAAAATTGGCCATTAATTAATAACTTGTGAAATACTATTATTTTCACTTTGGTGAATCTTGCTTTAACTCTTGGCTGAAACCTAATAGCAACAATGTTACCAAACACAGATCATTCAAGGTATTTCGTTTTAAGTTATAGGCAGGCAAACGTCATTAGCTGCAGTGCATTAGGGATTCAAAGTTCTCCATGGACTTGTTAGCAGGCAACATACGATTCCAAGTTCAGGTGTTGGGATACCAACTTGCTCTTCCACGTACCTTACATTGTACATGAATTCCACCTGAATGTCCTACTGTGTTTTGTCATATATTAGGGCTAAACACAGATTTAAACAAGTTATAAATCTTATCAAGTTCACAGATTGCTCTTATTACCTGTTCTCAAATGTCTTGATAATAGTCAAGGCTATAAATCTCAGACTGGTTTCTGCCCTATTGTGCCTTGGCATTGGAAAGAAAATTACAAGCACACTTCAGATCATCTCCTAATGTAAACTTTTATTAAGAAGAAATGATATGGCCAGGTGAGGTGGCTCATGCCTGTAATCCTAGCACTTTGGGAGGCCAAAGCAGGTGGATTGCCTGAGGTCAGGAGTTTGAGACCAGCCTGGCCAACATGGCAAAACCCCTGTCCCCACTAAAAATACAAAAATTAGCTGGGCATGGTGGTGGTGCCTGTAATCCCAGCTACTCTAGGACTGAGGCAAGAGAATTGCTTGAACCCAGGGGGCAGAGGTTGCAGTGAGCAGAGATTGTGCCACTTCACTCCAGCCTGGGCATAAGAGCAAAACTCCATCTTGATAAAAAGTAAATAAATAAATAAATAAAAATAATTAAAAAATTAAAAATGACCAGGCGCAGTGGCTCACGCCTGTAATCCCAGCACTTTGGGAGGCTTAGGCGGGCAGATCAAGAGGTGAAGAGATCGAGACCATCCTGGCCAACATGGTGAAACCCCATCTCTACTAAAATACAAAAATTAGCTGAGCATGGTGGCGCATGCCTGTAGTCCCAGCTACTCAGGAGGCTGAGGCAGGAGAATTGCTTGAACCTGGGAGGCGGAGGTTGCAGGAGCCAAGATTGTGCCACTGCACTCCAGCCTGGTGGCTGGCAACACAGCAAGACTCTGTCTCAAAAAAAAAAAAAAAAATTAATTAATTAATTAACTAAAAATGTTCAAAACAATAGCATGGTTATTAAGTGTAAAGATCTTCCAAGTAAGAGTTAGCTATCTCTCAAGAGTTACACCATTTTCTCAGTAAACCAGACTCAACACCTTGGAGTCATCTTGATGTGTCTTGTGTGCCATTTTGGTTTAATATTTTTTACGTGGTTACTATGCGCATGGCACTGAGGACACAGAGGGAATAAATACACTCTTGTCAGTGAAGGAGTAAACCTAGTGGGTGGGGAGATGGATGGACAAAAACATCTGGCACTCATTTGTCTCAAATGCTTATGGGGAGATGTTGATCAAAGGATACAGACTTTTGGTTATAAGATGAACAAATTTGGCAGGATGAGGTGACTCACTCCTGTAATCCCAACACTTTGGGAGGCTGAGGTGGGAGGATCCCTTGAGGCACAAGTTTGAGACCAGCCTGGGCAATGTAGCAAAACCCTGTTGCTACAGAAAATTTAAAAATTAGGTGGGTGTGATGGCATGTGACTGTGGTCCTAGCTACTCAGGAGGCTGAGGCAGGAGGCTCACTTGAGCTCAGCAGTTAGAGGTTAAAGTGAGTGGTGATCACACCACTGCACTCAAGCCTGGATAACAGAGTGAGACCCTGTCTTGAAAAAGAAAAAAAAAAAGATGAACAAGTTCTGGGGATATAATGTACAGCATGGGTGGCTCTATCCCAATGCAGGATTTGTTTTCGAACACTGATGGCTCTGTCACTTTTACAAAGATATACACCTTGTCATAATCTATAAAGGAATTTACAAATGTACATACAATGTAAAACTTAATAACAGTACACCTGTGGAATTACTTGGGAGAGTAGGAGATGGAAAGATATTATTCAAAGGATATTACTACTCAAACTTACTTCAAAAAGAAGCCTAAAGACAGAATTTAATTGGGGAGTAACTAATTAGTGTAGGCTTTCTTTTTGGGGTGATGAAAATGTTCTAAAACATAGTGGTATTTTTGCATAACTCTGTGAATATATTAAAAACACTGAATTGTTAAAAAAAAAAAAGACATAATTTAATATGCCTAGGATCTGCTTATATCCAACAAATACCAGAGAAGGGAAAAGCACTTGGTAGACATTACAGAAAATCAAGGTGTTTCTGTAATGAGGCTTAAGCATGTTTCTTACCAAGAAACTCATGATTTTGAAAATATCAAAATGTCATAATTTGTTTATGAAGCATTGCTTTTGGGGAAAAAAATAGATTGCATCATGTAGCCAGTTATAAAGTTTTCTACCTGGTAAAATGTCTTCCTGTTTCCTCCTCCCACTCTGCTTCATTTAAGGGAGTGGGATAACAGTGGTGTTTTCAGCATATCATCACCTAATTAGGGCAAATGAGCAAAATACATGACTTCTGTTTCTTTTTTCTTTCCTTTTTTTTTTTTTTTGAGATGGAGTTTTCCTCTGTCACCCAGGCTAGAGTGCATTGATATGATTTCAGCTCACTGCAACCTCTTCCTCCTGGATTCAAGCAATTCTCCTCCCTCGGTATCCCGAGTAGCTGGGACCACAGGTGCATGCTACCATGCCCGGCTAATTTTGGTATTTTTAGTAGAGACAGGAGTTCACTATGTTGGCCAGGCTGGTCTCGAACTCCTGACCTTGTGATCCACCTGCCTCAGACTCCCAAAGTGTTGGGATTACAGGCATGAGCCACCGCACTACCCACGACTTCACTTTCTTATAGGGAGTCCAAATGCCCAGTCTCCATCTCTCTCTAGCTTCTTCCTCTTGCATTGGATCATATCGTGTACCTGGTTTTCTTTGAGTGTGCATGTTTTCCTTTCCTCGCGGGACTGCATCTCTCCAGACTATAATCTCCCCCCAAGTTTGGTTTTCTCTCATTTCTGTAAAACTCCCTTAGCTCTTTGTACAGTGGAGTGATGAAAGAGGCATTTAATAAAGTATCATTGGCTTGATTCATCTAGGGAGATAGAAATGGGGTTGTTCCTCTGCTTCTCTCCTTGATTCTTTCGCCTTCTCTAAGACCGCATTCCCAAACACAGCACAGCTGAAATAACAATAGCACCAGCTTGCATTTTTACAGTACCATATACTTTTCAAAGTGTTTTCACATCTCTTATCTCATTTATTTCTCACCAAAGTCCTAGGAGGTAAGCAGAGCAGTTATGGTTCATCTTCTTTGATAGATGGTAAAACAGAGGAAGAGAGAGGTTAAGTGACTTGTCCAGTCTCTCACCACTCCCGTACATCTGCCAGAATTATCTTCCTCAAAATAAATATAAACATGTCATTCCACTGCATAAAATCATCAACAGGATTCTGGCTGTCTTCAGGGTAAAGTGCAAACTCCTTAGCGGGACATGTGAGTCCCTCCGCATCCTGGCCCCTGATCCTCACCAGTTTCATCTTCCAAGACTTCATGCGGCCCTCCACACTCCCCCAGCCTCACGGAGCTCCCACCAGCACCCCCGCATAATCAGCTCTCAAGACTGCATACTTTTGGACACGTGGCTTCTTCCTCTGCCTGGAACACCCTTTCGGGTTTAAATCTCCCACTGCCACCTTCCAAACTAAGAAATTATTATTATTTTAGACAGAGTCTCGCTCTGTCACCCAGGCTGGAATGCAGTGGCACCATCTTGGCTCACTGCAATCTCTACCTCTCAGATTCAAGCGATTCTCCTGACTCAGCCTTCTGAGTAGCTAGTACTACAGGCCCGCGCCACCATGCCTGGCTATTTTTTATATTTTTAGTAGAGACGAGGTTTCACCATATTGGTGAGGCTGGTCTTGAACTCCTGACCTCAGAATCCGCCCACCTCGGCCTCCCAAAGTGCTGGGATTACAGGCGTGAGCCACCGTGCCTGGCCCAAACTTAGAAATTCTTACTGAGTGCCCTACAGGTAGCAAATGAAACCTCCTTTACATTCTCCTTTCTGACTTTCCCTCTGCTGGGTAAGTTGGCCCTTAATCGCAGCTCCTACATTGTTGCTTCCCCTGGCCCTGTTCTAGTTTTTCCTCCTATAGAACTTACTATCTTCTCACATACTATAGGATGCTTATTTCGTAAATTTTCTTGTCTGTGTTCCTCTGCTAGAATGGAAGCCCCACAAATGCAGGGCCTTTCCTGGTCTTGCCCACTGGTGTATCAAAAACGTCTAAAGCCAGGGCGTGGCGGCTCACGCCTATAAGCCTAGCGGCAGGCCAAGGTAGGTGGATTGCCTGAGGTCAGGAGTTTGAGACCAGCCTGGCCAACATAATGAAACCCTGTCTCTACTAAAAATACAAAAAATTAGCTGGGGATGGTGGCAGGTGCCTGTAATCCCAATTACTTGGGAGGCTGAGGCAGGAGAATCTCTTGAACCTGGGAGGTGGAGGTTGCAGTGAGCCGAGATCACACCACTGCACTCCAGCATGGGCGACAGAGCAAAATTCCATCTCA
>NW_016107836.1:545432-549618 GCF_001604975.1 Cebus imitator
AAAAAAAAAAAAAAAAAAAAAAAGCATCCAGAACTGTGTCTGACACATAGACTTATATAGTACATTCCAAAAGCATTCATTAAGAAACTGCTGCTCTGACACTGATGCTACACAGGTGCAACGCAGTCCCTTTGGTCTAGGAGAGAGAGAAGTGAATGAAATGATTGCAATACACAGGGTTAAGGGCAGGATAGAGGCATCCACGCTGGAGATGAGAACACAGCAAAGGAGCAGCCCAGGAGACAAGGGCTGGGGGCAGGGTGTAGATGAAAACAGCAGACAGGAAAGACTTAGGCTTCATCCAGGGGCCATATGTGAAGAGAGGCTTGACAACCGTATATAAGTCTCCTTTTCAGAAGGAGAAGGGGAGAATCTTTGCATTTGAGGAACTACAAGTAATTTTCAATAGCATGATTAGGTTGTATATGGGAGTAGGAGATAAAACCAAAGAAGAGCGATGTTTTTATCATTAAGGTAAAGGGAGACAACACTCCTAAGCAAGAAGGACTGTGTGTTTGCCTCAGATTCAAATGTAATTGTGTTGTTTCCACCTCCAAAACAACTAGGCTTTAGAACACACTTTCTTTATAATAAAAAAGCTGCCAGATATGATAAATTCTGATGTTAATAGTTTAGAGAGGAAAACTGTCTCGATAGGGGCATTTCATCTTGATCCCCGGAGACTTTAGAAGAAAATCCTAGAGTGCATATCTTGAAATATTAATCCTGCTGGTTCACGGAGTTTTTGGATCAGCAGAAATTATTAAGGCCCCTTCTTTTGCCCTTTTTAGTTTGAAAAGAATTTTCATAGCTAGAGATCTACTGAGTTAGAGATGAATTGTGGTATGTTGCTTGATTTCAAGAAGGTAATATTTTTATTCTTTGATTGGCTCAATTTTTTTTTTTTTTTTCTGAGATGGAGTTTTGCTCTGTCATTGGGCTGGAATGCAGTGGCACAATCTCAGCTCACTGCAACCTCTGACTCCCTGGTTGAAGTGATTTTCCTGCCTCAGCCTCCCGAGTAGCTGGGATTACAGGCATGTGCCACCATGCCCAGCTAAATTTTGTATTTTTAGTAGAGATGGGTTTTCACCATGTTGGCCAGGATGGTCTCGATCTCTTGACCTCGTGATCTTGACCTCGTGATCCGCCTGCTTTGACCTCCCAAAGTGCTGGGATTACAGGCATGAGCCACTGTGCCCAGCCAATTGGCTCAATATTTTTAAGCCATCTCATTAATATTAAGCACTGTGCTAGGCCATTTGCTATAAGGGTGAATTACACAGGGGCGCAGCTGTGAAGGGCTCATAGACGGGTTGGGAGAGGCATGTTGTAGAGATCAATGCAGAGGGCAGATAAAAAAGGAAGTGTTTCATTCCTCCAGGGAGATGGGGAGAGGGAAGCAGGCATACAAGGTGTTCCAGAGGAGGATGCTGAATCTGAGTCTTGAGAGTTAGTGTGTGTCCATCAGTGGACACTGGGCAGTGAATGTCACAGTTAAGAGAGAAATGCAAGCAAAGGTGTGAGGATCTGAAACAGGCGGCTGTGTTCATGGAAGTTCAAACAGTTCAGAGAGAGAGAGAGAGAGAGTATGTGTGTGTGTGTAGGCACTAATGCACGTGAGTGCTTTATCTGCTATGGTAAGGAGTTGATATCGTACTCAATAGGCTAGTGTTTCTCAAATTGCAATCCAAGAAACACCTGTATCAGGCTCCTTTAGAGCTGCCTCCTTAAAATATAAATCCCTGGCTGGGCACAGTGGCTCAGGCCTATAATTCTAGCACTTTGAGAGGCCAAAGCGGGCAAATCACTTGAGCCTAGGAATTTGAAACCAACCTGGGCAACGTAGTGAGAATTTTTTTTTAATTAGCTGGGCATGGTGGTACAAGCCTATAGTCCAAACTACTCAGGAGTTGAGGTAGGGCAGGAGGATAGCTAGCGGCCAGGAGGTTGAGGCTGCAGTGAGCTATGATTGTACCACTGCCCTCCAGCCTGGGCAACATAGTGAGACCCTATCTCAAAAAAAAGTGCCAGGTAGCCAAATATGACAAAAAATCCATGATAACACAGCTGTTCAATGTTCAGCCTCAATAGGTCCTTATTCTATACTTAAAGTTTTTTTTTCTTTTTTCTTGAGACGGAGTCTTGCTCTGATGCCAAGGTTGGAGTGCAATGGCATAATCTCAGCTCACTGCAACCTCCACCTCCCAGGTTCAAGCAATTCTCTACCTCCCAGGTTCAAGCTGGGATTACAGGTGGCTGCTACCATGCCTGGCTAATTTTTATATTTTTAGTACAGATGGGGTTTTGCCATGTTAACCAGGCTGGTCTCAAACTCCTGACCCTAAGTGATCCACCCACCTCGGTCTCCCAAAGTGCTGGGATTACAGGCATAAGCCACCACGCCTGCCCCTCTGTACTTAATAACAACACAGGAACAATCACAATAAAATTCTCCCACTTAACATAATGCAAGCATGCCTAATACAAATAAAACACACTCTCTGTCTAAAAAGGAGACAATCTTAAAAAAAAAAAAAAAACGCATCCAGCTATTACATCCAGCTCATAATCTTAGTGAATGATGTCCAGATGTGTTTCCTCAGGGCACAGTGAACTTAACGCTAAGAGATAAGGTAATGTCTCTAACACACTGATTGGATAAAAGGAACGAGCAGGAAGGAGTCACAGCTCCAAGTGAGAACAAGAAACTAGGAAATGCATGGCAGTCACAGCAAATATCAAACCATAGCTTCTGGCAGAGAGAATGAGGAATCCCTGCCTTGGTGAGATCTTGGTTAGTATATAAGGCTGTTTTTGCATTGCTATAAAGAAATACCTGAGATGGGGTATTGATAAAGAAAACAGGTTGGGCCAGGTGCAGTGGCTCACACCTGTAATCCCATCCCTTTGGGAGGCCGGGGCAGGTGGATCACCTGAGGTTGGAAGTTCGAGACCAGCCTGACTGACACGGAGAAAGCCCATCTCTACCAAAAATACAAAATTAATGGGGCATGGCGGCACATGTCTATAATCCCAGCTATTCGGGGGGCTGAGACAGGAGAATCGCTTAAACCCGGGTGGCACAGGTTGCAGTGAGTCAAGATCACACCGTTACATTCCAGCGTGGGCAACAAGAGTAAAACTGTTTCAAAAAAAAAAAAGAAAAAGAAAGAAGAGAAAACAGGTTGAACTGCCTCAGTTTTGCAGGCTCTACAGGGATGGCACTAACATGTGCTCTGCTTTTGGTGAGGGCCTTGGGAAGCTTTCAATGATGGTGGAAGGTGAAATGGGAGCAGGTATGTCACATGGTGAGATCAAGAACAAGACAGAGGGAGAAGGGTAAGTCTCACGCTTTTAGACAACCAGCTCTTGTGTGAACTAATGGAGAAAGAACTCAGTGATCACCAAGGGGATGGTGCTAACCCAGTCACAAAGGATCCACCCCATGATTCAATCACCTTCCACCAGGCCCCACCTCCAACACTGGGGACTGCATTTGAGAGGAGATTTGGAGGGGACAAAGATCCAAACCCTCTCAGTTAGCATGTCTGGTAGCCCCTGGTTCTGCCCTCTGAAGGAATCCTCATAGTTCACTATTATCCATGACCTCAACTAAGAAGAGCTTTGGAAAGGATGTCTTTCCCAGGCACCTCACGGAGCCTACACAGCCTACTTCTTCTTTTTTTTTCTTTTGAGACAGTGTCTCGTTCTGTCACCCAGGCTGGAGTGCAGTGGCGCGGTCTCGGCTCATTGCAACCTCCGCCTCACGGGTTCTTGCAATTCTCCTGCCTCAGCCCCCTAAGTAGGTAGGACTACAGGTACGAGCCACCATACCTGGCTATTTCTTTGCATTTTAGTAGAGGCAGGGTTTTACCGTGTTGCCCAGGCCGGTCTCAAACTCCCAAGTTCAGGCAATCCACCCGCCTCAGCCTCTCAAAGTGCTGTTATTACAGGTGTGAGCCACGCGACCTGCCCGCTTACTTCTAATTAGTGTGAGTTTAGGGGTCTGGCGTGGTCTTAGGTATTGAAAAACCAAAGGCTGTTGTTGCCCAACAAGTCTGGAGTCTCTTTGCTAATTTACTGCAGGGAGACACTTTTCCACGGGTCTCTTGTATCTCTACGTATCTTGAAATCAGAATCAATATTTTTTGTTTCAGACTATGTTTTTCAAGGGTATTTGTAT
>NW_016107836.1:550153-557314 GCF_001604975.1 Cebus imitator
AAAAAAAAAAAAAAAAAAAAGTGCAGCGCTCCCTGTAAGCTTCAGGCAGCACTAGCCATAGTCAAAGATCTTCCCTAGAGTCTCTAAGTCTTTTCTCCTACCTATCAGACAATGTGTTTGCATTCCTCTTGCCCTTAGATTAACCATTTTTGAGACAATTTGAAACCATAGGCCCTGTGGGAAAAGATGGTTAATATAATTGCTGTTAATAGGTTCAGATGTATTCTGGCTGAGAACTCCTACGGGCAGAATCGTTTTTTTTATTCTTTCTTTCTTTTTTTGAGCCGAAGTCTTGCTCTATTGCCCAGGCTGGAGTGCCATGGCGTGATCTCAGCTCACTGCAGCCTCCGCCTCCCGGGTTCAAGCGATTCTCCTGACTCGGCCTCCTGAGCAGCTGGGATTACAGGCGTGCGCCACCTTGCCCACCTAATTTTTGTATTTTTAGTAGAGACAGGATTTTACCATGTTGGTCGGGCTGGTCTCGAACTCCTGATCTCGTGTTCCGCCCAGCTTGGCCTTCCAAAGTGCTGCAATTACAGGCGTGAGTCACTGCGCCCAGCCAGGGAGATTATTTAGAAAGGTCTGAAGCCCTGTTTTTATCCACTTGCTGCAACCAGCCTTGCCAGCGTCGGTGCAGGGGTCATAAACTGGCATTTCAACCTTCAGGGCTTGAGGGCAAGGAGTTCTCAGTCAGCTGAGATTGGAGGCTCTAGGCAGAGAGTGGCCCTCAGCCTAGCGTATGACTTACCATCTCTGCTTACAAAGTAGCTTTTTACCTCTATCCTTTGGGACTTTGCTGCAAGTGGCAAGAAGTAACCAGGATCTGTCAACATAAATTATATCTACTTTTCCCCCTAACAGCAACATAAAACATCACGGTTTATGTTCCAAGAAACAAAAGGAGACAGTTTTCCGTGAAGAATATTTTGACATCATATAACAAGGCTCTTTCTGGCCTGTGAAATCCTTGTGCTCATTGTCAAAGCCTGACTTCTTTCACTGAGCCAATGCCAAATTTTAGTTCTATTACTTGATGCACTCCATTTCTGTGCCAAATCTGTTGTTCATAATGAAACAAAGTGGACATGTAGTAGTGTAGGCAAATAAGGCGTACTTTCCTTGCAAAGCAAGAAATCTAGAGGAAAATTCCGCAAGGCTGAAAAAGTGGTTCTGAAAGGAACAGAACCCAGGTTCCCTGTAGATTTCTAGGTGATCCTTTAGCATGCGGAATGCAACCTTCTCAGCGTGTTACCTCCAGGCTGCAAAATGGCTGCCCCACCAACAGCTCCACACCTACACCCAAGGTAGGAAGAAGGGGAAGGGCAATAGGGTGAAGCCTCCTCCAAGTATACCTCCATTTAAAACTTTGGCCAGGTGCGGTGGCTCACGCCTGTGATGCCAGCCCGTTGGGGGGCCAAGGCTGGTGGATCTCTTGAAATCAGGAGTCTGAGACCAGCCTAGCCAACATGTGAAACCCCTTCTCTACGAAAAATACAAAAATTAGCGGGGCGTGGTGGTGGGCGCCTGTAATCCCAACTACTCTAAGGCTGAGGCAGGATAATCTCTTGAACCTGGGAGGTGAAGGCTGCAGTGAGCTGAGATTGCACCACTGTACTCTAGCCTGGGCAATGGGAGTGAGACCCTGTCTCTACAACAACAGCAAAACAAGAAAAAAATATGATAGCCATTCTTGCTGTTGTCTTTTTTATGAAATGATAACTCACTGTGATTTTCATTTGTCTTTCCCTGATCACTAATGAATGCCCTTTTTTTTTCAAACCTGAATGATGATCACTAAAGTGTACGCTTATGATTCGTGCATCCAATTATAAATTACACTTCAATACAAAAGTTTATTTTAAAAGTACATGTTTTACATAAAGTAGTCTTATGTTCTATTTTTAAAGTGAAAGCACCAATAAGAGACAAGAATAGCAGCTGGTAAATGAGACAGACCTGAACAGGAAGTGCTGAGCAACGCTCTGCATCTTTTAGTAGCAGAGGTGCCTAACTCCTCTGAGCATCTATTGCTTCATCTTACACACACACATGGCTTCCACCACATGGCTTCCACCAAGCACACACACACACACACACACACACACACACACACCAAAACAACAACAACATTGACCAGGCCCAGTGGCTTATACCTGTAATCCTAGTACTTTGGAAGGCTGAGGCAGGTGGATCATTGAGGTCAAGAGTTCGAGACCACCCTGGACACCATGGTGAAAACCCATCTCCATTAAAAATATGAAAACTAGTTGGGTGTGGTGGTGGGCATCTACAATCCTAGCTACTCTAGAGGCTAAGGCAGGAGAATCATTTGAAGTGGGAGGTGGAGTTGCAGTGAACCGAGACTGTGCGATTGCACTCCAGCCTAGGTGACAGAGACTCCATGTCAACAACAGCAACAACAATGACAAAAAAAACCCTCACAGGGTTGTGGTTAGTGTGGCACCTACAGGAGCTCAAAATAGTAAGATTTTTTTTCCCAAAAATCATAAAGATTATTAGCTCATAAAATGACTCTTGCATTTGCGTTGTTTGCAGTTGCTAAATCTTTTTCCTAGTGCATTAAGTTTTCTACTCTGGAGTGGACAAGCCTTGCTAAAATCATTATAAAAACATGAATGATGAATATGTCATGTCTTCCTCGGATTCAACAAATTTATGAATGTTTCAATAAATGCCTCCTCACTTCAAGTGGGGAGGTTAACCTTATGAATTTTCTCTTAATACAAAGACTAATAAGAAAATGAATGCTTTTTTTTTTTGAGATGGAGTCTTGCTCTGTTGCCCAGGTTGGAGTGCAGTGGCGTGATCTTGGCTCAAGTGATTCTCTTGCCTCGGCCTCCCGAGTAGCTGGGACTATGGTTGTGCGCCACCACACCCAGCTAATTTTTGTATTTTTTGGTAGAGATGGCGTTTGCACCATGTTCACCAGGATGATCTCAATCTTCTGACCTCGTGATGTGCCCTCTTCAGCCTCCCAAAGTGCTGAAATCACAGGCGTGAGCCACTGAGCCTGGCCAAGAAGATGAATGCTTCCTAATGGTCAAAGTGTTTGAGATTTAAGGTGCTACAATCATTCACCTGCTGGATCTACTGCTCAGGTACAACATGTTTCAGTAAGTCAACAATCAACTGACTTAAATATGCTTTGTTTCACCTATAAAGTCAGTGCAATCACATGTTGCATTGCTCATATACAATTTAATTATTAGCTATAAATCTCTGAGATGACGGTAGCAGTGTAAATTCAGTGTTACATTGCAACAGCATTAGGAGAGATTCCAAGATTCCCACCATCAATATGCATTGTACAAATGGGTTAACTTGCACTAACATTAACCTTTTATTTACAAAATTATGACTTTAGACTTCAAACTTTTCTCTGTGTCAATCAAGATTAGTGTCATCTGTATGTAAGAAAAAACAATATAATAGTGCATTAAACAAGATGGAGGTTTATTTCCTCTTATGTAAAATAAATTCGTGGGTAGACAGTCATGGGCTGACATCACACTGTCCCTATGTCATCAGGAATATGGGCTCCTTCCATCTTTCCCTTCCACCACATGGCTTCCACCAAGCCCACCTCTTGGTTTTAGTTTGGCTGATGCAGCATCCACCATCAAGTCCATGTTTTAGGCAGAAAAAAAACAAAAATGGGGGGAAGGGCAAAAGAGTCAATTCCAAGAAAGTTTTCCCAGAAGCTGCTCTCAAAATTTCCATCCACATGTCACTGGCTACACCTAGCTACAAGAAGGCTGATCAATTTTGTCTCATAGAAGGGTGCATTGCGGCACCTATAACTGCACCTTAGTTCTGCCGCTAAAGAATAAGAGGATGGATATCAGGTTGACAGTCTTTGCCACACTTCAAAAAATTATTTTCCATGTGTTTCTAAAATGTTGTCATCACTAAAATTAAAATTTTTCATTCAAAATTAAAATTTGCCTGGATATAGTGACTCACGCCTGTAATCCCAGCACTCTGGGAGGCCGAGGTGGGCGGATCACCTGAGGTCAGGAGTTCAAGACCAGCCTGGCCAACATGGTGAAACCTCATCTCTACTAAAACTACAAATACAAAATTAGCTGGAAGTGATGTTGGGGGCCTGTAGTCCCAGCTACTCAGGAGGCTGAGGCAGGAGAATTGCTTGAACCTGGGAGGCAGAGGTTGCAGGGAGCCAAGTTTGCACCACTGCACTCTAGCCTGGGCAAAAAGAGCAAAACTCCATCTCAAAAAAAAAAGAGAAATAAAGAAAAAATTTAAAATTTAAAGCAATTTTCAGAGGTTTGTTTTAAATCAATCTACTGAGTTAAGATTTCGAGTATCATTCGCAACAAATACTAATTGCACCTTCTCTGTATCAGGCACATTGATAAAAAGGGATGGGATGCAATAATGAACACATCCCCACTTTTTCAGAGCTCACAGTTCATCAGCTCAGCAAAAGTATGATGTGCTAATATACTATAAATGACACCCATTTAGAACATAGCCTTAGTATTCAGGTAATCAACTACATATATATTTTTTTCTTTTTTTTGAGACAGAGTCTTGCTCTGTTGCCAGGCTGGAGTGCAGTGGTACGATCTCAGCTCACTGCAACCTCCACCTCCTGGGTTCAAGTGATTCTCCTGCCTTAGCCTTCCAAATAACTAGGATTACAGGCACCCACCCTCACACCTGGCTAATTTTTATGTTTTTAGTAGAGACAAGGTTTCACCATGTTGGACAGGCTGGTCTTAATCGAACTCCTGACCTCCGGTGATCCACCTGCCTAGGCCTCCCAAAGTTCCAGGATTACAGGCCTGAACCACTGCACCTGGCCACATAAACTATTTTAGCATAAAAATATACTTTCATTTGTTAGATGAATGATTCCCTCATTTTGAGATGCTGATACACACTAGAAAACAAATTTTAGATATTACTGCCATGCAAAGCATTCTTATAAAAAATATAGTTTTGCTACAATAGTAAAATTGCAAGTGAACATATTAATATGGATCTTGCAAATAGAATAATTAAAAGCATAGTTAAATCCACATTTTCCAGAATTTTTAATCAGAAAAAAACAAGGAGATAACAAAGGGAACATAGACAAATTAAACAATAAAGAAAACTGTAAATATTTGGCTATATTTTTCAGGTAAAAATTCAACTAAGAGAATACTGCCTTGCAGATGATGGGGCTGTGTTCAACTCCCTGGTGATTCCTTTTTTTTTTTCTTTTTTGAGATGGAGTCTCAGTCTGCCACCCAGGCTGGAGTGCAGTGGCATGATCTCGGCTCACTGCAACCTCCACCTCCCGAGTTCGTGATTCCCCAGCCTCAGCCTACCGAGTAGCTGGGATTACAGGTGCCTGCCACCATGCCTGGCTAATTTTTTTTTTTTTTTTTTGAGACAGTGTTGCTCTGTTGCCCAGGCTGGAGTGCAGTGGTGCAAACTCGGCTCACTACAACTTCCACCTCCTGGGTTCAAACGATTCTTCTGCCTCAGCCTCCCAAGCAGCTGGGACTATAGGCACATGCTACCATGCCTGGCTAATTTTTGTATTATTAGTAGAGATGAGGTTTTACCATATTGGCCAGGCTGGTCTCGAACTCCTGACATAGTGACTCTCATGCCTTGGCCTCCCAAAGTGCTGAGATTACAGGCGTGAGCCACCTCACCTGGCCTAATTTTTGCATTTTTAATACAGAAGGCATTTCACCATGTTGGCCAGGCTGGTCTGGAACTCCTGGCTTCAAGTGATCCACCCGCCTTGGCTTCCCAAAGTGCTGGGATTACAGGCATGAGCCACCATGCCAGACAAGCTTTTTTTTTTGGGGGGGGGGGGGACGGAGTTTCGCTCTTGCTACCCAGGCTGGAGTGCAATGGAGCGATCTCGGCTCACCGCAACCTCCGCCTCCCGAGTTCGTGATTCCCCAGCCTCAGCCTCCTGAGTAGCTGGGATTACAGGCACGCGCCACCATGCCCAGCTGAATTTTTGTATTTTTAGTAGAGACGGGGTTTCACCATGTTGACCAGGATGGTCTCGATCTCTTGACCTCGTGATCCACCCGCCTTGGCCTCCCAAAGTGCTGGGATTACAGGCGTGAGCCACCGCGCCAGGCCAACCAGACAAACTTTTAAAGAATTAAAGTTAGTTTCATTCAGAGGTCTTACTGAGGATTGCAACCCAGGAGAGTTTTCCAGAGAATTTCTGTTAGACCGCTCCAAAGCCGTGTTTCAGCACACAGCTTGTTTCAGTCAGTGGTGGCTCTGCCCGTGCTCATTACATTAAACATGTTCAGAAGTTACATAAGAGTGAAATCTCATCACGGTTTGGGTGCCAGGGTCCATCTGGTTATAGATTATGGAGGCATAATCATTAATGCTGTCAGACATTACTTCATGCACACGAAGAGGCAGACGCTAGGATCACTGAACTTATCTTTTCTAAAACTGCAGTGATTCAGGCAAAAGAATGGGAACCTGCACTCTATCCTGTTTATCTTTAGGGTATCCTTCCAGAGGGTTGCCCTTAGTCACTGAGTCAGGGGCTTTGTGAAATTCTCTGGCAAACAGAATGAGCAAACATAGCTTCTTAGGTTTGCTACTTTGTCTCAGAAGAGTCATCCTAACCTAGGTGAAGACAGGCATTTCCTGCCCTAATGCTGCATTTCCCAAGACCACCCTGTCTTGCCACACCCCCATCCTGTGTTGTGGGTTTTTTGTGTGTGTGTGTGATAAATGAATGAAAGTTTAAAGTTTTAAATAACTGTCCATATCCTCTCACCACTGCCTCAAGAATTTCCCTGGATGTTCTTTTACTTCGCAAGTAGCACAGAATGAAAAAAATATAATCGTAAAAAAAGACAAGTCTCTTAAATATTTGATGAAATGGTACTGTATTTTTGAGTTTGTATTCCTTGAACTTTGCAATAATAAGGGGAGGGGAGGCGCTCAGGGATTATTCCTTCAGAATCTACAGGTATTTCTTGACTATCTGCTGTGGGCTGGGCACTGCAGTCAGTGCAGAAACGCAGGGTGAACATGACACCACAGGTTCCCTGCCTTCAGTTTTGTTTCCACATGGTTAAGGCTCTTCTCTTCCATGCAAGAATGAATCCTTTCTCTCTCCCTTTTTTTTTTTTTTTT
>NW_016107836.1:558996-648450 GCF_001604975.1 Cebus imitator
CAAGTGATCCGCCCGCCTCGGCCTCCCAAAGTGCTGGGATTACAGGCGTGAGTGAGCCACTGCACCCAGCCAAAGCTGTTATTTTTTAAAGCGGCAATGAACATTCTTGTACAAATCTGTGTATGGACATACAGTTTGGGTAAATAATTTTGGGTGAATATTTAGTAGTAGAATAGCAGGGTCATATGCTGGGTGGATACTGAACGTCTTCGGAAACTGCCGCTCCTTTGCAAAGTGACTGCACCATTTTATGTTCCCAACAGCAGTACAGGAGAGTTCCAGGTCTACACAAACCCAACCATACTTGGTATGACCCAACAAGCTTAACATTTCAAGGGAAGGTGGACTTAAGGAGACGCCAGCGGGAGGCAACACCAACGCAGATAGCTACAAGGGCCTGAAAACTGGAGACCGCGACAGGCGTCGCTGGGTGGAGGCTCTGCAAGTCCCGCCCACGAGGCCAGACCCAGGGCGTCCGCCGCGCCCCGCTCCGCTTCGCGGCGAGAGCGAGCGATAGGATTGGCTCTCAAGGCCCCGCCCCACCAGAGCCAACGCAGGGTGACCCGGAAGCAGTTGGACGGCGGCGTAGCGCGGCTCAGCTCCCTTTTCCGGTCGGCGCGGTCTGCGAGTGGAGTGTCCGCTGAGCCCGGGCCTTCACCATGAGCGTCCCGGCCTTCATCGACATCAGTGAGGAAGATCAGGTGTGCTACGGAACGTGGGTGCCGCCACGGTGGGGTGGGGGATGTCTCAGTAGCCCGAGGTGTCGCTGCCGAGCCTGGCGGGGCTACTGGGGCTGACACCCGCAGCTCTCCCACGCGCGGGAGTGGGGAGGCCGCGCGGCGGAGCGCACGTTCCTGGCCTCGCTTGCCCGCAGTCCCAGCGCGGGGCCTGACCCTCCGCCGCCGGCTTCCTGGTCGGCGTCGGGACTCACTTGACGACATAGTGCTTTTAGACTAATTAGGAATGATGTCTGCTTCCGTCCTTCAAAAAATGCAGCCACATCCGGAGTGGGAGGTGGCGAATCTATAGTCAGCATAAGCAGCGTAGGGAAAAGTAATTTTGTGCTAAAGATCAAAATGCAATCACAGGAGAAGACGACCCGTATATTATACGTGCTTTCTGTTATTACTTGTACAAGGGTGAGGTCTGTATCCCGAAAGCATACTATCAGTTCCGCTCTTAAATTCTGAGGCATTACACTTAGTGGGCCATCCTGATATTTTTAAATTTCCCATTTGCGTTTGCTCTTTGGTATATAGGGCTGATAGTTCTCATTTTCCTCATAAGAAAAGGTTAACTTTGATTGGTTGATACGGTATTCTTTTTTTTTGAGACAGAGTCTTGCTCTGTCGCCACGCCGGAATGCCGTGGCGCAATCTCGGCTCAGTGCAACCTCCGCCTCTTGGGTTCAAGTGATTCTTTCGCCTCAGCCTCCCGAGTAGCTGGGACCACAGGCGCGTGCCACCACGCCCGGCTAATTTTTGTACTTTTAGTAGAGACGGGGTTTCACCATGTTGGCCAGGATGGTCTCGATCTCTTGACCTCGTGATCCGCCCACCTCAGCCTCCCAAAGTGCTGGTATTACAGTCGTGAGCCACTGCGCCCGGCCGATACGGTATTCTTTAAGTTAATTTTGTATAACTGAAAACTCTTCTGTGAAGTCCTAAGTTTGTCATTTTATTTCTGTTACTCCACTAACATGGAAGCTTTTGGTTTCCATACCTTTACTTCTCTGAGACAACTTCTAGAATTGAGGGAGTGATTTTTCCCTCCATGTTAGGAATGCATTTCCGATACTCTGAAGAGCAGAGTAAGATGGGAGAATGCAAAAGCGGGGGAAAGGTCAAGGATGGGGAGAGGGTTAAGCACATGTAGGAAAATATGAAAGACAAGGAAAAAAAAAACCTGATTAGAAATGGAAGCCTGCTACCAACAGTTGGCTATTAGGTTAACTGAGAAAGTGTTTGGATTTTTGTTTTTTTTAAACATACAATGGGATTTGTGAATGGAAGGAGTTCTTGTCATTGATCGTATCTTAAGTGTTTCTCAGCTTATGCTTCTGTTCTTGTAACAATCAGTTTCACTCTAGCCAATCCTTTCAGGGAGGTATGAAATTGCTTCAGGATTAGTTTAATTTAGGTCAGATTCCCAGCTTGATTAGGGTTAAATGGAATTCTTTGTTTTTTGTTTTCCTTAGCTTACCTTGTTCCACAACCACTTCTGGCAGTGAGCATGACAGAAAAACAGCAAACTTGGTTAAATAGTTAAAAAAAAAAAAAAAATTGCTTTATATTTGTTTCCTCCACAGAGAAGCATGAAGCATGATTTCTGGTGGTATTTTTGTTTTCTCTGACACGGTGACTTTTTTTTTCCCCCCAAACTTGCTTATAAAACCAACTCCTATATGAAGTTACTGTGTTCTTTTTCCTGAAAGGATAATAACATCAGATCTGCAGGTTTAATGCTTTTCTGAGGTAACTAAACTTACTTGGGGATTTAAAAATCTTGATGGCCTTGATTTTTTTTTTTTGCTTGGTCTAGAAAATATAATGCCTGGGCATTTACTAATAATACCCTTTCATCTTTCTGTTGCACATCTTAATTTTATTATCTTTAAAACCAGGCTGGGCCCAGTGACTCATGCCTGTAATCCCAGCACTTTGGGAAGCCAAGGCTGGTGGACCACCTGAAGTCAGGAGTTCGAGACCAGCCTGACCAACATGGTGAAACCCCCACTAGTACTAAAAATACAAAATTAGCCTGGCGTGGTGGCGCATACCTGTAATCCCAGCTACTTGAGAGGCTGAGGCAGGAGAATCGCTTGAACCTGGGAGGCAGAGGTTGCAGTGAGCCGAGGTAACGCCGTCGCACTCGAGCCTGGGCAATAAGAGTGAAACTCCATCTCAAAAAAAAGAAAAAAACAAAAAATCATCTGCATTTGTTTGGCTGCCATAGATAAGTCCAGAAGTAAAATGGAATAAATACATATAATTCAGTAGTAAGATAAGAAATGTCCAAGAGACTGAATGTGGTACTGTAGTTGTGTTTTTATAGGTCCAGTGACGCATGCTGACTCAGATATGCATTTTTTATTTTAAGAGGTTAAATGGTAGATCCAGTTCGATGTAATTTTATTTAAGGCAACATTCCCAGGCATTGACCTTTTGTCAACCAAAATGCTTGTCTCAGATTCTCAAATAATTAACAAGTGATTACCCTTTGCCAAGGTAATATCTGTAACTTTTCTACCTGTGATTATGTGTATACCTGAGAGCAATGCTGTTGTATTTCTTTCTCTTTCCTTTTTTTTTTTTTAAGATGGAGTCTTGCTCTGCTGCCCAGGCTGGAGTGCAGTGCTAATGATCTCAGCTCACGGCACCGTCCGCCTCTCGGGTCCCAGTTCAAGCAGTTCTCCTACCTCAGCCTCCTGAGTAGCTGGGACAACAGGCATGTGCCACCATGCCCAGCGAATCTTTGTATTTTTAGTAGAGAACAGGCTTTCACCATGTTGGTCAGGCTGTTCTCGAACTCCTGACCTCTTGATCCACCCGCCTTGGCCTCCCAAAGTGCTGGGATTACAGGCGTGAGCCACCGTGCCCGGCCACTATTGTTCATTTCTTTGAAAAAAGGGAAATCTGCCAATTCAGATTGATTTCTTCTCTCTGCCAACCACCCCCACTCCCCCCACCCGGGCCAACAAACCCTTGGGGTTATATTATCAAAAAGATTTTTGCTGTGTACTTGAAGTCCAGCAGGGTGCAGACTACATGAGAGAAGTTCTAAAGGTGGTCCACGTGAGCCATAGCATGTCAACGGACCGCTGGATCTTGTGGAGGAAAACCTGTGGCTCTTGTGGGATTGCTAGGATGGATGAGGTGAGGGAGGAGTCCTTCAGCATTATTTAAAATAGTTGTAAAATACAGTATTTGCACTTTAGTTTTTCGGAAAGAGGACAGTTTGCGATTGTGTTTTGTCATGCATAGTCAGTTTTATAATAGAGCAATCCTGTTTATTTCAACAGGCTGCTGAGCTTCGTGCTTATCTGAAATCTAAAGGAGCTGAGATTTCAGAAGAGAACTCAGAAGGTGGACTTCATGTTGATTTAGCTCAAATTATTGAAGCCTGTGATGTGTGTCTGAAGGAAGATGATAAAGGTCTGTTTTTAATTTTTTTCTAGTATTTCCTAATAAAATCTACTTTTAAATTTTTCTTGTGAATTATATAGTCGTCTCGCATTATCCGAGGTAGGGAGGATTTGGAACCCTCAGATACAGAAGGCTGACTGTATTTATATGTTTTGAGGACTTTTAAGTAGATAGGTAGTGTTTGGACATATTTTGGGGGCACAGGTGATACACTGATACATGTATGCAATGTGTAATGATAGAATCAGGGTAATTGGGATATGACACATTGATCTTTTCTTTATGGTGGAAATATTCAACAGTTCTCTTCTAGCTACTTCAACTATACATTGTTAACCAGAGTCTAAGCACCGTTGTTTTCAATCTTACCTTCACAGATGCTTTCAGTTTGTCTAATCTATTATACCTATAAAGCAAACCTACTTTGAGAAAAACCTCTTGACATCAGGTATATTTCTTAAGTGTTATTACACTAAATGCTGATAATCTCAGAATGAAATGAAGAAAAAATGAAGCTCTTTCCTGTTCATAAGGTTTAGATTAACATCAAATGAGATATAATTTCAAGTAATCTAGTAGCCATTTAATTAATTATTAGGCTGATTTCGTATTTATTGAGATAGAATGGGTTTGGAAATCTCTAAGGTTTAGAGATCAAACTTGGTGCTGATTTTGGCAGCATATATATGAAAAAATTAGATTAAATTCGGGGTATCATTAATATCTGTAATACTTGAAAATAAGTCAGCCAGAGTTGACAGCTTTAATTTCTAATTTCCAGTATGTATATACAGAGTTTTACTTAATTAAGAAAGTATCCTAGTCCCAAGTCATACCAGTATCTTCCAAACGATCGAATATCATGACAGTAAAAATGGAAACTTTATATACATATAAGCCAGTCTGTTTTACTAGTTAGAAACCACATTTTAGGTAATAATTTCCTTCTCTTTAATAAAATATACAAATTGCTTTCTGAATGCAAAAGTGTGTTATATTTGATGGTCTTCACTGTATTAAAGCATTGGAAATACATATTTAGATGCATAGAGTATTATCACTGTTGATTGTGTTATCCATACTTGTGTAGATGTTGAAAGTGTGATGAACAGTGTGGTATCCCTCCTCTTGATCCTGGAACCAGACAAGCAGGAAGCTTTGATTGAAAGCCTATGTGAAAAGCTGGTCAAATTTCGCGAAGGTGAACGCCCATCTCTGAGACTGCAGTTGTAAGTTAAGATCCAGAAGAGGCTCGGTTTTTCAAGGGGCTATTTTCGTGTTACTAACTTTTAATCATTCAAAGCAGGAATTCTGGAACTTGACTGTCACCTGTGGCTTTTATTAGCTGTGACCTTGGGCAAGTCACTTGACTTTTCTGTTCCCTAGTTCTCTGCTTTGTAATATGAAGTTGTTAACATTACCTGCTGTAGGTTTGTGGTGAGAGCACACCTTAACTTAAAACTTGTTGCTGGGCCAGGTGCAGTGGCTCATGCCTGTAATCCCAGCACTTCGGGAGGCTGAGGCGGGCTGATCATGAGGTCAAGAGATAGAGACCATCCTGTCCAACATGGTGAAACCCCGTCTCTACTAAAAATACAAAAAATTAGCTGGGCATGGTTGCACGTGCCTGTAGTACCAGCTGCTTGGGAGGCTGAGGCAGGAGAATCACTTGGACCAGGTAGGTGGAGGTTGCAGTCAGCCAAGATCACGCCCTTGCACTCCAGCCTGGCGACAGAGTGAGACTCCATTTAAAAAACAAAAAAAAACTGGTTAGTCATTTCAAACATTGTTTATTTGTTTGTTAACCAGGTTAAGCAACCTTTTCCATGGGATGGACAAGAATACTCCCGTAAGATACACAGTGTATTGCAGTCTTATTAAAGTGGCAGCATCTTGTGGGGCCATCCAGTACATTCCAACTGAGCTGGATCAAGTGAGTTACTGTGTGGAATAGTTGTTCTGCTTATTAGAAATGTACTTTTGGCTGGGCGCGGTGGCTCATGCCTGTCATCTCAGCACTTTGGGAGGCTGAGGTGGGTGGATCTCGAGGTCAGGAGATCAAGACCATCCTGGCCAACATGGTGAAACCCTGTGTCTACTAAAAATACAAAAATTAGCTGGGCATGGTGGCATGCACCTGTAATCCCAGCTACTTGGGAGGCTAAGGCAGGAGAATCTCTTGAACCCGGGAGGTGAGGTTGCAGTGAGCTGAGATTGCTCCACTGCATTCCAGCCTGGCAACAGAGCGAAAACTTTGTCTAAAAAAAAAAAAAAAGAAGAAAAGAAGTATACTTTTATATGTTACACTTGTATATATGTTACTCAGTTTTCTCCTTTTGTCAATCTCTTGTAGGTTAGAAAATGGATTTCTGACTGGAATCTCAACACTGAAAAAAAGCACACCCTTTTAAGACTACTTTATGAGGCGCTTGTGGATTGTAAGAAGAGGTATTCAGAAGTACTGAACTAACTTACAACTTAACAGGCAGTATAAGTAGGTGGGGATGTTTTTTTAAAGATAAGTAGGGCCAGTAATTTTGCTTTACTTTGTTCTCCACAGAGTTGCTATAAATCTATTTATATAAATTTGACCTACTAAGTTCAAAAAACTATCAAGATTTAAAGTCATTTTCCCTCATCTTTGAACTTTTTAAAAAGTGAAATTTGGCTTTTGTTCTCAAAAAAGAAAGGATGTGGGGCCTTTCCAACTTGAGCTTCAACCTACTGCTGTAGCATGGGCTTGGTGAATGTGCTGAGGCATTTTATCATTTCTGGATGGTGCAGTGGCAGACTACAAAAGCTTTGTGTGAATGTAAATATTCCCTCTCTCCGCCCATGTCCTTCCTCTTGCTTATCACACCATAGACGTAGCAAGCCTATGTCAGATATAAAAGCGCGATGCTCTTTGCCAGTCTGGAGCAGGGGATAGCACTTGTTCTTCTATAGCCCGTGTACTAAGTGTTTTTTCATTTTTAAATGGTTGAGAAAGAAAATCAACGAAAGGGTAATATTTCATGATATGTTGACATATGAAATTCAGATTTCAGGGTCCATAACATGTTATTGGTATAACATCTATGCCTATTCGTTTATATATTGTCTGTGCCTGCTTTTGCCAAGAGTTTAGTTAAAACAGATATCATATATCCTGCAGAGCTTAAAGTGTTTACTCTCTGGCCCTTTACAGAACGTTTGCCTACCCCTTGTCTAAATAGTCTTAGTACAGTCAGCTTCATTTCTCTGCCAGAAACACCTCTCTCATATTTTGATTAGTGCCTCCCTTTTACAGCACCCTCTACTTGTATCCTAGCATTTAACATCCTTGTTTGAAAGTGAGGTTGTAGGCTAAGTGAAGGCAAGGAACCTCATCTGTTAACCATTGCAGTCCTGAGAAGATAATTAGCACCTATTGGGCACTGAGTGGATAAATGCTTCCCACCGTAGGAAACTAGAAGAGGATACTTGTTTAAACGTGAAATTTCTGCCATTCTGCCAATCTAAATGTTGAGAGTTGGTTTCCTTTTTTAGTACACATAAAATACATATTTTAACGTATTTTGAATGGTAAAATTCTGAGAGTTAAGTAACAATGCTTAACGTTTACGAGTGCCCCCTTCATGATTTTATTTATATTGGTGGTTGATGCACATGGAGTCTGTCGTGCATTTTAAAGGGTAATACGTACTGGTAAGCGATTCCTTATATGTCAGACACCATGCTGTGTGCTTCACATGGATTAAAAAGATTTTATGCTGATACAATTGAAGTAGAGTGTGGGTCTAAAACTGGAAAATGACTTGCACCTGTGCTTACAGTGTGGCACAAGATAATTAACAATGAGTAAGACGGGTTTTTTGTGTTTTTTTTTTTAGTTTTTCTTTGAATTTTTATAGTTAAATCACCATGATTTTTAATTTTTATTTTTATTGAAAAGTTAAAAAATTCTTAGTTTTTTATTCCTGGTATCACTACACTACCTTTTTTTTTNTTTTTTTGACAGCATCTCGCTCTGTTGCCCAGGCTAATCAATAGCTGTACTTTTTGCAAACTGTGGCTATGATAGTCTTGAACAAGAAGGCTTTCCTGTTTAAGCCCCAGTAACTTTTCTGACTACAGATTGTCATTCCTCTGTGGCAGATTTTTACAGTTCCTCGAATGCATTTGGGATGATTGCCTCAAAGTAACTTGCCGCTTTTCTGACTTCTCTTTGCTTGCTCTCCTGCTAAGAACTGTAGCCCTTTTCTGCTGTTTGTAGAACCTTCTGCTACCACATTTACCACGATAGGGAATGCCCAAGCCTTATCCACCAAAACTTTGATGTATGGGTCCATAATTTGATTGTCATTGTCCACTATAATTTCCAAAATCATTATAGTTCCCACCACCACTGTAATTACCACCCCCCAAATTTACTACTTCCTTGTAACCATTGTATCCTCCACCATTGCTGCCATATCTGCCACTACCATACCTTCCTCTACTGTCGTAACCAGGTTAGCTGCAGTAGCTGCCACCATCATCTTCAAACCCATTACATCCAGCAACCCTCCTCCATAACTACCTCTGCTGCCACCACCTCTAGCACCATAGCCTCCTTTTCCACCAGAGTGTCTACCCATAGCCAAAACTACCTCTACCATCTCTAAAGTTTCCTCCACAACCCATAAAGTTGCCAGATCCATTCCACAACTGCATCTGTTGTTTAAAAGGGGCCTTTTCCACTTCACTATTATGGCTGTTAATAGAGTGTTATTTCTGAACCACAATTTCACCAATTGTATCATGATCATCAAAAGTTTACAAAAGCAAATCCTCTTTTTTCCACACTGCCTGTCCTCCAGTAACTTCTGTGGTTTCAATCTTGCCATACTTTTCAAAGTAGTCTCTCAAATTATGTTCTTCTGTATCTTCTTTTACATCACCAACAAAAATTTCTTCACTGTGGGAATGGGCACTGGCCTTTATAGAACTCTAAACAGCTATCTTTGGTTCCATTGCACACCTCAGCCTTGTATGGTTGAGCACACATTGCTGCATCCACCTCTTCAACACAAGAGTAACTCACAATACTAGAGTCCCTGGAACATTTTGTTTGGGGGTGTCTCATTACCACACAACCTGTGAATGTGCCCCATTTCTTAAAATGTTCTCTAAAACTACCATGTCTATTTCAAAGCTCAGATCACCAGTAAACAATTTTGTCAGCTGCTCTGGCTCCTTTGGATCATGGCCTCTTTCAGGTTGAGTTGAGTATCAGTTTTTTATTTTTTAGAGATGGGGTCTGACCATGCCCACGCTGGAGTGCAGTGGCTATTTGGCTGTTCACAGGTGCAATTGTAGTGCACTACAGCCTTGAATTCCTGGGCCCAAGCAAACCTCCCTAGTAGCTGGGACTACTGGCATGTTCTACCATGCCTTGGCATTTATATCTCTACATTTAAGATACTGGTTACCACTTAGCCTATTAGTGATATTTATGAATCTTAGTAAACTTTAGTTTTGAAAGAAGTTTCAGATAGCATTTACCATTTTAAAATAAATGATGGTTCCCCCTGATTTTGCCAGGTTAAACTCAGATTTAGAGAGTGTTTTTAAAAAATGAAAAAACGAAAAAAAAAACCATCTTAGTTAGCAAAGCTTTCTACAAGCTGAAGATTACACAGTTTAAAGGACGTCATGAGGAGTAAGATAAACATTTTCTAAAATTTCAGTATGAATTACTGCATGTATTTATTTTACCCTGTTTACTACAGTGAAAACTGATCATCTGTATAATTATAAAAATAATTTAATTGGAATGGTATCTTAAGTGTAGTTATTTAAATATTTGGTGTTGGCTCAACTTTAGCAATACTGTCCTAACAGTTTCTGAATGAGGAAATAGATAAACAGAAGCTCGATTCTATGGGCACTGTTAGGCAACTTAAAGGCAGCCATCTTCGGCCTTAAACAGCGGACAAAGAGACACATGCCTCGGGTTCATTATACTTCACGAGGAGTCGAGTGGCTGACACTCCCAGTGTGATGCCTACCCCACCTGGCAACCACTGCCAATTGCAGCAGGGAGAAGAGCCAGAGCTTCCTGTCCACCAGAGCTCTCCACCGGCTGTTCATCAGACCAAATCCAAAATATGCTGCCCTGTTTTCTCGGGATCTTGCATGCATTCAAACCTCAGCTCTTCTCCCTTCTTCTAGGGTCCCATTCCTGCCTGTTCCAAGTCCCCCAGTTCCCTCCTTCCCACAGTCTTCCAATTTCATCTTCCACTCTACACCAGTCTTTGTCAGGTGAAGGCTACAGACCATCTTATGCACATTCACTTGGTCATATTTTTAAAAATAGGAATTCTTGGGCCCCATGGTTCTGCACACTGAACAAGCTACCCGGGTAATGCTGAACACACTGAAGTTTCAGAACCACTGTCTTAAACTTCAAAAAAACAAAACTTTTTTCCCACGCAGGGCCTTTTTTTTTTTTTTTTGAATTGTATTTTGGGCTCTGGTGTACATGTGCACATCCTGCATTCTGCAGGATTGTTGCATAGGTACATACATGCCATGGTGATTTGCTGTCTCCATCCTCCCCACCCCCCGTCACCTACATCAGGCATTTCTCCTGGTGTTATCCCTCCCCATCCTCCCTACCACCCCTCCACTTTCACTCCCCTCCACCCCATCACCTAGCCCAGTGAGTGTTGTTCTCTTCCCAGTGCCCAGGTGTTCTCATTGTTCATCACCTACCTATGAGAGAAAACATGCAGTGTTTCCTTTTCTGTTCTTGTCAGTTTGCTGAGGATAGTTTCTAGATTCATCCATGTCCCTACAAAGGACATGAACTCATCATTTTTTATGGCTGCATAAAATTCCATGCTGCATAGTATTCCATGGTGTATGTGTGCCACATTTTCTTTGTCCAGTCTATCATTGATGGGCATTTGGGTTGGTTCCAGGTCTTTGCTATTGTAAACAGCGCTACAACGAACATACGTGTGCATGTGTCTTTATAATAGAGCGATTTATAATCCTTTGGGTATATACCCAGTAATGGGATTGCTGGGTCAAATGGAATTTCTATTTCTAGATCCTTGAGGAATTGCCACACTGTCTTCCATAATGGTTGAACTAATTTACACTCCCACCAACAGTGTAAAAGTGTTCCTTTTTCTCCACATCCTCTCCAGCATCTGTTGTCTACAGATGTTTTAATGATTTCTAACTGGCATGAGAGGGTATCTCAATGTGGTTTTCATTTGCATTTCTCTAACGATCAATGATGATGAGCATTTTTTCATGTTTGTTGGCTTCATATATGTCTCCTTTTGAAAAGTGTCTGTTCATAGCCTTCGCCCACTTTTGAATGGGTTTGTTTGCTTTTTTTCTTGTAAATCTGCTTTAATTCTTTGTGGATTCTGGATATTAGCCCTTTGTCAGAAGGGGAGATTGCAAAAATTTCCCATTCTGTTGATTGCCGGTTTGCTCTAATGATTGTTTCTTTTGCTGTACAGAAGCTCTTAAGTTTAATTAGATCCCATTTGTCTGTTTTGGCTTTTGTTGCCATTGCTTTTGGTGTTTTAGTCATGGAGTCCTTGCCTATGCCTATGTCCTGGATGGTGTTGCCTAGGTTTTCTTCTAAGGTTGTTACGGTGTTAGTTCTTATGTTTAAATCTTTGATCCATCTGGAGTTAATTTTTGTATAAGGTGTAAGGAAGAGATGCAGTTTCAGCTTCCTGCATATGGCTAGCCAGTTTTCTCAATACCATTTATTAAACAGGGAATCCTTTCCCTATTGCTTGTTTTTGTCAGGTTTGTCAAAGATCAGATGGTTGTAGATGTGTGGCATTGTTTCTGAGGCCTCTGTTCTGTTCCATTGGTCTATATCTCTGTTCTGGTACCAGTACCATGCTGTTTTGATTACTGTAGTTTGTAGTATAGTTGGAAGTCAGGTAGCGTGATGCCTCCAGCTTTGTTCTTTTTGCTTTGGATTGGCTTGGCTATGTAGCCTCCCTTTTGGTTCCATATGAAGTTTAAGGTGGTTTTTTCCAGTTTTGTGAAGAAGGTCAATGGTAGCTTGATGAGGATAGCATTGAATCTAGAAATTACTTTGGTCCGTATGGCCATTTTCACAATACTGATTCTTCCTAACCATGAGCATGGAATGTTTTTCCATCTGTTTGTGTCCTCTCTTGTTTAGTTGAGCAGTGGTTTGTAGTTCTTGAAGAGGTCCTTTACATCCTTTGTTAGTTGTATTCCTAGATATTTTATTTTCTCTGTAGCAATTGTGAATGGCAGTTCATTCTTGATTTGGCTTTCTGTTTGTCTGTTGTTGGTGTATAGGAATGCTTGTGATTTTTGCACATTGATTTTGTATCCTGAGACTGCTGAAGTTGCTTATCAGCTTAAGGAGGTTTTGGGCTGAGATGATGGGGTCTTCTAAATATATGATCATGTCCTCTGCAAAGAGACATTTGACTTCTTCTTTTCCTAATTTAATGCCCTTTGTTTCTTTTTCTTGCCTAATTACTCTGGCTAGAATTTCCAATACGATATTAAATAGAGTGGTGAGAGAGGGCATCCTTGTCTAGTGCCAGTTTTTAAAGGGAATACTTCTAGTTTGATATTGCCCATTCAGTATGATATTTGTTGTAAATAGCTTTTTTATTATTTTGAGATACGTTCCATCTCATAAACTCTCTAGTTTATTGAGAGTTTTTAGCATAAAGGCTGTTGAATTTTGTCAAAGACCTTCTCTGCATCTGTTGAGATAATCGTGGTTTTTGTCTTTGGTTCTATTTATGTGGTGGATTACGTTTATAGATTTGCAAATGTTGAACTATCCTTTCATCCCTGGGATGAAGCCTACTTGATCATGGTGGCTAAGCTTTTTATGTGCTGTTGCAATTGGTTTGCCACTATTTTACTGAAGATTTTTGCATCAGTGTTCATCATGGATATTGGCCTGAAGTTTTCTTTTTCAGTTGTGTCTCTGTCAAGCTTTGGTATCAGGATGATATTGGTCTCAAAGAAAGAGTTAGGGAGGATTCCCTCTTTTTGTATTGTTTGGAATAGTTTCAGCAGGAATGGTACCAGCTCCTCTTTGTACATCTGGTAGAATTCGGCTGTGAACCCGTTTGGATGGCCTTTTTTTGTTTGGTAGGCCACTAATTGCTACCTCAACTTCAGACCTTGTTATTGGTCTATTCAAGGTTTCAACTTCTTCCTGGCTTAGTGTTGGGAGTGTGTAAGTGTCCAGGAATTTGTCTGTTTCTTCCGGATTTAATGGTTTATGTGCATAGAGCTGTTTGTAGTAATCTCTGATGGTAGTTTGTATTTCCGAGGAATCGGTGGTGATCTCACCTTTATCATTTTTTATTGCATCTATTCGATTCTTCTCTCTTTTCTTTTTTTATTAGTCTAGCTAGCAGTCTGTCTATTTTGCTGATCTTTTCAAAAAACCAGCTCCTGGATTTATTGATTTTTTTTTTTTAAAGGTTTTTTGTGTCTCTATCTCCTTCATTTCTGCTCTGATCTTATTTCCTGTCTTCTGCTTGCTTTTGAGTTTTTTTGATCTTGCTCCTCTAGCTCTTTCAATTTTGACGATAGGCTGTCAATTTCAGATGTTTCCTTGTTTCTCATGTGGGCATTTATTGCTATAAATTTCCCTCTAGACACTGCTTTAAATGTGTCCCATAGTTTCTGGTACATTGTGTCCTTGTTCTCATTGGTTTTGAAGAATGTTTTTATTTCTGCCTTCATTTCATTGTTTATCCATTCGTCATTCAGCAGCAAGTTGTTCAGTTTCCATGTGATTGTGCAGTTTTGAGTGCTTTTCTTAATCCTGAGTTCTAATTTGATTCCACTGTGGTCTGAGAGACTTGTGATTTCTGTTCTTTTGCATTTGCTGAGGAGTGATTTACTTCCAATTATGTGGTCAATTTTAGAGTAAGTGTCATGTGGTACTGAGAAGAATGTGTATTCTGCTGGTATGGGGTGGAGTGTTCTGTAAATGTCTGTTAGGTCTGCTTGGTCCAGCTCTCCATTCAAGTCCTGGATATCCTTGTTGACTTTGTCTCGTTGATCTGTCCATATTATCAGTGGAGTGTTAACGTCTCCCAATATTATTGTGCAGGAGTCTAAGTCTCTTTGTAGGACGTTAAGAACTTGCTTTATGTATCTGGGTGCCCCTGCATTGGGTGCATATATATTTAGGATAGTTGGCTCTTCTTGTATTGTAATGCCCTTCCTTTGTCTCTTTTGATCTTTGTTGGTTTAAAGTCCATTTTATCAGAGACTAGGATTTCTACTCCTGCTCTTTTTTGCTCTCCATTTGCTTGGTAGATCTTCTTCCATCCCTTTACTTTGAGTCTATGTGAGTCTTTGCATATGAGATGAGTCTCCTGAATACTGCGCACCATTGGGTCTTGATGTTTTATCCAATTTGCCAGTCTGTGTTTTTTTGATTGGGGCATTTAGACCATTTACATTCAGCATTAATATTGTTATGTTTGAATTTATCCTGCCATTTTGATACTGGCTGTTTTGCCCATTAGTTGATGTGGTTTCTTCACTGCATCGTTGTTCTTTACCATTTGGTACGTTTTTGCAGTGGCTAGTACTGGTTGTTCCCTTCCATGTTTAGTACTTCCTTCAGGAGTTCTTGTAAGGCAGGTTTTATAGTGACAAAATCTCTCAGCAATTGGTTGTCCGTAAAATATTTTATTTCTCCTTCACTTATGAAGCTTAGTTTGGCTGGATATGAAATTCTAGGTTGAAAGTTCTTTTCTTTAAGGTTGTTGAATATTGGCCTCCACTCCCTTACAGTTTGTAGAGTTTCTGCTGAGAGATCCACTGTGAGTCTGATGGTCTTTCCTTTGTGGGTGACTCGACCTTTCTCTCTGGCTGCCCTTAGGATTTTTTCCTTCATTTCAACCCTGGTGCATCTGACAATTATGTACCTTGGGATTGCTCTTCTTGAGAAATATCTTTGTGGTGTTCTCTGTATTTCCTGGATTTGAATATTGGCCTGCCTTGTTAGGTTGGGGAAGTTCTCTTGGATAATATCCTGAAGAGTGTTTTCTAACTTGGATTCATTCTCCCCGTCACATTCAGGTATGCTGAACAAGCATAGATTAGGTCGTTTGACGTAATCCCATAGTTCTTGGAGGCTTTGTTTGTTTCTTTTCACTCTTTTTTCTCTAATCTTGCCTTCTTGTTTTATTTCATTGATTTGATCTTCTGTCTCTGATATCCTTTCTTCTGCTTGATCGATTCAGCTGTTGAAACTTGTGCATGCCTCACGAAGTTCTTGTGCTGTGTTTTTCAGCTCCATCAAGTCATTTATGTTCTTCTCTAAGCTGGTTATTCTAGTTAGCATTTCGTCTAACCTTATGCTTCTTAGTTTTGTTGCATTGGGTTAGAACATGGTCTTTTAACTCAGAGAAGTTTGTTATTATCCACCTTCTGAAGCCTGCTTCTGTCAATTCATCACGCTCATTTTCTGTCTTGTTTTGTTTCCTTGATGATGAGGAGTTGTGATCCCTGGGAGGGAAAAGAGGTGTTCTGGTCTTTGAGGGTTTCATCATTTTTGTGCTGTTTTTTTCCCACCTTTGATCTTTGAAGTTGGTGATTTCGGGAGAAATCTCTGAGGGTACCTCCTTTCTGTTGTAGTTGGAACTATATCTTTTTTTGGACTGTAGAGGCACTGCTGGGCTGCCTCGGATTCAGTCAGGCTGCTGGGTGGGTGGTCGGTCTTCCCCTGGGGTTTGTTTGCAAGTGAAATTAGCCCTGCCTTCCCAATGGCATCTCTCCTCTCCTGAGCTGGATCTTCCTGATTGGGGTCAAACTGGTGTATTCGTTGTCTAGCTCTCTAGCGTGTGGGCTTCAGTTTGAGTTTTGTTGGGGGGTGGGGCCTGCCAGGCTTTATGACCTGTTTCCCTGCTTTCAGCTCCGCCTCTTTCTGTGGGATGGGTTGTTCCATCCCACTGGTGCCAGTCCAAACTTCTCCCAGGTCCGGCACCAGGTGGAGCCATCGTTCAGACTTGCATTGGCAACTCATGGAGCCACTGAGTCTTGTGGGGATCTCGTGGACCGTGGGTTGCAGGAGGGTTGAGGTAAGCACAGGCTCCGAATCGGAGCACTGAGGGGGTGAAATCCCTTGACCCTCCGAGACAGCTGCCGGTTACAGATGGGGACACCCTTTCCCCCCCCCCCACCCCCGGTCTTGGTTCGTTTTCCCTGAGCAGCTCTCCCTCTGCTTTGGCTCTTTCCCTGGTCTATTTTCAGAGGCCTTCCAGTCCCCCTGAAATGAAACCAGCACCTCACTTGGAATCGTGAAGTCCTCTAGCCCTCTGCGTCTCATTTGCTGGGAGCTGTGTTCCAGTGTTGCCTCCTTTCAGCCATCTTGGCGCGGACACCCCTCCCCCACCTTTATACTTGGTCTTCCCTCTGCTTGGAAAGTCATCTTACCCCACCTTTCATGAACCTAGCTCTTTTCATGGCCAAGAAAAGGATATTTTACATCCTTTAGGTCTTAGCTTACATGTCATCTCTTCTGAGGGAGACTGCCTCCTCACTGTACATAAAGTAGCTTTCTGTTTTCTGCCCTTGTTGCTTTGATTACATCGCCATTTATTTCCTTCATAGCACTTGTTACTTTCCCTAGTTGCCTGTCTTTCCTACTAAAAGAAAAGTTTCATGACTTTTCCTCATAGACAGGAACTTGGTCTCTCTTAGCCACCATTATATATGTCAACACAGTACCTGGCACTTAAAAATATTTTTAAATGAATGAATAGCAGTGATGATAGTTTCAAGTTCCTAAAGCAGTATTTCTTTTCAGTGATGCTGCTTCCAAAGTCATGGTGGAATTGCTTGGAAGTTACACAGAGGACAATGCTTCCCAGGCTCGAGTTGATGCTCACAGGTAACGTTAAATGTTATTCTAATGACAGATTGTCAGCAACTTAGAGGTGAGCTACAGTATTAAATTATGTAACTGAAATCATGTTTGCAACCACCAATGATCCAGTTATTTGATAGTGTGTATTGCCTGGTGATTCTAATGTAGATACTAAAATTCAGGGTTTGATATTGGAAGAACTGTAGATTGCATGTGAAATAACTGCATGGTGTTTATTGGGTGGGAGTATTGCTGGTTTGGGGATGATGATCCCAACCCAAGAATGAGAACCTAATTTTGGGTCAGTCGACCTTAATATTAAAGCTTACAGATGGAAGTCGATGGCTTACCAAAAATTAGCCTATTGCTAGTGAGAATAAGGGCTTTTAACAGTCTTAGATCTAACTGCTAACAAGAATAGAATCAGTTTTCTAAATCTGTGAAATAAGGATGATGAAACTTTTTTATATAGTTACTGCTTTGTGTGGACCACTACATGATAGGAGTTGGTAAAAAAGGGAAGTTGGTGGTAAAGTCCTTGACTTGGAGGGCAGACTGCCTCCATTCACATTCTTATTCCGCCTCTTAATCAGCACTCCCGAGCTGCTTCATAGCTGATAAAGGGGCGTGGTAGGGTACTGGTCGTCTCCTGGGTTGTTGTGAGGAATAAATGATACCTAAGGTAAGGAAAGCACTTAGTGTCTGGCATATGGTTCTGCTGCCACTTGCTATTTGATTACCTTGGTGCTTTTTCTCCATCTATGTTTTTATCTACAATTAATATATTTCATTTTGTTAAAACAGATGAACCTGATAAATTTATTGGCCTGTCTTAACCCTGTCCTGTAGCTTTTTTAATGTTGTGTATACGTTTTAGACTATTTGATATTTTGCTGAATTAAGTATATTTTATGATCTGCAAAAATTCAGTGAAAAGCCAGGATTTCAAAACCCTAAGCTTACACTTTTCTTCTCTAATTAAGGTGTATTGTACGAGCATTGAAAGACCCAAATGCATTTCTTTTTGACCACCTTCTTACTTTAAAACCAGTCAAGTTTTTGGAAGGCGAGCTTATTCATGATGTAAGTAGTTTATCCTTTAATGTGAAAAATATTCTCCTTTCCTAAATTTTACATACTGAAGCAGGACTCTTTCTTTGCATTAATAAAAATGACTAATGGGGTCTGGCGCAGTGGCTCGTGCCTGTAACCCCAGCACTTTGGGAGGCCGAGGCAGGCGGATAATGAAGTCCGGAGTTCAAGACCAGCCTGCCCAACATGATGAAACCCTGTCTCTACTAAAAATACAAAAATCAGCCATGCGAGGTGGAGTGCACCGGTAGTCCCAGCTACTCAGGAGGCTAAGGCAGGAGAATCGCTTGAACCCAGGAGGCGGAGGTTGCTGTGAGCCAAGATGGCACTACTGCACTGCAGCCTAGATGACAGAGTGAGATTCCATCTCAAAAATAAGGCTGGGTGCGGTGGCTCACGCCTATAATCCCAGCACTTTGGGAGGCCGAGACGGGTGGATCATGAGGTCAGGAGTTAAGACCATCCTGGCCATGGTGAAACCCCATCTCTACTGAAATACAAAAAATTAGCCGGGTGAGGTGGTGGGCGCCTGTAGTCCCAGCTACTAAGGAGGCTGAGGCAGGAGAATTGCTTGAACCCAGGAGACGGAGGTTGCAGTGAGCTGAGATTGTGCTGCTGCACTCCTGCCTGGTAACAGATAAGAACTGTTTATTCATTTTATACCAGGAACAGACCTGTTTAGGACCAGCTTTTCTCACCACTGAACACAGTCCTATTCTTTCTCCCTTTCTTTCATTTTCTCATTTACTGGCTATTATAGACTTAGATAATACTAAGTTTCTTTTTTATTACATACATATTGTTGCCAGCCCCACTTCAGAAGGTAAGTCTGATATTTAAAAACACATGAACATTTTTCAAATGCAAGTATAAATATATTTTGGACTGTTTTGTATTTGCACTATGCCGTTAGCTACCATATTTCAGTGTGGATAATTTAGAGCTCACTATATTTACTGATTATTTCATTTTAAAAGTGAGCCGTATGAAAGCAAATGATTTGGTAATTTGATGAAACAGAATGTTATTTCTGCATTGAACAAATTGTAGAGTTTTGTTGGGAGTCAGTATCCTTAAACTATCTTGCAATAAATCCTAATTCTCTGTATTGATGGTATCTTTTTTGTCTTTTATCTGTATAGCTTTTAACTATTTTTGTGAGTGCTAAATTGGCATCATATGTCAAGTTTTATCAGAATAATAAAGACTTCATTGATTCACTTGGTAAGTTTTGGGGTTTATTCTTTGAGGCACAGACACAGGTGGGAACATGCTACACTAACAGTTACGTACTGTGTGGTCCAGCAAATACGGTTGTGGCCTTATTTGTAGATTATCCTAAAAGGAGTTGGGTGTGATAGAACAGGCACAAAAATACGTAGTTTAAAATATTAGAATGAATTGAAAATCAAAAATCAAGAAGGTGAAGGAGGTAGCATTTGTGATAGAGAATGAAACTGGGAGTATGAAAACGATTTAGTGCCTGTTCCCAGCACTTTGGGAGGCTGAGATGGGTAGATCATTTGAGGTCAGGAGTTCAAGACCAGCCTGGCCAACATGGCAAAACTGTGTTTCTACTAAAAATACAAAAATTAGTGGGCATGGTGGCACATGCCTGTAGTGCCAGCTACTCAGGAGCCTCAGGCAGGAGAATCACTTGAACCCGGGAGGCAGAGGTTGCATGAGTCGAGATTGCACCACTGCACTCCAGCCTGGATGACAGAGTTAGGCTCCATCTCAAAAAAAAAAAGAGAGAAAACAACTTGGGCCCTTTTTTCCTCATTTAAGAGCTTGCAGAACTTTAGGCCCTTCCAGCTCTTCTGTACCAGGATTCTTTGAGGTAAAGTTATAGCAAGAATGGGGTGCTCAGAGAAGACAGATCAGATAGAAATAGTTCCATTGATAAACGTGTTTTTAAAATTTAGGGATGGAGGATTGAGCAGAAAAGCAACTGAAAGAATTACCATTACTTTGATCATAATGGTAACTTTCAGAAATATTCGTTTTAAGAGCTGATAAAATTTGATGATTAAAGGTACTTTGTTAAGCTAAACATTATTCTTAATATTATTTTAAATGTTGTAAACTACCAGTTTTTTGACACTGGAGTCAACTGAAACTAAGGTGCTTTGTTTTCCTACTAGGCAATAATCAAAATACATTAGAGATTGATTATATTTTCCAATATTAAGAGTGAATTGTTAGTCTTCCTGGTTGTTGAGGATACAGATGAAGAGTATAATTATGATCTACTTTGATTATCCTTAGTTTTCAATTTGGTAATCATTAATGCTTGTCATCTGTAAATTTTGTGCATCCATTGGAATTGGGGAAGATTGACTTATTCTGAACATATAATAAGGCATTTGAAATATACCAAGATAAAGTAGCTGTAAGCGTGTTTGTGTATAATGCTTTGCCAGGTGCACTAGACCCAGAAAACCACATTCTGTCCCAGTTAATTTGTTTTGTAGCATGAAGCTGTGTGATGGAATGTTAATGTCAGCAACCTCTTTATTTACGCACCAAGGAAAAAGGAGTGGTAATTAACACTTTGACACTCCCCCATTGATGTGTAATTGACTGTTTCAAAGGAGCACTGGTTCATAAGCTATTGCATGCATTAAAATTGAGTTTTCTGTATTGCAGCATTTTAAGACAGGGGTCAGTGACAATGCAGAAATTGCTCAATGATGCACATTTTTTTATTACTGCATTAAGGTTTTGACATATTAGTAATGAATAAATGTTTCCATAAAATTAGATTTTTTATAACTTTAAAATTGAAATATGACACAGTACACTGTGACTTCCTCTTTGAAGGTAGTATTTTAGTTTTATGAAACAAAGCATAGCTTCCTACAAAGTCTTTAATTCATACTTCACTGGTTTAGTAGTTTGATTTTTCAGAACAAGAGTCCTAAGGGTTTTAAGTTTGGTTGTCTGTTTTAGAGTTATTTTAAACATCAGTTTGAAGTGTTATCAGATGTAAGTTTCCACATGTAAAATAGATAGTGGTTTTATGTAATTCAGCCTAGAAATAATCTTCATTCCTCTGATAAGTTTTTTCATTTATGGTAAGATTGTAACTGCAGAAAAAATGAGCAGTAAAATAGATTTAATTTCAAGAGTACTTAATAGAAATTACAGGAGTTTCTATCATTTTATCATATTGAAAGAGAATCATCTGTATCAGTAAACTGAGAATGTTAAGGAATTTTTGAAAAAATCTTTTGATACATGTTCTTTGATAGGAAAAAATTCAGAATGTTGCTTATTGTGCCAGCTAGAATTCAAATTCCCTCATTTGCCTTATGTTTCTTGAACATCTGTGCAAATCAGTATTCTATTAGAAATTTGTATATATGCTTCTGAGAAAACATTTTTATATTAAATATGTATATATTTTATTTTAATTGTATAATAAAACATTTATTACAGCTAAAAGCCTAGTGACAACTGTCTGTATTCCACAAGTTGCAATCAGTTTGTCAAAACATTTTCTTTTATTAACACTGACAACTTAGGCCAACAGTAGCATTATCTTGTGTCAACTGATTGCCCTAACATGTCCACATGTAATCTGGTGTTATCCAGTTGCTACCTTTTGCTTCAGAAAGTTAATCAGCATCTAATTTGCATTTGTTAATTAGGGTTAATGTGCACTAATTGATTTCTTGATGCCTGTAGATTTCCATTAAACGCAGTTAGCAATGCTTACTTATGTACCTCATTCATTTGAGTTATGATGATCATGTTTTTGTTGAATCTGTGCCAAATAGGAAGCCTGTATCATAATTACAGCTAATTAACAGATGATCATGCTCTATATTAATGAGCTTCCATGCTCTTCTACTAATATGTGAATGTTATAAATTTAAAATTTATTTATGGAGTATTTAGATAACTTTTTAAACAATACAGACTTGAAGCTCTGAATTTATTGGAGGGCACTTGATTGATCATTTGCTGATTTTACATAATTTGAAAGTTCAGAGAAAAGGAACATATAAATCTAGATTTAGAAATTTGGTTTTTTAATTAATAAGTTAGCATCAAAACAAGTAGAATTCTGCTTCTACTTAGGACTAGGTTATATATTTAGGATCTGTAAGTTTTAAAATTTCTAGCCCTTTATTTTACAAATGAACCTATTCCAGGCCTAGCACTGCTGCTTTTGGACTATAAGTCGCCATTTAATCTCTTTGCTTCTCAGTTTTGTTTTTAGGGTGAAATGATTCAGACTGGGTAATTCCTTAAGTTTTCTTTTAGGACTAACACATTGTTGTTATCTGAATAATTACAACAGCATGTTTCATTAGAAATTATAATGGAAAATTTGAATTATTTGTGCAATTTTCTGCCTGTGCCTTATAAAGAACAAGTATCACTGTTAATGGTACTGTTTAATTTTATCTAGTACTAACTGTATTGGCCTATAAAGGTTAAATGACAAACATACTTTGACAGTTTTGATTTGTATGTAGTTTTGATTTTTAAATGGTTACCTGAAGTGAAATGGAGTATTTTCATAACTGAAAATATTTGTGAAAATATTTTAAAACTTCATGTTTACCAGTAATAGTTAACACAGAAAAAACTAGTAGGTAGATAAGAATTCTCTGTATTTAAATGAAGAGCTATTAATGTGAAAATAAGCTTAGGTAATTTAAATGAACAGAAATTGTTCTTACGAAATATATGTTGTAGATTTTATTTCCTAAAATGTGTAACTAATGTTGTACAAAAATATACAAAACTTCTAGGGTCTAAAAATAATCATTTTATGGCCCAAATCTATCACCTGTGGTACTATAGAAAAATGATTTTTAATACTCTATGGAGTCAGTTAATAGTTTGCTAATATAAGAAGCTCTGTCAAAATTATTTAAGTGCTCAGTAATTTCCACAATGACAAAAATAATAATTTTCACAACAGGAGATGTAATTGTGCAGGTCGTTAATTAGTATAAACACTCATCAGGTTTCATTATTCTGTTATTTAGGCCTATTACATGAACAAAATATGGCAAAAATGAGACTACTTACTTTTATGGGAATGGCAGTGGAAAATAAAGAAATTTCTTTTGATACAATGCAGCAAGAACTTCAGATTGGAGCTGATGATGTTGAAGCATTTGTTATTGATGGTAAGGCAGATAGAACATTTTCATTTATTTCTAGGATTTCTCATCTACGTGGAACATAGATATGTATCTTGAAACTGAGACTTAAAGATTTGTTTGTAGCAGATGTATGTTTAGTAGATTAGTGGATATATTTGTTGTAGGGTGAAAATTTAGTAGAATTATAAACTGCTATATTATATCCCTTCAATTCACATAAAACAAAGACATTTAGGCAATACACCATTGTAGTAAAGAGCACAGATTTTAGTATTAGACATGGATGTATGACCAGGTCCTTCCTTTGTCAAACAGGAATGTAGGGATTCATTTGTGGTTGTAAGGATTAAATGAATTAATACAGATAAAGCACAGTGCCTGGAACATAGTAAATGATCTACAAGTGTTAACTATTAGCAGTTTTCTTATGATTAGCCTAGAAACAAGAACTTCTTCCCCAACAATTGGATTATAAAGCAACTTAACTGCTCAGGAATTTTTTCTGAGCTTTTTAAATTTGAAAGTTGGATAATGCAATTAAAATTAATAAAAGGTACAGAACTATTGACCTTTTTTCCCCTAATGATCTAAGTCTTCTATAAAGAATAACTTTGTAGGAAATTAGTTTATTCCCCCATATGAGATGATAGGGAAGAACACCTAGAATTCTTAAAAATAAAGAAACAACAACAAACAGTATGCAATATTTAATACAGAATGTCCCAGCAGCCATAGGACAAAATACACGACCTTCTTCTTGGTTGCCTCATACTACTTTGCTTATTAGATTTAAACAATCAGTTTGTAATGTTGGAAAACAAAAGTTTTATTATGGCTTACTTTGTCACAGTTTCATACCTTAGCTATTTTTCTTGGAAATTTTCCATATAACATACAATGTAAACATCTTTTTCAGCTGTAAGAACTAAAATGGTCTACTGCAAAATTGATCAGACCCAGAGAAAAGTAGTTGTCAGGTAAGATATGTAATGCTTTGCAGCATTTTATAGAACGATTTAGTTTGTTCCAATTATTTCACTTAAATGTTTAGAGAACCAAGGTGGTGTTATCAGTTGACTGTAGTTAAATAGTTGCTATTTATCATAATTTTATTAAAGCTCAGACTGAATGTGATTAGCTTATTTAATGAAAGAGTCCTATTTTCCAGCACATTTCATTTAATGGCTGAGCATTGGCTGGAATACTAATGACTTTCATGTCTGCTTTATATAGTTGTTCAGAATCTTCTAGAAGGCTTAGGATCAATATGGTAAAGATTTTTGAAAAATAAATATGTAATTCTTAAATTCTTTTACAATTTTAAATTATGTCTCTTATGTGTATTTAATTTTGGTTTTAGCTGGATTCAAATCTGTAGTATTATAAAAGAATACCAGGGGATAAAAGGTTGACTAACACTGTTTACTTTTTCAATTTTTAGTCATAGCACACATCGGACATTTGGAAAACAGCAGTGGCAACAACTCTATGACACACTTAATGCCTGGAAACAAAATCTGAACAAAGTGAAAAACAGCCTTTTGAGTCTTTCTGATACCTGAGTTTTTATGCTTGTAATTTTTGTTCTTTTTGGGAAAAAAAAATCCCTAAATCATAGTAAAACATTATAAACTAAAAAAAAATTTGCCTAGTATGGACAGTTATTGTCTCAAATTTATATTAAAATCACAAACTCCAGAGGATACGAAGTCATAAATTACAGAGGGTCACACAATATGTCTGTTATACAATACATAAATTCTGTAAAAAAGGATACTGAAGAAGCAAAAAGTACTTTAAAGAAAGAATAATATACAGAGGGAAAACAGAAGTTTAAAATTAAAGGGAAGTGGATGCTCACAGTATACTCTGCAAATAAAAAGATAGCGGTCTTAAATGATGCATCTTCAAAGCAAGTATATAAGAGTAATATAATTTCTTCACATCAGAAAAAGTTGGAAAAGTGAAGACAACTGTAGAGCTTTAAATGTCACTTCATTCTAGTAAAAACTGTACCAGTATTTCAGTTACATCACTTCACTACTGAAAGCACTTATCTACATTATTTTAATCTATTGTTTTTTCCAGCATCTCTTGTGCTTTTCTTTTTTTTGATTGGCTGTCATTTTCTAAATTTGGTAACTTTTCACTTTCATTTATTTGATTTGTAATGAGGCTCTTCCAGTCATCATCACCAGAAGTATCTTTAGTCCTGATTGCCTGCAAATGGCTTTGTAGTGGAGTTGATTTCAGAGGTTTTCTTTTCACCTAGGAAAGACCAAACTGATTTTACTGTTGAAATTACTATACAAAAGACTTTAAAGAGTCTGTAAAGCCTCTGCAGTTATGACTGTGTGGTAAAACCACCATTTTCTTGGCTGATTTCCACTAATTTAGTAGTTTTGGCACCAGAAAACTATACAATGTGAATGTGTAGGCTTATGTAGTAGATCTTCAAAATCTCTAATATGTAACATAAGTAAAGTGTACAAAAACTGCCTTTTAATTCATGTTTCCTCTCATGCTTCAGAATATCATTGTTGAAGAAACAGGAAGGAGCAAATATTTGGAAATTGGCATGTTTTCAAGGCACTGTATTGGATAATTTTTAAAATACTGTGTTAACTCATTTTAAGTTTCTTTTGTTAAAAAACTTATTGAAAATTTAGTAAATAGAGAAAAGTAGAAACTAAAAATCATTAGTAATCCCTTATCCAGAGAGACGACTTGACATTTTGGTATTATTTGCTGCTAGTCTTTTTTCCTATTTTTAGCCTATTTAATCATTCTATAGAATTTTATATTTTCCTGTGAGAAGTTTTTGTTATAAACAATTGGTTGTTATGCACAATTGTCTGTGGCTGCAAAATACTCCCTTTTATGGATGTGTGATGATTTAACTTATCTCCTATTGAAAGTTTCCAGTTTATCCCTAGCAAAAATTAATTCGTTAATTTCCTGAAAAATAATTTTTGATGTTTTTAAGAGATTCCCAGATAAAATTTTCTCCTCAAAAAGAATACTAGGCCAGGCATAGTGACTCATACCTGTAATCCCAACACTTTGGGAGGCTGAGGTGAGTGGATTGCATGAGCTCAGGAGTTGAAAACTAGCCTGGGTAACATGGCAAAACCCTATCTCTACCAAAAATTAGTTGGGCATGGTGGTGTGCAACTCTAGTCCCAGCTCCCTCGGAGGCCAAGGTGCAAAGATCACCTGAGCCCAGGAGGTAGAGGTTGCAATGAGCCAAGATTGCATTATTGCACTCCAGCTTGGACAACAGAGTGAGACCCTGTCTCAAAAATAAAGATAAAAGGACTATTGAATTGTTTTCAAAATAACAATTATAGTGGACTTTTTTTTTTAGATAGGCTCTTACCTTGTCGCCTAGGCTGGAGTGCAGTGGCATAATAAAACAGCTCACTGCAGCTTTGCCCTCCCTAGGTTCAGGTGATCCTCCCACCTTCACCTCCTAAGTAGCTGGGACTACAGGCATGTGCTACTACACCTAGCTAATTTTTGGATTTTTTTGCCACGTTACCCAGGCTAGTCTCTTAACTCTCAGGCTCAAGTGATCTGCCTGCCTCAGTCTCCCAAAGTTCTAGGATTACAGGAGTGAGCAATACTGTATTGTTTTTTATTTGTAAGGGATATGCAAATGTATTTTAGAAATATGGAACAGGATAGAATTACATTAAAATCACCCACAATCCCAACCACCATTAAAGAGTTTGGTGTATATCTCCTGGTCTTTTTCTGTATACACTTTTTAAATATTGGGATATTTGTATTTGTTTATATGCTGTGTTGAACATTTTTAGCATTTCCTCCCGTTCTTAACATGTTAAGAGGATAGCTCTGTTATATTCTGTGTTCTGTAATTTATTTTTGGACATTTAAATTTTAAGAAAATGATCACAGTTATTAACTAGGCTGCAGTGAATATCATTTGTTCAGGAATCTTTATGAAGATCTTTGAGTACTGCCTTACATTAAAATCTGTTTCAATTTGGTAAAAGTGGCATATTACTAACATTGTCATTTTCAGTGTTAGACTATGTAGTAATGTTTATTTCTTAAATGAACTTAAATGTTTAGAATGGTAAGTTCACGGCTCCGTAAGGATTTTTCCTTTTGGATTGCTCTGTTTGGCTCCCTTCCTGAAAATTTTATAATCAACTACTAGTCTCCTCAGAGTTTTAACTCTGATCCTTAGGGTGATTCTGTGTTCATATTTGTCTGATGATTGCCTTTTTTCTTCCAAAAGTGTCTGCACAGGACTGCTAAGACAACTTAGGCAAGTCATTTAATTTTTGTGGGCTTCAGTTTACTCATTTGCTCCTTTTAGTTCCCTGATGCTATTACTGGAAAGAATAACTATTTGGTAATGGATAAAATATTTCTGATAGTGTCTACTATACAAGTGTGTTCACCATACTTTATTTAGTTCATGGGGCCAGAAAAGATTTTAAGTAATTCATACAGTACCAAAAACAGACGGGGAAAAATAGATTAAATCTAAATCCAGGTTGCTACTAATTCTGAAGTAAAATGACTGGTGATCTGCATGATATAATGTCCCATTTTGCCATCAAAATGTTAGGTTCATTTTGGTGTATTTGGCATCCAAGTACAAATTAACGATTTCCCAAAATCCCGATTCTTTGACTTTTTTATCTTGATGGAAAGGACGGCCACATTTACACATAACTGCTTTAGTTTCTTTCCTCTTAACTACCCACTTGGTGGTAAGGGTAGGAGCAGGGGTTGGCTTTAGAGAAACAAGGTACAGTGTAGAATAGCTAATGTTTACACTCAACAAAACTTGTCCTGTTTAGCTTACCTGAGGGTTCTGCAGCCTCTGCACAGTAATTTTAGCTCTAGCTGTTGTCAAGATATATTGCCATGTATCTTTGTTCTTTCCCCTATCTCCTCTTTTTAGAAATTTATCATCTATTTCCTTTTTCAGCCTCACAAGATCTAATTTTTGGCCTAAAAATATCTCCTCACTTGGTACCAGTCCTTTTATTACTGCCTGGGATTCCATTTTAAAATTTAACTTAAATGAATCTAATTCATTGGATATAAAAAAGTAAGTGGCTTGCTTTGCTTACTCTGGCCTTCCATTCTCATTCCTGGATATAATCAAGATTGCAGCAGGCTACCAACCTAACACCATTAACAAGAACGAAAAACATACTATCAAGTTACTTTGAACCCATAGAAAGTGGATTGGTACTTAATATCTTCCCTGAATTAAACAGAGTATGCTGTACATAAAATAACGTTGAAAAATAAAAAGAACTTCAATTTTTTGGCTATAAGTTTTCATAAAATTCATTTAGAACAGAGGTTGATAAACTTTTTCCATAAAGAGCCACAGTAAGTATTTACAGCTTTGTGGGCCAAATGGCCTCTTACAACAGCTCAATTCTCAGTGCTGTGCAAAAACAGCCTTTACAGTGTGCAAAGGAATGGGTGTGGCTCTGTCTTAAATTTGTAAGGAGATCTACTTTTGAATTTGCCCCACATTACATGAAACTTTATAACCAAGCTTTAATCTGAGACAATGATGCTTACCATAGTACTTGACACAAAGTAATAAGCACTTGGAAAACGTCTGTTCAGCCAGTGAATTGAGTTTGCTTTATATGCACAAGTCTTTCAGAATAAACATTTTTTCTATTTTGAAGGTTTAGAAAATGTAAGATAGCATTTGACTAAGAGCCAAGATACCTAGCCTAGGTCCACCACATACTGTGTCTTAATGACCCTGAAAAGTTATTTCACATTTATGTCACTGTTACCTCATCTGTACCTTGCAGGATGAAAAAGTTAAAAAGTCTATAAATTTTTTTTTTTTTTTTTTTTTTAGATGAAAGAAGTCACTCTATTGCCCAGGCTGGAGTGCCTTGTGTGATCTCGGCTCACTGCACCCTCTGTCTCCTAGGTTCAAGCAGTTCTGCCTCAGCCTCCCAAGTAGCTGGGATTACAGGTGCCTGCCACCACGCCTGGCCTTTTTTTTTTTTTTTTTTTTTTTGAGACGGAGTTTCACTCATGTTACCCAGGCTGGAGTGCAATGGCGTTGATCTCGGCTCACCGCAACCTCCGCCTCCTGGGTTCAGGCAATTCTCCTGCCTCAGCCTTCCTGAGTACCTGGGATTACAGGCACGCACCACCATGCCCAGCTAATTTTTTGTATTTTTGGTAGAGACGGGGTTTCACCATCTTCACCAGGATGGTCTCGATCTCTTGACCTCGTGATCCACCCGCCTCGGCCTCCCAAAGTGCTGGGATTACAGGCTTGAGCCACCGCGCCCGGCCTCACGCCTGGCCATTTTTTGTATTTTTAGTAGACGTGGGGTTTCACCATATTGGCCAGGCTGGTGTTAAACTCCTGACCTTGTGATCTGCCTACCTCAGCCTCCCAGAGTGCCGGGATTATAGGTGTGAGCCACCACACCTGGCCAAAAATAAATTCTTAAAAGCAACATTAGTTGCAGATAGAGCATGAGGAATTAGACAAAAAGGAAGAACTTCCCCATTAGATTAATTATAAAAATGGGCTTTCAAGGGAGATGTTTGAAAGTAGAACAGCTATCTTACACGGGTTAAGGATTAGCCCTAATTAGAAATGGATGTTTAGCTTTGATGCTTTCAAGCTTCCTCTTTGTTTTGATTCTATGACTTATTCAGTTGGCCAGGTTAAAACTTAGATTTTCTAATACCAAAGTTATTGCTCTTTAGTCACTATATCTTAATAATACACACTTACACAGACTAAGTGGAAACTATACTGTTGCTTGATGAGCTCAATTAGGAAAATGTGAAAAGGGTATATTAGTCTATTCTCACACTGCTAAGAAAGACATAGCAGAAACTGGGAAGAAAAAATAGGTTTAATGAACTTACAGTTCCATGTGACTTGGGAGGCCTCCATAATTATGGTGGAAGGCAAAAGGCAATTCTTACATGGCAGCAGCAAAAGAAGAGAACTTGTGCAGGGAAATTGCCACTTTCAAAGCCATCAGATTTCATGGTTATTCACTATCACGAGAACAACAGGAAAGACTGGTCCCCATGATTCAATTACCTCCCACCAGTTTCCTCCCATGACGTGGGAATTGTGAGACCAACTGTAATTCAAGATGCGATTTTGGTGGGGACACAGCCAGATCATATTGTGCCCCTGGCCCCTCCCAAATCTTACCTCACATTTCAAAACCAATCATGCCCTTCCCAGCAGTCCCCTGAAGTCTTATTTCAGCATTAACTCAAAAGTCCAAAATCTCATTGGGATAATGCAAGTCCCTTCCGCCTATGAGCCAGTAAAGTCAAAAGCAAACCAGTTACTTCCTACGGTGGGAGCACAGGGTACTCAGCCATTCCAAATGGGAGAAATTGGCCAAAGCAAAGGGGCCATAGGCCCCATGCGAGTCCAGAATCCATCAGGGCAGCCAGGTCATGCTCATGCAACAGGTGGGTTCTCATGGTCTTAGGCAGTTCTGCAGCTTTGCAGGGTACAACCTCCCTCCTGGCTGCTTTCATGGGCCAACATTGAGTGGCTTTTTCCAGATGCACAGCGTAAGCTGTTGGTGGATCTCATTCTGGGGTCTGGAGGACAGTGGCCGTCTTCTCACAACTCAATTAGGCAGCACCCCAGTAGGGACTCTGTGGGCTCTGATCCCACATTTCTCTTCCACATTGCCTTAGCAGAGGTTCTCCAGGAGAGCCCCGCCCCTGCAGCAAACTTCTGTCTGCACATCCAGGCGTTTTCATACATCCTTTAAAATCTAGGAAGAGGTTCCCAAACCTCAATTCTTGACTTCTGTTCATTCTCAGGGTCAACACCACATGGAAGCTGCCAAGGCTTGGGGCTTAAACCCTCTGAAGCAATGGTCTGAGCTGTGTCTTGGCCCCTTTTAAGCACAGGTGGAGTGGCTGGGATGTAGGGCATGTCCCTAGGCTGTACACAGCATGGGGATGCTGGGCACAGCCCACAAAACCATTTTTTCCTCCTAGGCTTCTGGGCCTTTGATGGGAGGAGCTGCATGAAGACCTCTGACTTGCCCTGGAGACATTTTCCCCATTGTCTTGGAGATTAACCTTTGGCTCCTTGTTACTTATTCAAATTTCAGAGCCAGCCTGAATTTCTCCTCAGAAAATGGGATTTTCTTTTCTATTTCAGGCTGCAAATTTTCCAAATTTTTATGCTGTTTCCCTTATAAAACTAAATGCCTTTAACAGCACCCAAGTTGCCTCTTGAATGCTTTGCTGCTTAGAAATTTCTTCCACCAGATACCCTGAGTCATCTCTCAAGTTCAAAGTTCCACAAATCTCTATCTAGGGCAGGGGCAAAATGCTACCACTCTTTGCTAAAACTAACAAGAGTCACCTTTGCTCCAGTTCCCAACAAGTTCTTCATTTCCATCTGATACCACCTCAGATGGGATTTCATCATTCATACCATTATCAGCATTTTGGTCAGAGCCATTCAACAAGTCTCTAGGGGAGTTCCAAACTTTCCCACATTTTCCTGTCTTCTGAGCCTTCCAAACTGTTCCAACCTTGGCCTGTTACCCAGTTCCAAAGTCATTTCCACATTTTCAGGTACCTTTTCAGCAACACTAGAGACTCCTGGTACCAATTTACTGTATTAGTTTGTTTTCAAGCTGCTAAGGATATACCCAAGACTGGGAAATCCATTAAACCTATGTAACGGATTTACAGTTCCACGTGGCTGGGGAGGCCTCATAATCATGGTGGAAGGTGAAAGGCAATTCTTAAATGGCAGCAGCAAGAGAGAAGAGAGCTTGTGCAGGGAAATTCCCATTTTTAAAACCATCAGATCTTGTGAGACTTATTCACTATCACGTGAAAAGCACGGGAAAGACCCACCCCCATGATTCAATTCCTCCCACCAGGTTCCTCCCATGACACTTGGGAATTGTTGGCAGTGACAATTCAAGATGAGCTTTGGGTGGGGACAAAGCTAAACCATATCAAGGGTAGTTCCTGACTTTTGTCTCAACTCTCCCAGAAGAGTTATACTATCTAACCTGAGGTTTCTCCTACTTAGAAATGAAAATAAAATGCATTGCTAAAGCTGTTATTTGTTAAGGATGTGTTAATACTATAATATTCATTTTGTATGTGTTAAAGTGAAAGTTGTTTAATAGACTGAACACTGCAACCTTTTTCTTGCTAAGGTTCTACACACAATGATATAAAACTTACACATTTAATCACATGACCTTCCTGCTATAGTTAGTTGCTTTCCTTATGACAAATAGACTCCAGGAAGTCATATAATTTCTACAAATATTTTGCTTAATACATACATCCATACAGTATCATATGGATACTTGATCCTTTCACACGTATTCTGAGTTTTCAATTCTTTCCATCTCAATTTCCAAAAATAATGTAAATTAACTTAAGCATTATTAAATATAATCTAACTTACTTTTAGACATCATCTTGTATTAACATAAAGTTTTAAATGCTTAAATACCACTTTTCCAAATTTAGATGAGTAAAAAATAGAAGTATATAATCCAATGCCTCACACTCTCCTTCTCAAAACAGGCTGGATTGTATCTATTTGATTTATACACTGTGACTTTTTCCTGCTGTTTTCTATCAAGCTTAATTGTGAAAAATGGTGCCATGTTGCCCTCTTGATATTATTTTGGAGATCAGTTAGGTCTTAATGCATCCAGATGCGTACAGTTCTACACATATCTGTAGAATTAGCTCACTAAGGTCTGCTCGGCAATATTTTTAATTGACTTACATGTTCTGTGGGAAAAGAAGAATCATAAAAAGTCTTTGCAATTGCATTCTTCTCTTCACTGGGTTCTCCCTTGGGATCTGGATGGATACTCCAGTTATTCAAAGTGTCAGCAACTCTGTTAATGCTGGTATTATCTGATTGACAAAGAGGAAATGGCAGAACTGAGTTTTTTTCTAGGTACTCATTTTAGTGACTGAACTTGTTTCTGATCCTATGCTTTTGTATTTAACAAGCAACAATTTCTATTTTTATGTTGAATATTTTGCAGTTTTCCAAGATTTGCTCTTATATCAGGGATTTCATTTCAGAAACTGAGATTTTATTATTGCCACTTTCTAAAATCTGATTACTATAATTCCACATTAAAAGGAGTGAAAGAAATGATATAAATACTTTGTAAAACAAAATAACTCATACAGTGTTATCATTATTCCCCTGGTTACTGTATTGCCCACACATGTAAGCATTTATATAGTGAATATTTTGCCAACTCAGATTAAGGGAAAAAGTTAGGCCCAGAGACTACATTTATAAACTATTTAAAGAAACTGGCCACATTGAGAAGTCCAACAAAGGGCTGTTTAGAAGGGGTCACATTCAGCTTTAATAAGTTGATAGAAATGAGTTAGAGAGAAATATGCAAATTATACAGGTTAAAAGATACTGATGGCATATTTAAGAGGATTTCACGTTTGAATTTCTACAGAATTTTAGATATCACCCTTTATTTCTTATATATCAACGTAATTTAATTTACAAGAAAGGACTTCAGAAAAAATGGTAGATAGATTTTTAGACCAGCATCTAAAGCAGTACCTAACTAAAAGTTAATGGAATCTTAAATAATATATTTTGGAACATTGAAAGATTAGTTTGGGAAATGAGGTTACACAGTGTTTTGGTTATTTGATTTTTGCCTGCATTATTTACCATTGATGCTAGTAAACGAGATGTTTTTGTTTTTAATCACCAAATATTCTCTTTAAATTTTTCTTAGTTTCCTTTTTAAAAGAAGCCTATTAAATCTGAGGGTAATATAAAAACTTTTCTTGAATCTGCATCTCTTTAAGGTGTCTAAGTGCACAATGCTAAACCCACAAAGTTCCCTTAAAATCTAAGAATGTCCTTAATAACCTCAGCAACTTTTGACTATGAGATTGCTATTAAAAGAAAACATGCTGGCTAGGTGTGGTGGCTCACGCCTGTAATCCCAGCACTTTGGGAGGCTGAGGCAGGCGAATCACAAGGTCAAGATATTGAGACCATCCTGGCCAACATGGTGGAACCCCATCTCTACTAAAAACACAAAAATTAGTGGTGGCATGCATCTATAGTCTGAGCTACTTGGGAGTCTGAGGCAGAAGAATTGCTTGAACTCAGGAGGCGGAGGTTGCAGTGAGCTGAGGATGCCACTGCACTCCAGCCTGCGACAGAGTGAGACTCCATCTCAAAAAAAAATTTATAAGATACATCTAAATTTATGAAACTAAAACACCCATATCAAAAAAGAAGAAAGGTTTGAAATTAACAACCTCAGCTTCTGCTTAAAAAAAAAAAAAAAAAAAAGAACAGAAAAGAAAACATGCTATCCTGAAAATAAAAAATAAAAACACCATTTTCTTCCTGATCATACTTCTTAAACTACTGCTTTTTATTTTCAATTTACATTCATACAGTACCAATTCATGATATATAGCATGTTTTTATTTTTAAATACTTTTGTGAAAAATTTCCAGGTCGGATATGGTGGCTCCCAGCAATTTGGGAAGCTGAGGCAGGAGGATCACTTGAGCCTAGAAATTCAAAACCAGCCTGGGCAACAAAGTGAGACCTGTCTCTACCAAAAATTTTAAAAATTAGCTGGGTGCGGTGGCATGTCTGTACTCCCAGGTGCTCAGGAGGCTGAGGTGGGAGGATTTCTTCAGTCTGGGAGGTCAAACTTGCAGTGAGTTATGATCATGCCACTGCACTCCAGGCGGGGCAACAGGCGAGACCCTATCTCAAAACAAAACAAAAAAAAATAAAACAAAAACATAGCCATGTACTTCAGTACCCATCAATCTTAAGTTATATGTATTTCATCCATTTACCTCTCCCCCTACTTTTTTCTGGAGTATCCTAAAATAAAGCTTGGACATTATGTAATTTTCATGTGGCAGGGTTTTTTTCTTTTTTTTAATTTTATTTTTTGAGACGGAGTCTCGCTTTGTTGCCCAGGCTGTAGTGCAGTGACAATCTTGGCTCATTGTAACCTCCGCCTCCTAGGTTCAAGCGATTCTCCTGCCTCAGCCTCCCGAGTAGCTGGGACTACAGGCGCATGCTACCATGCCTGGCTATTTTTTTTTATTTTTAGTAGAGACGGGGTTTCACCGTGTTAGCCAGGATGGTCTTGATCTCCTGACCTCGAGATCCACCTGCCCCAGCCTCCCAAAGTGCTAGGATTACAGGCGTGAGCCACCAGGCCTGGCCTAGGCCGTTTTTAAGAACAGAAAAATCCCTCTATTCTCTTTAACATCTGAATGCATTAATATATATTAAGGGATTCAATTTAAAGTGTTTTAAACTGACAAATACTGGTCATAGGAAATATATTGATGTTATGTTTCACTATTACTTATAGAACAGAAGGAAGAGCCGGATTTGTGGTGTGGATGAAGGGACAGATAAAAATAGAAAAATTAAGGAAAGGGAGAGAAATTGGGCAAAGAAAGACAACACAGGAGAGAAACTAAAATGTTCTGAGGGAAGGAAGTTTTTCAGGATGAATGATGAGCGTATACAAAGAAGAGCAATAAATATGCACACTTGGCAGAAGCCTTAACTACTTCACTGCATTTGCTCTAAAAGTTAAAAAACAAGAGAATCATATTAAGTAGTTGTTCCTAATTTAAAATAATGACCCACATCTGTTGGTTTTGCTATTCCTTAATGAAAACAAACTTTTAAAACAAAATTTAACAATATGATTGTAAACATTTAACAAGAGTAAGTAGAAAAACATTTTAAGAACTAAAACATTTTCTTACCTGGTCCAATATCCTTTCTGACATCATCCACAGCAATATTTTTACAAAGAGCCATGGAAATGATCTTTTTGTTTTCTGATGGATCTAGTGGTCTCTCCTTCAGCAACGAAGAAACGCTAGGGGTTGAACTACTTGCTGTTTGACTTTCAATGTGATTTACTTTTGACCACGGACTGGGGGCTGAAAAATTCATGTATACTGGAGTTTTCTCAGTTTTTTTATCTGAAGTTGAAAGATCAAAGGTTGACCTTCCGCTTCTGTTTACTAAATCTCCAGATGGCTTTATGTGAAATGAATGTGATTCCTCCAGCTGTCCTTCACTGAACATTTTTCCTGAAACGATGTCATTTAATGACTCTGTTTTCTCTGTATTATTTAACAATGTATGCTGTCTTTCATTAATGCTCACAAAAAGGAAGAGGTCATTTTTTGTGGCTTCAGTTACCTGATTCTCTTTATTGGAAAACTGTATTTCTGTGCAGGTTTTCATGTGAACAGCAGTTTTCACATCTTTGGCTTGTGAAGCATGACTATTCTTCTCATTGTTAAGATGAAGATGGGAAATGTTCACATTATTGTTTTCTAAATATCCCAAATAGTTATTAAATTGACTGTTTTGCATATCACTCATATTTTTACACATAGTTTTTGCCCCAGTGCTTGAGCTGGGTTTCATCAACACAGGCATACTATTAACATTTTTATCTGAGTTCTTAAGAAGTACTTTTGAATTATCACTAAAAGCAGCAGATGAAACGTGGTGATCGATTACTGTATCACAGGGAACAGTTAGTTCAGCCTTCTCTGAAGTATCATTGCAGACTTGCAGAAAATCTGAAGTTTGTTTAGAAGGTAATATGCTGCACTCACTTTTTTTAATTAACAGTTGTATTTGTTTTATTTTACATTGTTCATCATCTAACATAACATTACTTGAATTCTGTAAACTATGTTTCTGAGATGGAACAGGATTTTTTTTTATATCTAGAGATGAATCCAAATCTGCTTTGGTTTGGTCACTATTTGGAATTTCCTTCTCTATAGCAGGTTCTCGAGTCCCTTGAAGCAATCTGAATTGTTTGAATGGTTTGTTTTCAGAAGCATCTTTATTATTATATGTATTGTATGCTGTCTCATTTAAAATACTGTTAAATGATGTTTTTTTATTTTCAACCTCCAGATGTACATCTGTATGGTGAACATCTAATCCTTCAGTTCTTTCTAGATGTATTTTTTCTGTTATCGCTGTATCTAACACTAAAAAAGGATTATTTGGTGATTTTAATTCTGTACATCCATGGTCTTTTTCCAAGCACATCTTGTCTTTTATTTCTGTAGCAACTGATTTTCTATTGTCCATAACATTCGAGGTTTGTCCTTGACTAATTACTTCTTTATCTAAGCAGAGGGTTTTGCTTAAGGAGATTTCACTTTGATTTTCATCCTGAGATACAATAGTATCAATTTCATTCTTGACGCTTTTTTCAAAAAGCTGTAAATCTGTCATGATGGGAACACAGTAAAATTTTACATTATACACTAAAGCCTGATTTCATAAAACGTATTTATCACCTATTTTTATAAAAACATATTTAACCTTAAATATTTCATTGGTCAATAATTTTACAAACTTAATGACATCAATATTACCTAAATATTTGGTTCCCTTTATTATAATGAGCATATCTTTAGCATGCTAAATATTTGGCTGTACCCATATTAAACTTTAATTTCATAACAGCAAAGTATTTTTGGTTTTAAAAAGGGGAAGTTGAGGTATTATAAAATGGTTTATTTTTCTAGTCTATCTGCTTCATTTAGGACATATACTACAATTCCACATAAACACAGAACTGATAAAAATTAATTTATCTAAGAGGTTACACTGTAATTTCTATTACTACCCAGATCCAGTAGTATCCAGAAATTGCTAGCTGGCTTCTTCAAGACTGACAGTCATCACTTTTATTCATTACCCAGTGAGTATTTTTAAATTCTGGAATTGTTTTAGACAACTGTATAGAATATCTACTTAATATTCTATATTGAAATCTATATTCTAACAAAGATCTCAACTTTTTAGTACAGATCATCTAGAATATAAGGTTTTTGAAGGACTTTTTAAAAGTCCAATCATTCTCTCTACAACATCTCCACCAAGTGGTTGTTTAGCCTACGTTTGAACACCTCCAATCAGTATCATCTTTAAATAATGCTTTTTAAAAATGGAAGAATTAATAAGTATTCCAATGGTTGCAGAAAGGTTATCTGAATTAAGAAAAATACCCTAAGTCTGGTCATCAGAAGGTTACTGGTGATTCCAAGAACATTCTCAGCAAAACAGTGAAGGCAGAAACCAGAATGCAAAAAGACAAGGAATAAGTCATAAAGAGGGGAGGCAGAAATGTAATTTTCCCAAAAATATTTACTGTGAACATCAACATATAAATTAGAAAATACCCATATAATTTTAAGGTTACCTTCTATAATGATTTCCTCCATAAATGAGCCTTCTTTGTTTTCCTCTTTTCCTCTGTATTCAGTATCTGAAGAAAAATTCTCCATACTTTCTTCCCTTATTTCTTGCTCAGTATTATATTTCTGTATAATGGTGTTTTCTGGTTTTTCAGTTGACATTTCACTGTTTTCACTGTTTACTTCTGGAACATTCTAGTATAAAATGGAAGAGAGTCTTTTAAAAAACATTGTTTATAAACATAAAACATCTGAGCAAATGTGATAAATGTGGAATCTGTATTTCAGTTCAACCATTCGGCAATTTCTATTTGAAACCAAATGATTTTTTAGTGAGTTTAATATATCATACTCTTTATAACAATATCACTCTACATTCATTTTATATACTCTATCATATTTAAGCAAAATTGAGACCTTTATAGATTTTCAAACATGCATACCACATTATTATATAATACCAAATGTTATGTGTAATAGAAGAACCACCCATTATTAAAGACAAGATAGACATGGCAAGCAAAATGTTTTGAGCAGTTTATTTTTTAAAGAGGTCTTGCTATGTTGCCTAGGCTACAGTGCAGTGGCTATTCACAGGTGCAATCACAGTGCGGAGCAAGCCTCAAAATTCTGAACCCACACTATCCTCCTGCCTCAGCCTCCTAAGTAACTGGGACTACAGGTGCTCATCACCATGCTAGGTGAAGCAGTATTTTTATATATCCTTAAAACAGCAAATCATTCCAACATGCCTTTTCTTCCCCTATATATTAAGCACACGTTACATGTGAAGCACTGTACTAGGCTTTGGGATACAACGATGAACAAAATACAGTCCTTATCCTTGAAAAACTACAGTTTGGTATGAAGATAAGAAAATAAATAATAGGCAACTTTAATAAAATGTAGTAAGTGTTCTGATAGGCATAAATACAGGTTACTATTGGCACATACAGGAATATTCCTGTCCCTGCTTTGAGGAGTCAAGGAAAGTTTCTTGGAGAAGGTGTTAGCTAAACATACCTAAAGTATGATACAGAGTCATAGATGGGGATAAGGAGGCACTCCAGAAAGAATAAATGGCATATAACGATGCTTGAGAACAAGTAAGATTACGAATATATTCATTGAACTATCAGTCATTTCATTTGGCTACAGCTTACATAGAGAGAGAAGAATGAAGAGAAGTGAGGCTTGAGGTAAGCTGGGCCTGGGTCATTAAGGGCCTAACACAGCATGTTAAGGAGTTTCAACTCTACCAGGAAGACACTGATAAGTCACTGAAGGGTTTAAAACAGGAATGAATAACATGATCTGGAAAGACTATTTTGGCTACAATACAAAAAAATGAACTAATGTTTTCTAAACTTAATTGATGGAAACCGGCAATGAAAAATATGTTTTATAACTCAATAAGCACACTCAACAGTACCTATTATTACACTCTCTAATGTTTTCTATGCTATTTCATTTCATTTTTAGAAGAATTCTAGTCACAAACCACCAAACTAATTTCTGTGAACCACTGATAGGTTGCACCTAGAAGTCTGAAAAACACTAAAGTAAAGGGAGGGAACACATGGGGCAGACAGATACATCAGGATAATGCCACAGCAGTCCAGGTGATATCAGTAGAGATGAAGAACTGTAAACAGATTGGTGATTTATGGAACTGAAGTTAACAGGACTCAGTCAATGATTGGATGTGAAGGCTGAGAGAGAAGGTGGGTCAAGATTGACTCCCAGAGTTCAGATTAGGTAAGTAATTGACTGTGTGGGTGGCATTCCTTGAACAAAAAAACAGGAATACTAGTAGATTTGAAGGAAAATATCATGAGTTCAGTTTGAACTTGCAGAGTTTGAAGAGTTAGTAATATGCTGAAGTGGTGATATCTAATGAACATGTATTTATTTTTGCCTTTAAATAATTCTAACTTTTATTTTAGATTAAGGGTGTACATGTCCAGGTTGGTTGTATGGCTATATTGTATGATGCTGAGGTTTGGGATATGACTGATCCCATCACCCAGGTAGCAGGCATAGTACCCAGTAGTTTTTCAACCGTTGTCTCCTTCCCTCCTTACCTCTTGTGGTAATTCCCTGGATCTATTGTTGCTATCTTTGTGTTCATGAGTACCCAATGTTTAGTTCCAACTTATAAGAAAATTGGTATTTGGTTTTTGTTCTCCCCCCGCAACCCACCCAGATGGAGTCTTGCTCTGTCACCCAGGCTGGAGTGCAAATCTTGGCTCACTGCAACCTCCACCTCCCAGGTTGAAGCGATTCTCCTGCCTCAGCCTCCCGAGTAGCTGGGATTACAGGCTCTCGCCACCAAGCCCAGCTAATTTTTGTATTTTTAGTAGAGACAGGGTTTCATCGTGTTGGCCAAGCTGGTCTCAAACTCTTGACCTCAGAGCCACCCACCTCGCCCCCACAAAGTGCTGGGATTACAGGCGTGAACCACCATGCCTGGCCTGGTTTTCTGTTCTTATGCTAATTTGCTTAGGATAATGGCCTCCAGCTTCATCCATGTCGCTGCAAAGGACATGATTGTATTCTTTTTTGGCTGTGTAGTATTCCATGGTGTATATGTACCACATTTTCTTTATCAAATCCACTATTGATGGGAACCCAGGTTGATTCCATGTCTTTGCTATTGTGAAAAGCACTGCAATACATATAAAAGTACATGTGTCTTTTTGGTAGAGCGATTTATTTTCTTTTGGCTGTATACCAAGTAATAGTGTTGCTAGGTCGAATGACAGTTCTGTTTGAAGTTCTTTGAGCAACCTTCCCACAGTGGCTGAACTAATTTACCCTCCCACCAACAGCATATATGCTTTCCCTTTTCTCTGCAGCCTCACTGGCATCTGTTGCTTTTTGACTTTTTTTTTTTTTTTGATGGGAGTCTCATTCTGTCACACAGGCTGGAGTGCAACGGTGGGATCTCAGCTCACTGCAACCTCTGCCTCACGTGTTCAAGTAATTCTCCTGCCTCAGGCTCCTGAGTAGCTGGGATTACAGGAACGTGTTGTTGCACACAGCTAATTTTTGTACTTTTAATAGAGGTAGGGTTTCACCTTCTTGGCCAGGCTGGTCTTGAATTCCTGACCTCAGATGATCCACTCATCTTGGCCTTCCAAAGTGCTGGGATTACTGGCATGAGCCACTGTGCCCAGCCTCTTTTTTGACTTATTGTCATTCCACCTGGTGTGAAATGTTACCTCTTTATGATATTGATTTGTATTTCTTTGATGATTAGTGATGAGCATTTTTTTCATGTTTGTTGGCTGCTTATATGTCTTCTTTTCAGAAGTGTCTGTTCATGTCTTTTTCCCACTTTTTAAATAGGTTGTTTCTTGCTTGCTCAGTTAAGTTCCTTATAGATTCTGGATATTAGACCTTTGTCAGATGCATAGTTTGCATGGGTTGTCTATTTACTCTGTTGCTAGTTTCTTTTACTGTGCAGAAGCTCTTTAATTATGTTCAACTTGTCAATTTTTGTTTTTGTTGCAATTGCTTTTGAGAAATTAGTCATAAATTATTTCCCAAGGCCGATAACCAGAATGGTTTGCCCAGTTTTCTTTTAGGATTCTAATGCACGTTTAGATGTGTGGGAAAACTGGCCTATAAATACTATAAACGTAGATTTGAAAATCATTGGCAGATAGATGACAACCAAAGATATACAAGTTGGACCAGGAGAAATGGCTCATGCCTATAATCCCAGTGTTTGGGGAGGCTGAGACGAGAGGATTACTTGAGGCCAGGAGTTTGAGATCAGCCTGGATGACATAACAAGACCCCATCTCTATAAAATATTATTTAAAATTAGCTGGGTATGGTGGCACACACCTGTAGTCCTGGCTACTTGAGAGGCTGGGGTGGGAGGAATGCTTGATCTCAGGAGTCTGAGGCTGTAGTGAGCTATGATTATGCCACTGTACTCCAGGCTGGGTGACAAAGGGAGATCCTGTTGAAGAAAGAAGAAGAAAGAAGAAAGAAGGAAGGAAAAGAAGGAGAAGAATGAGGAGGTAATGAAGAAGGAGGAGAATAAGCAAAAGGAGGAGGAGGAAAAGAAGAGGAGGAGGAGAAGGAGGAGGAGGGGGAGAGGAAGGGATAGAGGAGGGGGGAGAAGAAATACACTGCTTACAGGGAGTGTATTTTGAGAGAAAAATAAAATAAAGGATAAAATGTTGATGAAAATCTCCAAGGGAGAGGCAAAGAAAGAGAATATTGTAAAAGAGATTGAGAAAAATAGTATGGTGGCTACCAGAATCTTTGGATTGGATTAATATGAGCTCAAATCTTGGTTTCAGTATTTATTAGCTATGAAATCCTAGAAGGAAACTTGTGATAGTTTGTATTAATAGTAGTTACTGCTCTTTAACGAATTATCTCAAAACTCAGTGGTTTACAACAGCAAACATCCCACAGTTTCAATGGGTCAAGAATCCAGGAGTGGGTTGGCTTGATGATTCTGACTCAGCATCCCTCTTGAGGTTCCAATCAAGTCATCCTCTACAGCTCCATCATCTGAAGCCTTAACTAGTGCTGGAAGAGTCTCCTTCACATTGCTGGCAGTTGGTACCACCTGTTGGCTGGGGTGCCTAAATTCTCTTCCAGGTTGCCTTTTATTGTCCAGGGCCTCTGTTCATAGGATAGCTTAGACTTCTTTTCATGGTGGTTGGGAAGGTGGGAGAAGGATAAACATACATGCACTCAAGACAAAAACCACAGTTTTTTTTTTGTAATCTCAGAAATGACATTGTAACACTTCTGTTACATTCCATGCATCAAAACCAAGTTATTAATCCAGCTCACACTCAAGTGGAGGGGCTTACAAAAGAGCAATGAGTAACAGGAGGTGGGAATCACCTATTACTCATTGCTCTTTTGCAGTGAGTTAGAGGCTGCCTACAACATTATTTAAACTCTGTGAGGCTGTTTTCTCATCTACAACAAAAATGCTGTAAAGACAAAGTCAATGTGCAAAAAACAAGCATTCCTACAAACGAACAATAGACAAGCAGAGAGCCAAATCATGAATGAACTACAATTCACAATTGCTACAAACAGAATAAAATACCTAAGAATACAGTTAACAAGGGACATGAAGGACCTCTTCAAGAACTACAAACCACTTCTCAAGGAAATAAGAGAGGACACAAATGGGAAAACATTCCATGCTCATGGATAGGAAGAATCAATATCATGAAAATGGCCATACTGCCCAAAGTAATTTACAGATTCAATGCTGTTCCCATCAAACTACCACTGACATTATTCACAGAATTAGAAAAACTAAAATTCATATGGAGCCAAAAAGCCAGTATAGCCAAGACAATCCTAGGCAAAAAGAACAAAGCTGGAGGCACCATGCCACCTGACTTCAAACTATACGGCAAGGCTACAGTAACAAAAACATCATGATACTGGTACCAAAACAGACATATAGACCAATGGAACAGAACAGAGACCTCAGAAATAAGACCACACATCTACAATCATCTGATCTTTGACCTCACAAAAACAAGCAATGGGGAAAAGATACCCTATTTAATAAATAGTGCTGGGAAAACTGGCTAGCCATATGCAGAAAACTGAAACTGGACCCCTTCCTCACACCTTATACACAAATTAATTCAAGATGGATTAAAGACTTAAATTTAAAACCCAAAACCATAAAAACCCTAGAAGAAAACCTAGGCAATACCATTCAGGAAATAGGCATGGGCAAAGATTTTATGATGAAGTCACCAAAAGCAATTGCAACAAAAGCCAAAATTGACAAATGGGATCTAATTAAACTAAAGAGCATCTGTACAGCAAAAGAAACTATCATCAGAGCAAACAGGCAACCTACAGAATGGGAGAAAATTTTTGCAATCTACCCATCTGACAGAGCCTAATATCCAGAATTTGCAAGGAACTTAAACAAATTTAAAACAAGAAAAAAAAAAAATCAAAAAATGGGCAAAGGATATGAACAGACATTTCTCAAAAGAAGACATTTACACGGCCAATAAACATATGAAAAAAGTTCAACATCACTGATCATTAGAGAAACGTAAATCAAAACCACAGTAAGATACTATCTCATGGCAGTCAGAATAGTGATTATTAAAACATCAAGAAACAACAGATCCTGGAGAGGATGTGGAGCAATAGGAATGCTTTTATACTGTTGATGGGAATGTAAATTAGTTCAACCATTGTGGAAGACAGTGTGGTGATTCCTCAAGGATCTAGAGCTAGAAATACCATTTGACTCAGCAATTTCATTACTGATATATCCCCAAAGGAATATAAATTATTCTTTTGTAAAGATACAGGCACACATATGTTTATGGCAGCACTGTTTATAATAGCAAAGACATGGAACAAACCCAGATGTCCATCAATGATAGACTGAATAAAGAAAATGTGGTACATATACACCATGGAATACAACGCAGCCATAAAAAGGAATGAATTCATGTTCTTTGCAGGGACATGGATGAAACTGCAAACCACATCCTCAGCAAACTGACACAGGAACAGAAAACCAATCACTGCGTGTTCTTACTCCTAAGTGGGAGTTGAACAGTGAGAACACACGGACACAAGAAGGGGAACAACACATACTGGGGCCTGTCTGGGTTGGGGGCAGCAAGGGGAGGGAGAGCATCAGGACAAATAGCTAAGGCATGTGGGGCTTAAAACCTAGGTGATGAGTTGATAAGTGCAGCAAACCACCGTGGCACACATATAACTACGTAACAAACTTGCACATTCTGCACATGTATCCTGGAACTTAAAAAAAAAAAAGAAAAGAAAAAGAACCTCTAGGACATAGCCCACTGGGCAGGGCTGGGGGGATGCTGTAAAGATTAAATTATGTATATAATCCACATACTGCATAGTTGCTCAATTAGTGGTATAACTATTATAATAGTTATTATTCCAAATGACTGGATGTAATATCCACTTTATGGAGTGAAGGGGCAAAGCCAGACTACCCTATGTTTTTGTTTGTTTGTTTTTGTGATGGGGTCTCCCTCAGTCGCCCAGGCTGGAGTGCAGTGGTGTGAACACAGCTCACGGTAGTCTCAGCTTCCCAGGTTCAAGTGCTCCTCCTACCTCAGTCTCCCAAGTAGCTGAGACCACCAGTGTGCACCGTCATGCCCAGCTAATTTCTAAAAGAAATTTTGTAGAGACAGAGTCTCACTATGTTCCCCAGGGTGGTCTTGAACTCCTGGACTCAAGTTATTCACCTGTCTTGGCCCCCAAAAGTGCTGAGATTACATGCATGAGCCACCATGCACAGCCCAGATTGCCCTATGTTGAAGGATGAATGGGAAGTAAGAAAGCAAAAAGGAGGAGTTCAAACCACTCTTTCAAGAAACATGGCTCTACAAAGAAGAGAAAGGGTATGTTCAGAAATGGATGTGAGATCAAAAAGTTTTTTTGTTGTTTGCTTTTTAAAATTGGAGGGACTTACACATGTTTAATTGCAAATGGGAACATATAAACTAAAAGGAATATAACTAATAAACATACAAAATATGTTTAATAAAACAAAAATGCAAATTAAAACTGACAAAGTGTTAAGAAGGTTGGAGGAGAAAGGTACTCATACATAGTTGGTAGGACTATAAACTGGTAGAACCTTTCCAGAAAGCTATCTGGCAATGTGTGTCAAAGATTATAAGTGACAGAGCTTTTTGACTCAGCAATACCATTTCTTGAAATTTATCCTAAAGCAATAGTCACAAACATACACAAAGACATTTGTACAAGGAGCCCAATAGGGAAGTGGATAGATTAATTACGGCATGTCCTATTCACACAATGGAAACAAATGTAGATCTATTTTTATGTACTTAGAAAGATATCCACTATTTAGTAGACTTTAAAAACTAAGTATAGAATTATCACAGGATCCAGCAATTCTACTGCTAGGTATATATCCCAAATAACTGAAAAATGGACTCCAATAGATGCTAATGTACATAATAGCATTATTCACACTAGTCAAAAGGTGGAAACAATGCATGTGTCCATCAACAAATGCAGGATAAACAAAGTGTGGTATATCCACACAATGGAATGTTATTCTACATAAAAAGGAATTAAATTCTGATATAGCCTACAAATAGATGAACCTTGAAAACACTGTGCTAATTGTGTAAGCATAGTGTTTAATAAGCCTAATAAAAATGGACAAATAATGTATGATTCCACTTAAATAAAATATAGAGAATAGGAATTTATCCATTTCTTCTAGATATACTGGCTTATGTGCATAGAGGTATTTGTAGTAATCTCTGATGGTAGTTTGTATTTCTGTGGAATTGGTGGTGATATCCCCTTTATCTTTTTTTATTACATCTGTTCGATTCTTCTCTCTTTTCTATTTTATTAGTCTGGCTAGCAGTCTATCTATTTTGTTGATCTTTTCAAAAAACCAGCTTGTGGATTCATTGATGTTCTTAAGGGTTTTTTGGGTCTCTTATCTCCTTCAGTTCTGCTCTAGTCTAGGACCAGACGGGTTCACAGCCAAATTCTACCAGATGTACAAAGAGGAGCTGGTACCATTCCTTCTGAAACTATTCCAAACAATAGAAAAAGAGGAAATCCTCCCTAACTCATTTTATGAGATGAACATCATCCTGATACCAAAACCTGGCAGAGACACACAACTAAAAAAGAAAATTTCAGGACAATATCCATGATGAACATTGATGCAAAAATCTTCAATAAAATACTGGCAAACCGAATCCAACAGCACATCAAAAAGCTTGTCCATCATGATCAAGTCAGCTTCATCCCGGGGATGCAAGGCTGGTTCAACATATGCAAATCTATAAACATAATACATCACATGAACAGAAGCAAAGACAAAAACCACATGATTATCTCAATAGATGCAGAGAAGGCTTTCAACAAAATTCAACAATGCTTTATGCTGAAAACTCTCAATAAACTGGTATCAATGGAACATATCTCAAAATAATAAAAGCTATTTATGACAAACCGACAGTCAATGTCATACTGAATGGTCAAAAACTGGAAGCATTCCCTTTAAAAACTGGCACAAGACAAGGGTACCCTCTCTTACTACTCCTGTTCAACATAGTATTGGAAGTTCTGGCCAGAGCAATCAGGCAAGAAAAAGAAATAAAGGGTATTCAATTGGGAAATGAGGAAGTCAAATTGTCTCTATTTGCTGACAACATGATTGTATATTTAGAAGACTCTATCGTCTCAGCCCAAAATCTTCTTAAGCTGATAAGCAACTTCAGCAAAGTCTCAGGATACAAAATCAATGTGAAAAATCACAAGCATTCCTATATACCAATAACAGACAAACAGAGAGCCAAATCATGAGTGAACTCCCAGTCACAATTGCTACAAAGAGAATAAAATACCTAGGAATACAACTAACAAGGGACGTAAGGGACCTGTTCAAGGAGAACTATAAACCACTACTCAAGGAAATGAGAGGACACAAACAAATAGAAAAACGTTCCATGCTCATGGTTAGGAAGAATCAATATTGTGAAAATGGCCACACTGCCCAAAGTAATTTATAGTTTCAATGCTATCCCCATCAAGCTACCTATGACCCTCTTCACAGAACTGGAAAAAACCACCTTAAACTTCATATGGAACCAAAAGAGAGCCCACATAGCCAAGACAATTCTAAGAAAAAAAGAACAAAGCTGGAGGTATCACACTACTTGACTTCAAACTATACTACAAGTCTACAGTAATCAAAACAGCATGGTACTGGTACCGAAGCAGAGATATAGACCAGTGGAACAGAACAGAGGCTTCGGAAGTAATATCACACATCTATAACCATCTGATCTTTGACAAACCTGACAAAAACAAACAATGGGGAAAGGATTCCCTGTGTAATAAATGGTGTTGGGAAAACTGGCTAGCCATGTGCAGAAAGCTGAAACTGTACCCCTTCCTTACACATTATACAAAAATTAACTCCAGATGGATTAAAGATTTAAAAATAAGACCTAACACCATAAAAAGCCTAGAAAAAAACCTAGGCAATACCATTCAAAACATAGGCACAGGCAAGGACTTCATGGCTAAAACATAAAAAGCAATGGCAACAAAAGCCAAAATAGACAAATGGGATATAAACTTAAGAGCTTCTGCACAGCAAAGGAAACTATCATTAGAGTGAACCAGCAACCAACAGAATGGGAAAAAATCTTTGCAATCTACCCATCTGACAAAGGGCTAATATCCAGAATCTACAAAGAGCTTAAACAAATTTACAAGAAAAAAAAAACACATCTAAAAGTGGGTAAAGGATATGAACAGACACTTCTCAAAAGAAGACATTTATGCAGCCAACAAACATATGAAAAAATGCTCATCATCACTGGTCATTAGATAAATGCAAATTAAAACCACATTGAGATATCTCATGCCAGTTCGAATGGTGATCATTAAAAAATCTGGAGATAACAGATGCTGGAGAGGATGTGGAGAAACAGGAATGCTTTTACACTGTTGGTGGGAGAGTAAATTAGTTCAACCATTGTGAAAGACAAGTGTGGTAATTCCTCAAGGATCTAGAAATAGAAATACCATTTGACCCAGCAATCTCATTACTGGGTATATACCCAAAGGATTATAAATTGTTCTATTATAAAGACAAATGCACACGTATGTTCACTGCGGCACTGTTTATGATAGCAAAGACTTGGAACCAACCCAAATGCCCATCAATGATAGACTGGATAAAGAAAATGTGGCACATATACACCGTGGAATACTATGCAGCCATAAAAAAAGGATGAGTTCATGTCCTCTGCAGGGACATGGATGAAGCTGGAAACCATCATTCTCAGCAAACTGACACAAGAAGAGAAAACCAAACACTGCATGTTCTCAGTTGTAAGTGGTTGTTGAACAATGAGAACACATGGACACAGGGAGGGAACATTACACACCAGGGCCTGTTGTGTGGGTGGGAGAGCTAAGGGAGGGATAGCAAAGGGTGGTGGGATTCGGGAGGGATAACATTAGGAGAAATACCTAATGTAGATGACAGGGAATGGATGCAGTAAACCACCATAGCATGTGTATACCTATGTAACAATCCTGCATGATCTGCACATGTACCCCAGAACTTAAAGTATAATAAAATAAAAAATAAGAAAAAAAATAGAGAGAGAATAGTCAAATTCATAGAGTCAGAAAGTAGACTAGAAGTTACCAAGAGCTGAGGAGTGGGGACAGTGGAGATTTACTGTTTAAGGGTTGCAAAGTGATGAAAAACTTGAAAGAGGATAATGATGATAATTGTATGACACTGCAAATGTAATTAATGCCACTGAATTTTAATTTTAAATATAACCACTTTAAAATGGTTAAAATGGCAAATTTTATGTTATATATATTTTATCATGATAAAGGAAATTTCTAAATGAAAAAAGCAACAAAACATCAAAGTATATTAATTTTTAAGTGCACATATATGAATATATAGGTGTGCTTATCTCCAGATGAACACATGTACAGAAAAACACCTGAGAAAAATTTTAGCAATTACTGCTTCTAGGTGGTGAGACTGTACATGATCTTCACTTTTTTTTAAAGTTTCTATACTGTCTACATTTCCTGAAATGAAAATATATGACTTATGATCTGATTAATAAGCTTTTAATTTGAAAGTGAATGGATTCTGAAAGATTTATTTATCAATGCAAGCCTACGTTTATTGCTATAAGCAATCAGAGGGTATATGAACTACTTGCCATTTATCACTCTCAAGCTATGTTGTATTAATTAATATTAAAACAACAATAAATATCTCCTGGCTGGACTATTGCTGTGCTCTCAAGCTGGTCTATGTGTCTTTTTTTTTCTTTTTTTTGAGATGGAGTCTTGCTCTGTTGCCAGGTTGGAGTGCAGCGGCGCAATCTCGGCTCACTGCAACCTCCGTCTCCTGGGTTCAAGTGATTCTTCTGCCTCAACCTCCCGAGTAGCTGGACCACAGGCGTCTGCCACCATGCCCGGCTAATTTTTGTATTTTTAGTAGAGACGGGGTTTCACCATGTGGGCCAGGATGGTCTTGATCTCTTGGCCTCATGATCCACCCACCTCGGCCTCCCAAAGCGCTGGGATTACAGGCATGAGCTATCATACTTGGCCTGATCTATGTGTCTTTAGTTTTGTCCCACTCTAGTCTATCACGTCATCAATAAAATGATCTTTCTGAAAGGTAAATCTGATCATTTTACTCCCTTCCTTGGAAGCAGAGTCAAGAACAAACTTCTATGAATGGACTATCTGCCCTCTTTAGTCTGTCTTCTGCCTATCTTTTTCAGCCTCCTTTGCTACTTACTGCATTGCCAGCATCCTATACTGCAACCATTCTAAACTACTAGTTTCCATATTGAATGATATTACACATTTCTTACTGTTTGCCTATGTTATTCCACATACTTGAAATGCTCTCTCTCTCTGGAAAAGTCTTACTTATTTTTGTCAACTCAGCTAAAAAAATCTCCTACTGTGCAAGGTCTGCCTTGAGCAGCTCCTCCTCATCTAAGTACAGTTGATCTCTCCTTCCTTTGTGCCACTACTCTACTCTGAATATGTTGCTATTTAAGCACTTTTCACACTACACTACAATTACTTTTGAACCTGTTTCTGCTACTAAATTGGAAATTCCTTGAAACTCCATATTTTTTACTATATTCCCATAATTTTCCACTGTATGTGATATGTACACAATATTCAATAAATATTGAATATATGCATAGATAAAATAATGAATATGTTAGCAAGCACATGTATTATGAATATTCACTTTATCTTTTTTTTTATTTTTATTTTTTGAGATGCGGTCTCACGCTGTTGCCAGGCTGGAGTACAGTGGTGCAATCTCGGTTCACTGCAACCTCCGCCTCCCAGGTTCAAGGGATTCTTCTGCCTCATCCTCCTGAGTAGCTGGGACTACAGGCGCACGCCACCATGCCTGGCTAATTTTTGTATTTTCAGCAGAGATGGGGTTTCACCATGTTGGCCAAGACGGTCTCAATCTCTTAACCTTGTGATCTGCCCACCTCGGCCTTCCAAAGTGCTGGGATCACAGGTGTGAGCTGCCACACCCAGCCCAAAATATTACTTTATTAAAAACATGTATATTACAAAAATAAAAATATCTGCTTTAAGAAGGACTAATTACAGAGCTCTTTAAAAATAGTATACTTCCCTAGAATGCATATTGTATCATTTTTAAAATTTAGACTTCCATCCATACCAGAGTACTTGACCTGCCTTCCCACTCTAAATTACTAGAAAACTAGATATAGTATATGAAACAATAGTTTTCAGAGAATGAACTACATACAGGGAAATCTGTGTTCTCTGAGAGAAAGAGGAAAAAGTGAGATGAACCCTGTGATTACTCAGGCTTACTGCCTAGACACTTTCTACACCATAGCACAGGAAGGGGCACTCTTGCAAAGCAAGGTGGTCTGAGTTGGGAAGACAGACATCAGAATTTAGAGAGGCTAAAGTGGCTGTAATTTGTGAGGCAATGTACTGAAGATGAAGGATCTACCCAGAAAAAGAGCTCCAGACATTTGCCTATTTAATCTGTTGCTGAATACTAAGTTGGACATGTGAAGAATAAGAGTCCATGAAGACTTACAGGGGAGCCACAAGCTGAACAATTTCCAGAGCTCTCACAGGTCTAGGTAAACTCTGAGTTCCAACCAGCCAGAGAGGAAAGAACATACTGAATACCTGGGACATTTTGTAGAGACCCCAGCAGGATCATGCCTTACTAGTTAGTAGCTATGAACTAGCTGTAGTTAAGGGCTATTCTAGATGCTTCCGTAAGTTTAAAAATAAGCCTCAAAATGATGAAGCTTATCAGCAAGTAACTTAACCTCCTGTGAAACTCCAACATTCTTGAAAAGACAGCAAAACTAACAATCAGCAATGTAAAATTCAAAATGTTCTAATCTAATAAAAAATTTACTAGACAGGTAGAGAAGCAGGAAAATATTCCCTGTTACGTCATTTTTTATAACGTAATAAAAACAAATACAGAAATGATATAATTAGCAAAGGAACTTTAAAACAGCTATTACAAGTGATTTACAGGACAATGATATGAACCTAATGAAGAGAAAAATTTTAAGTCCCAAAAGAAAAAAGAATCAAATGGAAATTCTAGAGATGAAACATACATTAAATGAAATTAAAAACTCACTGAATAGGCATAATAGCAGATTAGACATTTTAGAAAAATAAAATGAACTTCAGGATACAGCAACAGAAACAATCCCAAATGAAGCAGAGAGGGAAAAAAAGACTGAGAAAATATGCAGCAGAGCCTCAGTAACCTAGTTACCTGTAGAACAATATCAAGCAGTTTAACCTGTGTAACTGAAGTCCCAGAAAGTAGACGGGGACAGAAAAAAAAATAATTTAAAAAATGACCAAAAATTCTCCAAATTTGATGAAAATTATATATAGCCAATAAATTCAATAAATTCCAAGCAAGATATGCACCAAGAAAACCATACCAAGGTACATCATAATCAAACTGCTTAAAAACAGTCATGAAGGAAAAATCATAAAAGCAGCCAGAGATATAAAGACACTTAAAAAGATGGGTTATAAATATAAGAATTGTCATAGACCTCTTACCAGAAGCAATGAAAAAAAAAAAAAAAAAAAAAAAAAAAAATGGAATGGCATCTTAAAATTAATGAAAGAAAAAATTATCCATCTAGAATTTTATATCCAGTGAAAATATTCTTTAAAATTAAGGAGAAATAAACCACCTTTTCAGACAAACAAAAGTTCAGAGAATTCCTTCCAGGAGATATGCACAAAAAGAAACATTAAAAGGAAGTTATTCAGGTTGAAGGAATATATCAGCTTATCACAGCTCATAACCTGGGTTTAAACAGAGGAATAAAGAGTGACAGAAGTGGTAAATGTGGTGGTGACTACAAAAGATACTTTATCTCATTTTTTATTTTCTTTATCAGGTAATTCTTTAAAATAAATAAATATATGGTAGGGTTTATAACATATAGAAGTAAAATGTATGATAACACAAAGGACAGGAAGGAGAAAATGAGAATGTAGTATTTTAAGTCTCTTACCTTATTATAAACCTTGGTATAATATTATTGGAAAGTAAACATGACAATTAAACTATAGAACAAGGATTGGCAAACTACAGTCAAAGAGCCAAATCCAGCCTGCTGCCTGTTTCATTTTGTTTTGTTTTTTGAGTTGGAGTCTCGCTCTGTTTTGCCCAGGCTGGAGTACAGTGGTGGATCTCAGCCCACTGCAACCTCTGCCTCCTGAGTTCAAGTGATCCTCCTGCCTCAGCCTCCCAAGTAGCTGGGATCACAGGCACACATCACCACTGGCTAATTTTTGTATTTTTGGTAGACACATGGTTTCATAATGTTGGCCAGGCTGGCCTCAAACTCCTCACCTCAAGTGATCCACTTGCCTAAGCCTCCCAAAGTGCTGGGATTACAGGCATGACCACAGTGCTTGGCTGTTTTTATAAATATAATTTTATTGGTACATAACCATATCCACTTGTGAATGTACTTAATGCCACTGAACTATACACATAAAAATGCTTAAAATAGAAAATATGTGTATTTTACTAGAGTAACAAAATACAATCGATAGTTCTGAAAAAAAGAGAACATTAAAGATTTCCTCATGTTATAATTCAACATAGAAAAGGAAATGTGACTACTCCCATTAAAAAGTAACAAGATGAAAAAGATATATGATGCAAATGTTAATCAAAAGATGAAATAGCTGTATTATTATCAGACAACACAGACCTTAAGACGAAAGATATTACTAGGATAAATGTGGGTATTTCATAATGATAAAAAGGTCAATTAATCAGGAAGTCAGAAAAATAATGTGTCATAACAATCATAAATCATATACCTTATAACAGGTATATGATGTATATAAGCAAAATGAAGCAAAACGTGACAGAACTGAGAAAAGAAAGGTAAGTTCACAGTTATAATTAAAGATTTCAATATTCTTCTCTCACTAATTGATAGAACAAGTACACACACACAATCTATAAGGATAGAGAAGACTTGGACAATACCAACCAACCAACTTGACCTAATTGACATTTATAAAACATTCCACCAACCAACAGCAGAACACACATTCTTTTCAACGGCACATGAAATATTCACCAAGATAGACAATATACTTGGCCAAAAAATAAGTTTTAGTGCATTTAAAAGGATTAAAGTCTTACCTAGAATGTTCCCTTACCACAGCCAAATTAAATGTGAAATCATTAATAGGAAGATATTTGGAAATTTTAATTTGGTTGTGGTCAGGGCACATTCCAGGTAAGACTTTAATCCTTTTAAATATACTAAGACTTATTTTTTGGCCAAGTGTATTGTCTATCTTGGTGAATATTTCATGTGCCGTTGAAAAGAATGTGTGTTCTGCTGTTGGTGGGTGGAATGATTTTTTGTTGTTGTTTTGTTTGAGACAGAGTCTCACTCTGCAGCCCAAGCTGGAGTGCAGCGGTGCCATCTTGGCTCACTGCAACCTCTGCCTCAGAGGTTCAAGCAATTCTCCTGTCTCAGCCTCCTGAGTAGCTGGGACTACAGGCATGTGCCACCATGCCTGGCTAATTTTTTCTATTTTAGTTGCCCAGGGTGGTCTTGAACTCCAGTTCACAGGTGATCCACCTGCCTCAGCCTCCCAAAGTGCAACCCTCCCAAAGGGATTACAGGTGTCACCCACTGCACCCAGCTGATTAGTGGAATGTTTTATAAATGTCAATTGGGTCAAGTTGGTTGGTTGGTATTGTCCAAGTCTTCTCTATCATTACAGATTGCGTGTGTGTGTGTGTGTGTGTGTGTGTGTGTGTGTGTGCGTGTGTACCTGTTCTATCAATTAGTGAGATAAGAATGTTGAAATCTTTAATTGTAACTGTGAATTTATTTTTCTCTTTTCAGTTCTGTCGGTTTTTGCTTCATGTTTATACGTGTGCATGTGTATGTTATGTATACTTTATATATATATATATATATATATATATATATAGAGAGAGAGAGAGAGAGAGAGAGAGAGTTGTGTTTGAACTGAACGAAAATGAAAAAATTACGTATCATAATTTGTGGGATGCAACTAAAGCAGTGCTCAGAGAAAATGTTATAGCTTTAAGTGGTTAACTTAGAAAAGAAAAAAGGCAAATTAAAGAAAACCAAATTAAATCCAAAGTAAGCAGAGTAAAGGGAATAAGAAAGTTAATAGTAAAAATCAATAAAATAGCAAATAAATAAACATGGAAGATAAATGAATGAAACCCGAATCTGGTTTGCTGCTGCTGTTGTTTTGTTTTTCTTTACTTTGTTTCTTTTTTTTTGAGACAGAGTTTTGCTCTTGTTGCCCAGGCTGGAGTGCAATGGCATGATCTCGGCTCACTGCAACCTCCACCTCCCGGGTTCAAGTGATTCTCCTGCCTCAGCCTCCTGGGTAGCTGAGATTACAAGTATATGCCACCATGTTCAGCTAATTTTATATTTTAAGTAGAGATGGTATCTGAGATGGAATCTCGCTCTGTCGCCCAGGCTGGAGTGCAGTGGCACCATCTCGGTTCACTGTAACCTCCACCTCCCAGGTTCAATCAATTCTCCCCACCCAGCCTCCTGAGTAGCTGGGGCTACAGGTACATACCACCATGCCTGGCTAATTTTTGTATTTTTAGTAGAGATGGGGTTTCATCATGTTGGACAGGCTGGTCTCAAATTCTTGACCTCAGGTGATTTACCCACCTCAGCCTCCCAAAGTCGTGAGATTACAGGTGTGAACCACCACACTCACCCCAAAACCTGGTTCTTTGAAAAGATCAATGAAACTGAAAACCTCTAACTAAAATGATCAAGAAAAAAAGAGTGAGAGAGAGAGAGAGAAGATACAAGTTACCAATACCAACTAAAATGATCAAGAAAAAAAGACAGCAAGAGAGAGAAGACACAGGTTACTAATATTAAGAATGACAAGAGGGACATCACTATGATCCTAGAGGAATATAATAATAAGATAATATTATGAGCAACCCTAGCCATTAAATTTCACATCTTATGAAAACGACAAGCTCTTTGAAAGATAAAAATTACCCAGACTGTTTTGGTGGTTCCACAACAACCAAAATCAGATTCATTAGGAGGACACATAGGAATCAATATATAACCATACACATGGCTAAGATGTATTATACAGAAAAGAATACAAAGAAAAATAGGTAAAGGAAAAGGCACATGAGTTGCAATCCGGAGGAACCAGACTTCATCTTCTAGTAGAGTCACATAGGACAAGCTTAACTCCTACAGCACTGAATTGCGACAACATATGTGAAATTGTTGTCTACCAGGGAAGCTCATTAGAGACTCAATGCCCAAATTTTTGGTGGGGGGGGGGGTGCTGTTCATACAGGTACCCGCTACCTAGCATGTGCCAAAGTTCTAGCATCCCAGAAAGAAACCAGTTGTTCAGAATACCAGCAGTTTAAATACAGTGAGCCACTCTTATCAGGAAATGGTGAGAACCCTCCCAAAATTCAAGTTTTTAGGCATCAGCCAGGGGCCAACCTTACTAGCAGGTCTTTCTAAGTACACCATTCACAGGGCTGCTATATTAACTCTTTCCTGCACACCAATATAATAAGTGAGAATCTGAATAGCCCTGTAAATAATACCGAATTTGTTATTTAAAATATTCGAACCAAGAAAGTCCACATAGCTCCACTGGTGAATTCGACCTAACATTCAATAAAGAAATTATACCAACCCTATACATTGAAAGGAATATATTCCATATTAGTTTATTTTACCAGTATTACTTGACACAAAAACCAGTTCAAAGATTGTAAAGAAAAAATAAACAAAACTTACAGATCCACATTCCTCATCAATGCAAAATCCTTAACAAAGCACTAGCAATTTAAATCTAGCCACATATAAAAAGGAAAATATATTATGACCAACTCAAGTTTACCCCAGGAATGCAAGGTTATTTCAACATCTGGAAATCAATTAATATAATTAATATGAAAAGAATAAAGAAAAAACCGATCATCTTAATAGATACAGAAAAAGCATCTGACAAAATTTAATGACCATTCATGATAAAAACTCATTTGTGATAAAAGCTCAGCAAACCAGGTGTAAAAGGAAACTTTCTGAAACTGATAAAGAGTATAAATGAAAACATATAAGAAATGGTGAAAGACTAAATAGTCTCCATTTAAGATGAGAAGCAAGGCAAGCATGCCCACTCTCACAATTGTTATTCAACATAGATTAGAGGGTCCTAGCTAGTGCATAAATTGAGGGGATGAAAAAAGCATACAGAGTTTTAGAAAGAAAGAAGTAAAACTGTCTTAAACTTGCAAACAACACGATAATCTATTATAGAAACCCCCAAAGTTCAATGAAAACAACTACTATAACAATAAATTAATTTTAAAGTGAGGTCAATATACAAAAACCAATTGTACTTATAAACTGGACATGGTGGTCCATCCCTGTAATCCCAGCTACCCAGGAAGCTGAAGTGGGAGGATCACTTGAGCCCAGAAGTTCATGTACAGCCTGGACAACACAGTAAGGCCTTGTCTCAAAAAAATATACTTCTATATGTAAGCAATGAACAATTACAAAAATAAAAATTTTAAATACTGTTTACATTAGGATCCCAAGACACAAAATATTCAGGGATAAATTTAATATAAAATTTCCAAGACCTGTATGATAAACTCTACAAAACATTTCTGAGAGAGATTTAAAAATATCCAAAGAAATGGAAGCTATACCATGTTCATCAATTGGAAGACTGAATGTCAATCAAAATCCCACAGACTTTTAAAATAGAAACCGAGACACTGATTCTAAAAGTGATAAGAAAATACAGGACTTAGAATAGCAAAAAGCTTTTTTGAAAAAAGAACAATATTGAAGGAATTAAGCTATATTTTATAGCTTCTTAACAAGCTACATTAATAAAGACAGTGTTATATTGGCTATAAGACATATAATCAATGGATCATAATAAAGAGTTCAGAAAAAGACTCATATATTTGATCAAGTGATTTTCAAAGAAAGTACTAAAGTACAATGGGAGAGAAAATAGTATTTTTGACAAATATTTGTGCTGGAACAATTCAAAATTCACATATGAAAATGACCTTCAATCCTTATGTCATACTGTATACAGAAATTAACTAAAAATGTATTAGAGACCACATGCATATACTCATTTTTTTTAAGTTGAGAAATTTAAAGTATAAAATAGGGAAAAAAATTACAGTGACAGTCTTAATTTCTTTGATGTACCCCACAACATACTTAAATTTTACCTCAAACTTCTTGTCTTCCTCAAAGGTTTTCTGATTGCATTTGTTACAATTTTCTTGTAACTTAGTATGAGTTTCTTTAAGGGATGATAAGTCATTTTTAATCTTAGTAATTTCTCCATTAAGTTCTTCAACCTATTATAAAATGTAACCAGAATAAACAAGTATATCAAGTATATAAATACGTTTTATCTGAAAATACTTCATTAACAAAAGTTTCAGGAAATAGTCAAAGAATAAAAACAATCACAAAGTAATTACTAATACTAAGAGCTACCCTTTACTGAATTGGGCTGATTGGTTAATAAGCATAATTGCATACTTATCAAAACCCTATAAGGTATTATTATGTCCAATTTACAGGTAGGAAATGTGAGGCTCAGAGAAACTAAGTAACTTGTCCAAGATCAAGCCGAGATAAAGTGGCAGTGAGGATTTAATTCCAAAGCTAAATCTAAAGGCTGTGTCCTTAATGACAATATTAAACCACCTCTTGTCTCATAAAAAAAAATTATTTAAATTCATAAAAAACAAAAAACTTAAATTCATAAATAAGAATTTATGAATTTGATATTATACAAACACTATACTTTCATTGTTTTCTCAAAGTTTAATTTTCTTGTTGCAAACTGCATATACAGATTTGAATTCCACTACATGAGTACTAAGCACTAAGTGGTACCATCGAAACTGACATGTCAGCCTGATATTTACATCTATAAATTAGACTTTCACTGCCTATAAAATTTAATAATCTCTATTTTGGGGGACAGGAGTACTCTCACAGAAGTCTCAAATATGAGACAAGGTATGTTCCACTGAGGAGAAAAATATCCTTTTGTCATGGGAAGGCATATTTGGGGTTTTATAAAAGTTTAAAAGCTTTTTATAAAAGTTTCTCTTGAACAACTTTAAAATTCCTACCACAAATCCCACAACCACTTGTAACATTCCTTATTGTAAATACTGTAATTACTATTCCTAATATTTTTCTAATTAATATTCTCTATAAAGCCCTATATAGAGGCCAGCAGATGAAAACTCATGTTACTTTGTTCATTTCACCTATTTTTAACCATCTTTAAATCTATCTCTGCAAGGTGTTTCTTTTCCAAGGCTTAACTCTCCAGGTGTTCTTTATCCCTTCCTCTCCTATCTCCCTTAGTCCTAATTCTAGGAATTTTCTCTTTTCTTCTGCCTATTCTCAGTCTCTCAGCATCTTCTTGTCAGCCTACAAATAGATTCTACTCTCATTCCTAATATTTTTCTTCCTTGACCCAGTTCCTTTCTCTCTCTCACGTTTTTTTTTTTTTTGAGATGAAGTTTTACTCTTGTTGCCCAGGCTTAAGTGCAATAGCACGATCTTGGCTCACTGCAATCTCCACCTCCTGGTTTCAAGCGATTCCCTGCCTCAGCCTCCCGAGTAGCTGGGATTATAGGCATGCACCACCACACCCAGCTAATTTTTTATTTTTAGTAGAGATGAGGTTTCTCCATGTTGATCAGGCTGGTCTTGAACTCCAGACCTCAGGTGATCTGCCTGCCTTGACCTCCCAAAGTGCTGAGATAACAGGTGTGAGCCACTGTGGCCAGCCTTTTTTTTTTTTTTTTTAATGAGAGAGTCTCGCTCCATCGCCCAGGCTGGAGTGCAGTGGTGTGATCTTGGCTCACTGCAACCTCCGCCACTTAGGTTCAAGGATTTTCCTGCCTCAGCCTCCAGAGTAGCTGGGACTACAGGCATGCACCACCACACCTGGCTAATTTTTTGTATCTTAATAGAGACAGGGTTTCACCATATTGGCCAGGATGGTCTCGATCTCCTGACCTCGTGATCTGCGTGCCTCGGCCTCCCAAAGTAAGTGCTGGGATTACAGGCATGAGCCACTGTGCCCAGCCTATTTTTAAAATGATCTTATTTCACCTATAACTTCAAATTTGACCTTTATCCTAATAAATCTTATTATTTTTAATATTTCGATGAATTTTAAATATATTATCTAATAATATGCAAGAAGTTTTATTAGCATAGTATTTTCTTTCACTGTTTATTTTTTGAATGATCAAATATGAAACAGCAGTTTATATGATTCCAATTTATTTTTATCAGTATCTTTGTTTTTTTAACCCATCTTGACCCAATCTCAGTAGCCACACTACTATTGTCCTTCACTCAAGAATGATGAAAAACTTACATATAGAAATATAATTAAAAAGTAAATGTGATATCCTACTGAATAAAACTCTTATAGAATGAAGGCAGCTTTTTCTTATCTATATTCTGTTTATTATCAAAGCATAATGGAAGCAAAATTATTGCAGAACTTAAAAATTCTAAGATAAAACCAACTTTATCCACATTTATAGACTGAGACCTCACCAATGAAACTGCTTATTTTTCATAATAGCTTTTGTTTTTTTCTTGAGAGAGGGGCATAGTTGTAGTCTCAGAGAAAACGAATGTTTAATTTTCTTAGCTAAATTGATCTTTTTGGGGTTTTTTTGCATGTTTGGCATATTTAAGTTTATGTTTCCTTTTCACTTAAACAGTTTTCCTTATCCTGACGGCACTATTTCCATAGGGTTTTAAACACTGGGGATGAAAAGAAGGTACAGGGATAAAATGTAGATTAACTGATGCTAAAATGAACATTACTATGCTTGTTGCTTAATGATAAATTATACTAGTATAGAAAATAAGAAGTTTTTAGTATTCTACAATTAAATACAAACTATTTTTCTTAGATTTAAGTAAACCTTATCAAAATATCAGTGAAGACTTGATATCGCCAAAATATAAATTAAGAAAACATGCTAGTTCCAAATGAATCAAATCAAGAGTTACTTATATAATAATTTAAATCAAACAAAATAAGCTACAGAAAGTATTATCAAGCTGGTATTTAGATATCCATTACTATATTATATAATTAACATAATAGTCTAAAACATAATGATACATTCCCAAAATAAAGCTTCATAAACTCATAGTGACTTTTTACTCTGTTATTTATTTAAAAAGAATTTAAAATGCAATGCAAATTGATATTAACATAGAATAATCAATTTTGGGGTCCACCAATGTCTAACATAAACCTTTATATTTCACAACTTCAATTTATATCATTTTACACTATTATTTTATCTACTTTGCTGAATTAAAATTTATTATAAAATAAACAAATGTGATTTAAGGAAATAGCCATGTTTAAAATATATCAACTCTTATGTTATTAATATGATAAAATGCTAATACTATAGAACTCAACTACTGCATACATGTTCTAAACATGGCTCTAATATATCTCAACAAAACTGCTGAAGAAAGCAAAACAGATCAGTTAATAATAATATAATTATTTTATTCATTTACTAAAATACTATGCAATGGTTTTATTAAAAAGTAAATTAATTTTTCTTTGTCATATATAGGAGCTCAAATACATACATACACACACACATACACACAAACACATATGCATATATACACAAACATGTATTTGTGTGGTCTTCCATGCATAAAAGCATTACAGGGAATTTCATTAAATTTAGCTTTTAAAAAGCATTCACCTTTTTGGAAATATGAGACCAAAAAAAAAATGTGTCTGATTTTAGTCCTCTAATATTTGTGCAGTATTTTCTTAGCATTTACAGTTATTTTACATGTCTAAAACTATTTAAAATATTTTACTATTGAATAAGCTTACATGTCTTTTCCAAGTTCCTAGTGCTTTTTCATGCTCATTTTGAAGATTAAGAAACTTTTCTTCATTTTCTTTTACCTTCTCCCTTTGCAGCTCATTATCTCTTTCAAGGGTCTGCAATAAAATTAATTATCCAAAAAATAATCAATACCACATTAATGAATTTTGATGTGTTTTATGTTGCTTGGAACTTTGCTTCTAACATGCTGAAAGTGCCATACAGATCAGTGATAATGTGCTATCTCAACTATAATTTTCATAAATTAATGGAAAGGTGCTTATAGTTTAGCTAACAGAGAATAGGGGGAGGTTATGATAAAGAAATGGCTATAAAAGGGTATAAAAACATTGCCATTATTCAGTTTCACTGCATAAGTTTTAATGTTCTGAAAAAGTAATATAAAGTACAGCACTGAAAAGTATGAAATGTAGCACAATCCAACCTAACTCAACTAAAGAAATTTAACTACCACAGAACATTTTTTCTATTATCTGTTTATTTTAGAAATTAACTGGCTAGAAAAACTCTTAAATACAATTTTAATTTTAATTTCAAATTAACACTTTTTAAGCATAACTTAAATATTTACCATATTAACTTAATTACTTCATTGAACTAACAGAATCACCACCACACTCTCCCTCCCAAAAACTAAACTTATAGAGTAAAAATACTACCACGTGTTTTCTAAGACTAGGTTTTTAAAGCTATTAAATCAGTGTCATCAATATTATTAGGTTTCTCCAATGTCTGCTGATAACCCAAGTAAATTTTTACAAAAAGATAGTGATAGAACACCTATCTACATGCCTAATACATCTGTAATCTTTGTTTATAAAGCTATGTACATTCAGGTTAAAAATGTCAAGCCACACAGAAGGATATTAAAAGAAAAAGGTAAAGTTATCCTCTCAGTTTTCCTCCCCACAAGTAACCACCTTGGCAGTTTCTTGTATATCTTTCCAGAAATTGTCTATATAAGCATAAAAGTATGTAAAAAAAAAATATATATATATATTTAAATACAGATGAGACCATATCATACATACTGTTCTGTCATCTGCCTTTTTTTTTAAAAAAAAAAGTCTTTCTTACTCTCCATATTACATATATAAATCCATCTCGTTTGAATTCCATATTATTCACAGTACTCCATCTATTTAGAGAGTTCTCAATTACATCTAAGATATCAATATGCAAAGATAAATTATGTAAAATCATGGCAACATATCTAATAAGCATTTTACAGTTTTAACATGGAGAGTCTCCTCTTGCTTATAAGAAGCTATGCATTTTAAGAGCACCCAATGAATACCTATTTTGATTGCCTCTATTTCAGGATAACATAAATATTTTTATAAAAGTAACAGTTCCTTAATTTATAGGTATATACAGTCATGCGTTGCTTAAGGACAGAGATATGTTCTGAGAATTCCATCATTAGGTGATTTTGTCACTGTATGAACATCACAGAGTATACTTACACAAACCTAGATGGTATAGCCTACTATACATGTAGGCTATATGATATAGCCTATTGTTCCTATGCTGTAAACCTGTACAGCATCTTTCTGCACTGACTAGTATAGGTAATTGTAGCACAATAGTATTTTTATAACTAAAGATATCTAAACATAGAAAAGGTACAGTAAAAATGAGGTATAAAAGATTAAAAATGGTATACATGTAACTATATAAGGCACTTACCATGAACGTTGCTCTGGGTGAGTCAGTGAGGGAGTGGTCAGTGAATGTGAAGGCCTAGGACATTATTATTCACTAACATAGACTTTACAAATGCTGTATACTTAGGCACACTAAATTTTCCTTTTAATTTTTTCTTTCTTCAATAATAAATCAAACTTAGTTGACTTTATAAATTCATTTTTTTAACTTTTTGACTCTTGTAATAACACTTAGCTTAAATTACACAGATTGTACAGCTGTACAAAAATGTTTTCTTTCTTTATATCCTTATTCTATAAGCTTTCTATTTTTAAATTCTTCCTTTTTAAACTTTTTGGTCAAAAACTAAGGTACATCATCACAGCACTATTCACAATAGCAAAGACATGGAATGAACCTAAATGCTCAGCCATGTAGACTAGAAAAAGAAAATGTGGCACATATACACCATGGAATATGACACAGCCATAAAAAAGGATTAGATCATGTCCCTTGCAGCAACATGGATGGAGCTGGAGGCCATTATCCTAAGAAAACTAACACAGGAACAGAAAATCAAATACCACATGTTCCAACTTATAAGTGGGAGCTAAATATTAAGCACATATAAACACAAAGAAGGGAACAATGGACACCAGGACCTACTTGAGGGTGGAGTGAGACTGAAACATTACCAGTCAGGTACTATACTTATTATCTGGGTGACGAAATAATCTGTACACCAAACCCTGTAACACTCAATTTACCTATATAACAAACCTGCGCATGTAACCCTGAACCTAAAATAAAAGTTAAAAATACATATATGTAACATAAAATTTACCATTTAACCATTTTTAGATGTACGTTTCAGTGGCACTGAGTATATTCAAACTGTTGTGCAACTATCACCACTATCCATTTTCAGAACTTTTTCATCATCTCAAATAGAAATTCTGTATCCATTAAATAGAAACTCCCATTTCCCTCCTCAATTGTTCACTTTGACAAATACATATGGCCATGTAACTCCCAGGAGATACAGAGAGCAGTTTTGTTACTCCCAAAAGTTCCCTTGGGCCACTTTGCAGTACCCTTAGTCTTCACTGACCATCAATAATCTGTTCTCGGTCTCTCTAACTGTGGCTTTTGGAGAATGTCCTGTAAAAGGAATCACAGCACAACACTGTATGTAGCCTTTTGAGTTTGACTTCTTTACTTAGCAAAATGCATTTGAGATTAATCCATTTTGTTGTGTGATCAGTAGCTGGTTCCCTTTTACTGCTGCATAGTCTGTTGTATTGATGCACCATAGTTTGTTTATACATTCATCTCTGGGTTGGACATTTGTGCTGTTTCTAGTTTTTAATGATTATTAATAAAGCCACTGTAAATATTATTTTAAAAAAACTAATACACAAACACACATTAGCCTAGGCCTACACAGGGTCAGGATTATCAGTATTACTTACTATCTTCCTCCTCTACATGTTTTCCCTCTGGAAAGTCTTCAGGGGCAATCATACCCATAGAACTGTCATCTCCTATGATAATACTACCTTTTCTGGAATACTTCCTGAAGAACCTGCCTGAGGCCGTTTCACAGTTAACATTTTTGTTTTTGTTTTTGAGATGGAGTCTTGCTCTGTGGCCCAGGCTGGAGTGCAATCTTGGCTCACTGTAACCTCCGCCTCCCAGGTTTAAGTGATTCTCCTGCCTCAGCCTCCTGAGTAGCTAGGATTACATGAATGCACCACCATACCTGGCTAATTTTTGTATTTTTAGTAGAGATGGGGTTTCACCATGTTGGTCAGGCTGGTCTCAAACTCCTGACCTCGTGATCCCCTGCTTCGGCCTCCCAAAGTGTTGGGATTACTGGGCGTGAGCCATCATGTTCTGCCAACTTTTTTAATAAACAGAAGGTGTAAACTAAAATAATGATAAGAAGTATAGTATAATAAATACATAAACCAGTAACAGTCATTATTATCAAGTATTATGTGCTATGTGCTATATATAATTGTATGTGCTACACTTTTTTTTTTTTTTTTTTTTTCAGACCAAGTGTCACTCTGTCACCCAGGCTGGAATGCAGTGGTGTGATCTCAGCTCATTGCAACCTCTGCCTCCTGAGCTTAAGCAATTCTCCTGGCTCAGCCTCCTGAGTAGCTGGGATTACAGGCGCCTACCACCACGCCCAGCTAACTTTTGTATTTTTAGTAGAGATGGGGTTTCATCATGTCAGTCAGGCTGGACTTGAACTCCTGACCTCGTGATCCACCCGCCTCAGCCTCCCAAAGTGCTAGGATTACAGGCGTGAGCCACCATGCCCGGCCTGTGCTACACCTTTTTATAGCTGATAGTGCAGTAGGTTTGTTTATACCAGTATTACCAACAAACATGTGAATAACACATTGTGCTATGACAATATGATGGCTATGATGCTAGCAGATGATAGGAATTTTTACCACCATTATAATCTTATGGGGCCACCATCTTATATGTGGTCTATCATTGACCAAAACATTGTTATGTGGTGCATAACTATAATAACAGAGTAGTTTCTAAATATTTATAGTGTGTATAATAGATGCTTATTACTAAATCTAACAAATATTTTTTATTGATAACATACTGTATTTTAGAAGACAAATAGAATCTTAGAGAAGATATGGGAGAATAACCCACATTCTCTATCCTAATAATAATAAATGACAAGAACATCATGCTTTTAAAACAGTGTACTAGCAATGTCAATCATTTCTTGTCTGTACCCAATAACTCCATCTAAAGGAAATTGCCTACTTCAGGTATTCTCTCAGTTTCAGTTTTGTGGAGACATCCATCCTTCCATTACAATTTTGACCTACTTATCTCTGTCAGGCATACAAATTAGGTTATCTCTGAGGATACCCTTTTTCACTTCTGTCACTGTTTCCCAGGTCCCATAGTTTCCGTTCTTGGTTTACTCCCTTGTCTTGTAGAGCAAACATTCTATTACTTCTTGATAAGGGAGGCATAGGATGGTAAATTTTTTGGGAAGCTGTACGTCTGAAGATGTCTTTACTCTACCAATACTTGGCAAATTTTTTTGAAATAAAATTTTTCCCAACATCTGAAGGCATGGTTCTGTTGTCTTCTACGTTACAGTGTTGCCAATGAGAAGTCTGAAACCTTATGTTATCATTCTCATTCTTAATCCCTGTGTATGACCTACTTTCTTGTACAGTTTTAGAATCTTTATGTATAGTACAAAATTTCATAATGATATGCATTGGTATTGGGAAAGACAAACATATCTGTCATGCCTGGATAACTTTTTTGTATTAATTATTTGGTCATTTCCTCTCCTTCTATTTTCTCTCTTCTCTGACACTCACCAGACATCTTGAACTGACCCCCCTAATTTCCTTTCTCTCCTGTTTTCCATCCTTTTGTCTTTTGGTTCTACTTTTTGGAAGACAGTGTTATCTTCCAACCTTTCCATTGCACTTTTTATGTCTGTTAATATATTTATCTTAAGGGCTTTCTTTGATTCTATAAGAGTTTTTTTATAAACTCGTTTTGTAGATTAACATATTCCCTTTAACCAAATATACTTTCTTAGCTTCTACAAGGTTTTTTCATTATCCTATTTGTCTGTTTTTCATATTGGAGGCTGTATTAGGTTGTTCTTGCATTGCTAAAGAAATCCCTGAGACTGGGTAATTTATAAGAAAAGAAGTTTAATTGCCCCCATGTTTCTACAGGCTGTACAGGATGCATAGCACTAACATCTGCTTCTGAAGGCCTAAGGAAGCTTTTACTCATGGCGGAAAGTGAAGTAGGACCTTGCACATCACATCGTGAAAGCAGGAGCAAGAGCTGGGCAGGCAGGTACCACACACTTTTCAACAACCAGATCTCATGAAAATGAGATCATTCACTATCCTCATTCACCGTCTTGAGGACAGCACCAAGCCATGAGGAATCCACCCCATAACCCACACACCTCCCACCAGGCCGCACCTCCAACATTGGGGATTACATCTCAACATTAGATTTGGGTGGATAAATATCCAAACCATACCAGAGACTTTCTTCAAATGTCCAGTAATCCTTAACTACCTATTCATATTTAAGAATGAGGTATTAAGGACCTAGAAATAGAAATTCCATTTGACCCAGCAATCCCATTACTGGGTATATATCCAAAGGATTACAAATCGTTCTACTATAAGGACAGGTGCACACGAATGTTCATTGCAGCACTGTTTACAATAGCAAAGACCTGGAACCAACCCAAATGCCCATCGATGATAGACTGGACAGGGAAAATTGGCACATATACACCATGGAATATTATGCAGCCATCAAAAACGATGAGTTTGTGTCCTTTGTAGGGACATGGATGAACCTGGAAACCATCATTCTCAGCAAACTGACACAAGAGCAGAAAATCAAACACCGCATGTTCTCACTCATAGGCAGGTGTTGAACAATGAGAACACATGGACACAGGGAGGGGAGCACTACACACTGGGGTCTGTTGGGGGGAAATAGGGGAGGGACAGTGGGGGGTGGGGAGTTGGGGAGAGATAGCATGGGGAGAAATGCCAGATATAGGTGAAGGGGAGGAAGGCAGCAAATCACACTGCCACATGTGTACCTATGCAACAATCTTGCATGTTCTTCACATGTACCCCAAAACCTAAAATGCAATAAAAAAAAAAAAGAAAAAAAAAAGAATGAGGTATTAAAATGCCGGTTGAAAGTTTGTCAAATGGTAGGTTTCACTGTGGCTTGATCTGACTGAGCTATTTCACTGGGAAAGCTTAACTGTAGCAGCTGTAGTCTTTTCTCTTGGGCAGTTTAGTTTCCCCTGAAAGGAATCTTCCATTTTTTTTTTTTTTTTTTTTTGGCTGAGAATTAGGCTAGCTGCCCTCTAAATGAGGATACTGGACTGGAAGGTCTCACTCTTCAGAATTCAGACTTTCCAACCCGTTGTCAATATCATACTTTTAGTAGTAAACTGATAAACTAGCTCCCAAAAAAAAAAAAAAAAAGGCCTGATTTGAAGCATTTGCCATTTTCATTCAAGTTAAATATTTACATCATAGTCAATTTCAAACTACCATTGGTTTAACAACCAGTTCACAAAATTCCTTAATATCTAACAACCAGCTCCCACTGGCAAAAGCTGGCTTCAGCAAACCACTAGATCCCTTTTCTCCCCAAACGTCAGCTGTCCCTCAGATTCTCCAAAAGAAACCTCCAATCTTCTGCAAAGTAGGAGAGGAGCAGTGTCTACTTGTGTAGGGTAGGAAGGAGAAACTGGAGTTGCAATGGCTTCTTACACAGATCTAGTTTTTGGCTTCAGTTGCATACTGTACTTCTAGAGGCACATGATACTTGCAATTCCTGACCATTTCTGCATCTTTGACTTAGTTTCTACTTCTCTTGTGATAAGTAAATTGCCAAATGTCCATCTGGTTGGTATTTTTTAGTACTTTTTAGTACTTCTATTGTTTCCTCCCCATTTCCTTGTCCTTATGGATATTTTAGTGTCATTTTATTGCAGTTTCAAAAACATGTAATGTAGGGCTAAACATGTTTAACTAGAAGTCCTGACCAGGTAATATCTAAACTTGGAAAGACTATAAGTTTATTCACTGTTCATTTTTTCATTAAGAATATTTAATGAGCTACTATGATGTGCCAGGGACCATTTTAGGTTTCTACACTACATCAATGGAAATGTTGCTGTCCTTATGGAGTTTATATTCTTTTTTCTTTTTTTAGACAGAGTTTCACTCTTGTTGCCCAAGCTGGAGTGCAATGATGTGATCTTGGCTCACTGCAACCTCTGCCTCCCAGGTTCAAGCAATTCTCCTGCCTCAGCCTCCCGAGTAGCTGGGATTACAAGCATGCGCCATCATGCCAGGCTAATTTTGTATTTTTAGTAGAGATAGGGTTTCACCATGTTGGTCAGCTGGTCTCAAACTCCTGAGCTCAGGTGATCTGCCCGCCTTGGCCTCCCAAAGTGCTGGAATTACAGGTGTGAGCCACCACACCAGGCCATGGAGTTTATATATATATATATATTCTATCGGGGATTCCTTCTTAGCTTTTTGGCTAAGATTAAGTATAGTATATTCTATTAGGAAATTATCTGGGGTATTTTTTCATCTGGATAACAAAGACAGTTGATCTAGCAATTTGTTATTAAGACCACAACTCTTTAACTTGTCCCTTCATGAGCTCTAAGTCCAGTACTTAAGTACTGTTGAATTCTACAGAGCCTATGGTATTCATAAATATATAATTATGTGTTTCTCTGAGTTAATGGTGACTATAAACATAATGCTAGGGTCTTTTGACTATGACTCCAATAACTTAGATAATCCAAATGCCTCTCTCTTTTGAAAACCATCTCTGGAAAAAAAAAAAAAGATATTGTGAAAGTTCAAAATGAGACCATTTGCTAATACTTTAATCTTCCAAAAACTAAGTAAATTATTCTAGTAATACTATATTAATATAACTTCAGAAAAAACTAAGTAAATTATTCTTGTTAATACTATGACTATATGAACATAACTATGCTTACTGGACTAAACTATAATTAAATCACACTATAAAATATTTCCTATTATGAGAATTTAGCTTTCTATGCTCTAAATTTTACTACTAGACAAGTAAGACAGATGACAGCATGATTGCAGAGCACTGAAAAACAGTTGGCCATTATCAAGAGTAATGATCCCTTTTAGTATAGGTAGAATGAGAATGCTCAAGAAAACACTTGAGATATCTCAGCATAATCCTCAGCAACAGTTCAACATTAATATTTTGTTATGCTATATTTCAGTGGTTCTCAGACACCAGTCTGCAGACAAGTACTGATCCATGACAAAATATTCACTAGTCCACAGCAAAAAAAAAAATGTCAATATAAGGTCATTAAATGCCTTTTCTTATAAAGGACTATCCTTTATCCTGAGATTATGTCTTTAATATATGTTTGATGTTAAAATGTTCTCTTTCATACAATGATAGTAATAATAGATTGTTTGTTTGCATTCTTAATCATCTTTATTATCAAAATAAAAACCTGACAATTCTATCCTGTTTTTGACAATACTTTAAAATTTAAGTGCATAAAATCTAGTTTCTCTATGTACTATCAAGGCTCAGGTAATACTTGCGGCAGTCAAAGAGAAAGGCATTTGAGGGGAAAAGAGACATTTGATTATTTAATGATTGGCAGTCATAGTCAAAAGATCCTGAAGTTATATTTAGAGTTACCATTAACTCAGACAAACACATAACTATATATAGGCTCTGTAAAATTCAGCAGTATGCAAGTATTGGACTCAGAGCTCACGAAGGGACAAGTTAAGAATTAAGATCTTAGTATAACTGATCTAACAAAATTGCTAGATAAGCTCTCACAGATCTAGGAAAAATAACAGTATGTTATAGAAATAGTGCTGGATTCAAATCACAATATATTTAATCCTAATTTTGCTGCTAATTATGAGGCTTTGAACTACACTGCCTATATTTCCTGGGTCTCTCTTTTCATTAAATGAAACGGTTGGATTAGATAATCTTTGATCTTTTGTTTGCCCTAAAACTCTCAACTCATTTATTTGGATTAGAAGATGCTCTTGTTAACAGCTATTCATAAACAACCTAGTTAAATTATATCGTATGTTGCTTGGGAGAAGTTTCAACATATTGGAGAAATAGTTCCAGTTATCTAACTATAGAGTGGGCAGGGGAGATGGGAGGTAGGGACTTGCTAATAGCTGGACTTTCAGAGACTTTTTTTTTACTAGTCGTTTATTGGAATAGGTGAAGGGATTAAAAGAAGGGAGAGGTCTGACGCTAGGATACCACCTCTCACTCCCTCTCCTATAGTATTTGGGACACATAAGAGAAATAAGGAAGGCAGAACTTTTGTTACATGACAAGCCATAGAACGTCAATGGTGAGGAGATATTAATAAATGTTGCATTGCTCAGGCTCAATTCGGTTCCATTCAATGACAGACTCTACATAATTTGTTGGGCCTGGTAAGAAAAACACAGGGGAAGAAGTGCTACTCAATAGTACTTTTTAGGACTAGATAACGGTACTAAAATATAAAACTTTTTCTCTTCTTTGCAGCCCCTCTCTCTCTTTCAATTTGTCATGGTGCTTTTTATTTTCTATTTAATATCATGATCCTCTAGGCTTGGGGATACTCGCCAGGCAAATGTAGACCCTCATAGGTGCCTAAGGGCCTCATCACACAACTCAGCACAAGCGAGAGCTGCCAACTACCAGGTTCCCTGACCTGTCAGCTGCTAGATCCATGTACTACGTCCTGGACATGGGTGGGGAAGTCAATATTCCCTTCCCATGGTCCCTTCACCACAACCCGTGGCAAATGGGTGACTCTGAGGAAACTGCAACTGCCAGGAGGTATGCACTCAGTACCTGGACTAGGGACTCATCCTCCCCGCAGACTCCCAAGTCACCTGCCTAACATTTTAAGGCACTGCCAACATGCAACAAAGACAACTGTTGTTATGCCTCACCCCAAAATACAGTGGGGCATATGCACCCAACATAGGCCCTCCTTGCCTGCACCTACACCCCAACCTAAGAGTAAAGGTCCCTGTGAATGTGAGCCAGTCAAACTGCACCAGTGGCAGGACAGGAACAGGGAGTAGAAGGCAAAGCTGGACCTAGGTCCCCAGAGGGTGGAGGAGCCAAAAGCCAAGAACCAGTCCTGGGAGATACTGGAGACAAGACGATACCTGAGCTGAGGATCCAAGCCCCTGGCACATGCTCCATTGTTCCATTAGGCTTCATTTACAAAATGTAAACTCAAAATAAAATCTTTAAGACACTGACCATGAAACATTAAACCTGAAGCAAGAGGCCCTTCTGAGTGTGGGTCCCTATGATGCAAGTGCACTGGTCACATACTCATGAAACTGGCCCTGGCCTCGACTGATGGTAGTTTTTATGTGGGAGGTAATTGTAGTTTTCATGGGAAATGTTCAGCTTTACCCTGTCTCCTTTGCTACCAAGAACCCCTTCATAAGGATAGAAATGTCTGCTACTGGCCACCCCATTAGAACATATCCCCAACCCCTTTTCTGAATTGGACATCCCATCTCTTAGCCCAGTGGCATAGAGGGCAGTTCCTGCTCCTCCACTAACCTCCATGGTTCCATCATGTGAAGCCAAAGAACCACTAAGGTTTTTGAAGAATAATATACTTCAAGCCCCATTGGCAAGATTACTCCAAAAACTTTCTTTTTTGAAACTTATAGACCAAACTGGACATCAGTTGATATGTCTTGGTAAACTTTCCAAATTCAAGAAACATATGCCTAGCTGGGTGTGGTGGTGGGCACCTGTAATCCCAGCTACTCAGGAGGGTGAGGCAGGAGAATCGCTTGAACCCAGGAGGCAGAGGTTGTAGTGAGCCGAGATCATGCCACTGCACTCCAGCCTGGGCAACAGAGCAAGGTTCCATGTCAAAAGAAAAAAAAAAAAAGAAACAAACAAACAAATGCCAACTTCTTCCACATGAACTTAATTACATTTTACTCTACTGGCAAAACTACAGTGGACCTTCAACTTTCTAAAGCATTTCAAGCATCTAACCAGGGAACAAATGGCAGTCTCCCCTTCTTGTATCTCAATCCCTACAAGAGATTTTCTTGTACATTTCTTCACTTAGCTTCATAAGGGGAAATGCACCCACCTCTGCTGCGGATGTAAGAGAAAAGGCGTTTCTTTTTGAACCCTGCACTCCCAAATTATCAATGGCCAACAAAGTCTTCTCCTCCCCAATCATTTTCTTATATATATTAGAAAGAGGATGATGAGGTGATTGCTGTGGTAACAGTGCCAATTTTACCATATTACTGTGAAGAGAGATCTACCCCAAACTTCTGAGAGCAGGCTGAATGTCTCTTAAACTGCGGTTGACATTTTCACCTTTTATTTTCAGTGTTGGATAGTGACCAGAATTCTAGTATATAAAAAAAAATCCTATTCATTCTGTTGTAACAGGGTGGATTTTTCATTTGTAAAATGAAGTCAGATACTTGATAAAATTTAACATTTCACTAGTGACATAAAGTTGAATAATATATGTTCATTACTTTAGATACTGAAAACAAGTTGATGAAGGAAATCAATATCTTACCCTTAGAATTCAAAATGATCTCCATAAAACTAGACAGAAGAATGAACTAAACAGGGGAATTTAATTGGATGAATATATACTAAAACATATATAGAGAGATTGATAAATATAACCTGATTATCTTCTTTTAGCTCCTTCAATTTTGCCTCCATTTCAGTATTAGCTTGAATTTGTTGCTGAAGTAACTGCTGCATATGTTGGAAAGAAATGATGATATCCTTTGAAAATACACAAATATGATATATCAATTTAAAAGTTTTAAGATAGTAGGTATGTTTCTAAGCTAATTCTTCACATACATTTTCCAGTTTCCTAACTCATTGTATTTATAGTTTGATTTCAACACTTTATATTAAACTAATGGCACTTCTAATGGTATCTAAAATAATTTCTATTACATTATTTCCAAGAGTCCCTCAAATAATTAACAATGTCTTTTTGGAATAAATTGTGACTTCTAAGACACATGTGAAGAATTCAAAACCAAAATAAACATTTGCTGGCTTGCCACCACTCCCCTACAACAGTAAATATATCACTACTAAAATGTCATATGAGGTATAATATTATAAAATGTCATAATGGGCTAGGATGTCATGGTATACATTCAGAGTCAAATGGAAGAAAAGTAGAAGAGAAAAAAGAAACAGGAAGAATATTCTTTCACACATCTTTTTAGAAATGGAATAATTATAAGCATCAAATAGATTCAAATGACAGTACAATGTCCGGAAAAAGTATGTACTACACATAAATAAACTTCAGTAACTATCTGCTAGGGTACCACTGCTCTACTGTAACACGGAAAAAAACTAAGGTTTTTTAAACATGTATATTAAGACTGATTTTAAAAAGTATACATGTGTACATTTAATACACATTCACGGAGCGCCTGCTATGTATGATTCCAATTAATTTTTCACATTTTATCTGATTTTTAGAATATTTACTGGATTCCAAATATCTTAAAATTGCTTACCTGTTTTTCTTCTTGAATATGGGCAATCTCTTCATTAATCTTCTCGTTTAATTCCAATTGCTTTAAAATTTGAATAGTCTTCACGTTATGATATAAAATTTAGCAAATTCTACATTCAATTCAGTATTAAACAAATATTGGAGTGTTATGACCTATTACTACCCCCAGAGTACCCACATTTGTTTTTGTTTTTGTTTTTGAGACTGAGCCTTGCTCTATCACCCAGTCTGGAGTGCAGTGGTGTGATCTTGGCTCACTACAATCTCTGCCTCCCAGGTTCAAGCCAATTCTCATGCCTCAGCCTCCCGAGTAGCTGGCTTTACAGATGCCCACCACCATGCCCAGGTAATTTTTGTATTTTCAGTAGAGGCAGAGTTTCACCATGTTGGCCAAGCTGGTCTTGAACTCCTGATTTCAAGTGATCCACCCACCTCGGCCTCCCAAAGTACTGGGACTACAGGTGTGAGCCACTGCACCTGGCCCAAAATACCCACATTTGTTTGTGGTTGAAACAGTGACTTCAGTGAACTGAAGAAGATATTATATACCCAATGTAGGTTGGTGCAAACTTGTAAATGTTAAAAACTACAAAATTTCTCATTTGAGACACCACTGTACCACAAGATTACTCAAAACCATATTCAAGTAGAAATAAAATAGTTCTAGCCAAATGTTAGTGTCTCTAAAGTCCACAGCAAAAATTATTTAATAAAAAGAAAAGATTCATAATACCTTTATGCATATTGACTTTGCAAAAAAGGAATATTTTTGTGTTACAATCCTGAAATTCTCATAAGTTTTACTGAAAATACTAATTTTATAAACAAATACACTTAATAAAATACCATGTTGAGTCTTTCTTGAAGTTCCTGAAATTTTTGTTCTTTAACTGTTAGATTGATGTTTTCTTCTCCCATCTTGTACTGACGTGTGACTTTCGACTTTATCAAGTCTGAGGCTACTTTTTTTAGTTCCTTAATAAGAAACATATCAAACAGAAAATTCAGTACACATATTTCACTAAAACAAGGTATTTTCCTGACAGTTTCAAAGTTCATCCTTAAGCCTGTAATTATAATTTGTTGTATTTCATATGTCAAGATAATACTATTGGTTCATTAAAGTCTATTTTCCCTAATTCCCTTGCAAAATTAGCCAAGGTGGGAATATAATCTGTGGTTGTGGATCAGGCAAAGTTAATCAATCATACAGAGATAGACTCCATGACCTTGGATCTTAAAAGGAGTGTACTAACAAAATCAACTAACCAGAAGTACAGTGTTTTCATTATTTATTCAACAAACAGCTTCAGAGATAAAATCATAAGGAAATCTCAATTCCCAAATGTATTAGGCTCTAATAATAATAATTATGTAAAAAATAATTACAATACAATGTAATGAGTGCTATGTTAGGGGAATATATAAGAAATATAAGGAGGGAAACTGAGGGTATTAACAAGGCATTACATGCAAAGGTGGTATTTGAACGGAATCTTTAAAGATAAATTTACAAAAAAAGACAACAAAGGGTATAGGTATTTCAATCAAAAGGTTCTACATCCACAAAGCCACAAAAACATGAAAGAGCATGGTATTTGTCAGGGAAACAGAACCAATAAGATATGACTGGAGCTAATGTGTTATTGCAGGGGACAGTAGAATATTGGTAGTTGCTAGAAATTTGGCAGGATTCAAATATTGAGAAGGACTTGTAGGTCACGCTAAAGAGTTTGAATGCTATTCTATTTTTAAAAATGGGAATTAACCACTGAAGGATTTTGAGTAGAAGAATGACATAACAAGATCTGCATTTTAGAAAAATAACTAGCAGTGTTGTAGAGAATAGAATTGAAGAATGTAAAAGCAGTCTTCATTTGTGAAGTTATATGTTCACTGAGTTTCACAGATACCAATGAAACACATTAAAATCCTGAAATATCAACTTTTGAATTGGTGTACAATTGTTTGTGCTGTCCTTCTGTGTATATTGATCATATTAAATACTCAAGAATCTGATTTTTGGTCTTGGCTACACAGTATCTAAACTCCCTTAATAAAGTTAGTACGTGGCATCTTTGCTTCTCTGGTAGGCTGTGGCAGTTTTTCTACAATATAAGAGCCCACTATCTACCAGAGAAGCAAAGATGCCAGGTACCAGCTTTATAAGCACAAGGTCAGGCTCTGCTAATCAGATGCACCTGTCTTGAATATTGGATTAGTTATCACAAAAAACAAGGACTATTGCAAACTCATCTATTGGTAGACAGTATAGTAACTTTAAGCTTCCATGGGTGACAGGGATAGCACTGCAGCAGCAGCAGTAGCAGCATTCACTATAGTCAGGAATGATGGTATAAGCTGTGGTATACAACATTTAGGAGTGGAAGCTGGTTTTATGCCGTGGTCTTGGATACTGCATAGTCTCCCTTGTTTGTAAACAATTTTCAAGTCTGAGATGACCAATACCCTTCCCATGAATTCCTTTGCTGATTAAATCAGTGTGCAATTAAAAATCCTGACTACAATCAAATGGAAAAACATTCCATGCTCATGGATAGGAAGAATCAATATCACAAAAATGGCCATACTGCCCAAAGTAATTTATAGATTCAATGATATCCCATCAAGCTACCACTGACTTTCTTCACAGAATTGGAAAAAACCACCTTAAACTTCATATGGAACCAAAAAAGAGCCTGCATAGCCAAGATAATCCTAAGAAACAACAACAACAACAACAAAAAAAAAAGCTGGAGGCATCATGCTACCTGACTTCAAACTATACTACAAGGCTACAGGAATCAAAACAGCATGGTACTGGTACCAAAACAGATATATAGAAAAATGGAACAGAAACAGAGGCCTCGGAAGTAATGCCACACATCTACAACCATCTGATCTTTTGACAAACTTGTCAAAAACAAGCAGTGGGGAAAGGATTCCCTATTTAATAAATGGTGTTGGGAAAACTGGCTAGCCATATGCAGAAAGCTGAAACTGGATCTCTTCCTTACACCTTATACAAAAATTTACTCCAGATGGATTAAAGATCTAAACACAAGACCTAACACCATAAAAAACCCTAGAAGAAAACATAGGCAAAACTATTCATGATATAGGCATAGGCAAGGACTTCATGACTAAAACATCAAAAGCAATGGCAACAAAAGCCAAAATAGACAAATGAGATCTAATTAAACTTAAGAGCTTCTGCATAGCAAAGGAAACTATCATTAGAGTGAGCCAGTAACCAACAGAATGGGAAAAAATCTTTGCAATCTACCCATCTGACAAAGGGCAATATCCAGAATCTACAAAGAATTTAAATAAATTTACAAGAAAAAAACAACCCCATCAAAAACTGGGTATATGAACAGACATTTTTTAAAAGAAGACCTTTATGCAGCCAACAAACATATGAAAAAAAGCTCATCATCATTGGTCATTAGAGAAATGCAAATCAAAACCACATTGAGATACCATCTCATGCCATTTAGAATTGCAATCATTAAAAAATCAGGAGACAATAAATGCTGGAGAGGATGTGGGGAAATAGGAATGCTTTTACACTGTTGGTGGGAGTGTAAATCAGTTCAACCATTGTGGAAGACAGTGTGGTGATTCCTCAAGGATCTAAAAATAGAAATACCATTTGACCCATCTATCCCATTACTGGGTATATACCCAAAGGATTACAAATCATTCTATTATAAAGGCACATGCGCAAGCATGTTTATTGTGGCACTGTTTACAATAGCAAAGACTTGGAACCAACCCAAATACCCATCAATGATAGACTGGATAAAGGAAATGTGGCACATATACACCATGGAAAACTATGCAATCACAAGAATGAGTTCATGTTCTTTGTAGGAACATGGATGAAGCTAGAAACCATCATTCTCAGCAAAATGACACAAGAACAGAAAACCAAACACCACATGTTCTCACTCATAAGTGGGTGTTGAACAATGTGAAGACATGGACACAGGGAGGGAACCATCATATACTGGGACCTGTCAGGGGGCCAGGGGGTAGGGGAGGGAGAGCAGGGGGTCGGGGGATTGAGGAGGGATAACATTAGGAGAAATACCTAATGTAGATGACGGGGGGATGGATGCAGCAAACCACCATAGCACATGTATTCCTACGTAACAAACCTGCATGATCTGTACATGCACCACAGAACTTAAATTATAATTTTAAAAAATCCTGACTACTTCATTTTTTAAAGGTCTTAAGAACTAGATAAATAACAAACTTTTGACTCTTTTGTAGAAATAAGTTGATTCATTAGAGTGGTGAGATTATAGGAAATTTTTATTTTCTTTATTACATGATTAGTATTTTCTATTTCTCCCAAAATAAAAACATTTATTTTATAGTTTTAAAATGGTATTTAATCTGTAAACAGGTACTATTACTTAGAGAGTTATTAGAGGATAGGAGATGGCAAATGACTTAATGCTAAGGAAAATTCATTGATTAGAGAAGAAGCCAGTATAGAAGGCTGAGAAATAAAGTCAACTGAGACAGGAGAAAACCCAAAAGGAATCTGAAAGAGGAGCAGCAGAAAACAGGGCTACCAATACCTTCAAAGTTCTACATGTTACAGCTTATCTACCCAGGGAGAAACTTACCCAAGTATATCCTAACTCCAAATTCAAAATCCAGGAGAAAGAATTCATTGGTCTTAGTGCACGTACCACCTTTGGATATGTACACTGCATAAAATGATTGCTAAAGTAACCAAGTGAGTCAAGAGACAGGGCTCTGTTCTTAGAAAAGCAGGCAAACAAACTGGCATCTGGTATAAGGAGAACAATTAGCACATATCAAAGTAATGAACGAAAGTTTGAATGAAGTGGGTAGACCTTGAGCTGGGCCTTGTAGAATGAGTAGTATACTGGATATCCTCCATCTGTCACTCCTGATTCACTTCCCACCCTTTCTGCACACTGCTCTGTGCTCTATGTGGCTGATCTCTGTGGGTACAGCAAACTCTCTGCCTTCTGGCTCCTAATTAGGTTAAATCTGTGGGAGGTACTAGCACATCAATAGGCTAGGAAGAGAAAGAAATGAGATATTTCACCAGCTCCTTCCCTACTGACAACAAATTAGCAATAGCTTTATATCTTTATTAAAGATCACAGCTAATCCTAATGATTTGGGAGGCTAAGGTTGGAGAATTGCTTGAAGCCAAGAGTTCAAAACTTGCATGGGCAATGAAAAAAAAAAAAAAAAAAAAAAAAAAAGCCAGGCATGATGGTATATGCCTCTGGTCCTAGCTACTCAGGAAGCTGAAGCGGGAGGATCACTTGAGCCTGGGAGTTCAAAACTGCAGTGAGCGATGATTGTGCCACAGCAACCACCCCCCATCCCCCACTGCCATCTCTTAAAAAAAAAAAATCCCACCCTGACACCCTCATCTCTTTAAAAAAGAAAAAGAAAAAAAAGGGTCACAGCTTCTTCCTTGTGGCTTTCTTCTACAGCTATAGCTACAGTTCTTTCCAGATTCCAGTATCTGCTTAATTCCCTTACCCCTTCAGGTACAGATGTGTTAATCATTCTCCCACTACTTTATCTGTGGGGTGCTTCACCATCCTTTGTTGGTTTTCCTTACTTCTGTCTACAGCTATGTAAAGAGCTTATTCATTAATCTTTTCTCAATTACCCATTCCAATGTGCCATCTGTTTCCTGGCCCAATCCTATTTAGTACAAGTACATTGAAAGAAAGCATTTCAAGTGTCGGAAGGGATGTGGAAGAAAACAAAACCAAAAGGCAGAAAGAACTAAGAATTATGCTAATGGCAACAAATAATTTTGTCTAAAATAGAATGGAAGATGCTTGTTAGGAAGCAAAAGCAAACAATATTAAACATGTAGAATGGACCAGATCATGAAAGCTCTGGAAAGCCAATTAAATAAGTCTGGGACTTGATTTGGTAGGCAAAGGAGAATTATTTATCATTCCTTCTACGTATACCAAGTACCTCCAGTGTGTCAGGTACATAGAAGTTAAACCAGTAACTTAGTAAACTTAGTCTGGCAAAAAGAATGAATAAAAAGTAGAGAAAAAAACACTGGCTAAGAGGCTATTACACTAACCCAGGCAGGAGATGATGAGTGTCTGCCATATTGAAAAGCGGAGAGTAAAAAATATGAGATGTTCTAAAGAAACATATAATAGACTGAACAAGGAGAATAGAGGAAAAAGATGAGTCAATGACAATTCTAGAGTGACTAAGTGCAACTGGAAGAAAGGAAAAGGTGACCATGAAATTTGAAAGAAAGAAACATGAAAATGGAAAAGAAATTAAAAGTCTGCTTCACTGATGAAAGCGACAAAAGATATATTTAAAATTACACGAAGTAAGAGACAGAAAATATCAGTCGGGCACGGTGGCTAATGCCTGTAATTCCAGCACTTTGGGAGGCTGAGGCGGGTGGATCACCTGAAGTCAGGAGTTTGAGACCAGCCTGATCAACATGGTGAAACCCTGTCTCTACTAAAAATACAAAAAATTAGTCAGGCAATGGTGCACACCTGTAGTCCCAGCTGTTCCTGAGGCTAAGGCAGGAGAATCTCTTGAACCTGGGAGGTGGAGGTTGCAGTGGGCCAAAATCGCACCACTGCACTCCATCCTGAGGGACAAAGCAAGACTGCATCTCAAAAAAAAGAAAGAAAAAAACAAAAAAATGTCCTGAGATAGACTCTTTAAAAACCCAAAAAGTACAAATTATTAAGCCTGAACCATAGGTTGTTACTATTCTCAAAAAAGATTCTTCAAATTATATTTTTTTCAAATTACAAAAGGCTGAACATGAATTCCCTCAAATAAAGTTTCAATGTGTCAGTGATGATACACCTTCACAGGCAGCAAGATGGCTTACTTTGAAAGGAGAGTTGCATGAATTTTTTTCCAGAAGTAGAGTGGATGGGAGAGTGAAGAATCCAATGTGTGGCCTATTAACCCTGAAGTTACAATAAGTCACAAAAGGAGATGATCTACAGGTAGTTGAACATGTAGAACCAGAGATTAAGAAAAATATGAGACTGAAAAACTATGTATGCTGTCATGCACATAAAGTGAATAGTTGAATTAAGAAATTTGAGCTCACTGAAAGAAGGACTGAAAAAAGCAGAAGAGACCTTAAGATACAGTTTTGAAAAAATGGGAGGAAAAAGATAATCAGGGAGTCAGACAAATTTATTTTAGAGTAGACAACCTTGGAAAAGTTAACAGTCACATAAATGTCATAAAACCAATCATCTTATGTTTTAAACATCCATAATTTTGTATAAAACACAATATTCAATAATGAAAAAACACCAAGTGTCAGTAAGAGTTAGGATGCTTTGGCTATAAGTATCAGAAAACCATAACTAAGCCACAAAATAGTAAGAAAATTTACTGTCCTATAACAGGGAGCACAAAGTTAGGGAAGCTGGTTGACCTGGATACTTGATATAGCTCAATGTAGACTAGTTATTGTCATGTTTCCACTTTCCATTCTTGGGCCTCTTCTTTAGACTATTAACAAAAGACCAATTCAGGTATTATGTGGCAACTGTTTTATTCTGGGACTCATTAAAGAGAAAGAAAATGTTTCCTTGAACTACCTCTTGCTTACCAGAATTGGATCACATGCTCATTCCTGAACCAAACACTGCCATGAGGAATGGAGTAATATTACTGGTTTGGAGACAGAATGATCATCTGAGGTGGACTGAATATTGGGGAATCATCACAATGTCAGTTACAAGAAGAGTTTCAGATTACACTGTAAAAATCACAGGTTGTTTAGAATAAACCGATTATAACCATTATGCAAAACAAAGTGAGGCAAAGTGGAAAATCTTTTTTATAAGCTGCTTGACATTAATTCACCCAGTCTCTTTGGGTCTCAGTTCCCTCTCCAAAAAAAAAAAAAAAGGCTGGATCCAGTTAACAATTTGCAAATCATGCCCTAAGAAGTTTTAGCAGTTCAACAGGATTCCTCTAGGGCTGCTATCAGAGAAAAGAAGACAACAGTTATAGCTCCAGGATTCTTCCAACCATTCCTTCAAGCACAAAGACTCTATCTCTATTTGCTTCAAGACTGAGCTTCTATATCTTTTCAAAGTGCTTTCTCATACATTTTATAATTTTACATTTATTACACATATGTAAAACAGTAAAAGCAGATATTATTGTATTTATACTACAAATGAGAATGCCAGCTGAGTATGATGACTCATATCTATGATCCCAGCACTTTGGGAGGCTGAGGCAGGAAGACTGCTTGAGTCTAGGAATTCAAGACCAGGCTGGGCAACATAGTGAGACCTCATCTCTAAAAAAAAAAAAAAAAACAGGCAGCTATGGTGGCACACCTGTAGTTCCAGCTATTCAGGAGGCTGAAGTAGGAGAATCTCTTGAGCATGGGTGTACACCAATGCTGAAGTGAGTCATGATATTGCACCACTACATTCCAGCCTGGGCAACAGAGTGAGACTCCGACTCCAAGAGGAGAGAGAACGAATAGAAATGGGGTAAAAAAGAAAAGCAGCACCAGTACACTGTGGGTCATGCACCTCCTTGGGATGACAATAGTTGAAAGGTTTAAGTTTTAAAGAAAAGGTGAAGCAGTGAGTTAATATAAACAGAAGAAAAAAGAAATATTGGGGACGGATCCAAGATGGCCATGTAGGAGCAGCGCTGGATTGCAGCTCCCAGCGACAGCACAGAGGGTGAGTGGTTGCCACATTTCCAGATGGATTTTTATTGCCCACAGACCAGGAGATTCCTGGGCGGAGGAGCGCCACAGGTCTCCAGTGTGGCTGTTTCAGCCAGAGCGGCCGGTCTCTGCATAAAAACTCACAGGGGTCCCGGCACTGTTTCAGCTGGCGACTGGAGCGTCTGGGAGACAGAGTCGCCCACTCAACTGATAAAAAGGGGACTGAAATCAGGAGCCAGGCCAGGAGATTCCTGGGCAGAAAAGTACCACAAGTCTCCAGCGCAGCTATTTCAGCCGGCAGCAGGTGTCCGCACAAAAACTCACACAAATCCAGGTGTCTTTTCAACAGGTGACAGGAACGCCTGGGAGACAGAGTCGCCTGTTCAACTGAAAAAAAGGGGACTGAAACAGGGAGCCAGGTCAGGAGATTCCTGGGCGAAAAAGCATCATGAGTCTCCAGTGCAGCTATTTCAGCTGGCGCAGCGGGTCTCACACAAATCCAGGCACCATTTCAACGGGTGACTGGAACGCCTAGGAGACAGAGTCGCCCGTTCAACTGAAAAAAAGGGAACTGAGGCAGGGAGCCAGGCGATCAGGCTCACCCGGTCCCACCCCCACAAAGTCCAGCAATCTGAAACACTCTGGATTGAGAGTTTCACAGCAAGCACAGCTGAACCCCAGATAGTCTAGCTCTGTGGGGGAGGGGCACCTGCCATTACCGAGGTAGTCCGCCATTGCTGAGGTGGTCTGCCATTGCCGAGGTGGTCTGCCATTGCTGAGGCAGTCTGCCATTACCAAGGCAGCCCGCCATTGCTGAGGCCGTCTGCCATCACAGAGAGAGTCTGTCATTACAGAGGGGGGCCACCACTGCTGAGGCAGTTCTAACTATATGGCTATAAACAAGACTACAGGGAAGTTCACACGGCAGCTGGGCAGAGCCTACAGCAACTCAGCAACACCTCTGCTGGCAGACTGTGACTAGTCTGCCTCCTTGCTGGGCAGGGCATCCCTGAAAAAAGGCAACAGCACAACAGAAACTTATAAATAAAGCCCTACCTTCCTGGGACAGAGCACCTGGGAAAAAAAAGGCGGTTATGAGTTCTGCTGCAACAGACTTAAATGTACCTGCCCAGCAGTTCTGAACAGAACAACGGAGCTCACAACTCAGCACTTGAGCTCCTATAAAGGACAGACTGTCTCCTCAAGCAGCTCCCCAACTCCCGTATAACCAAAGAGTTACCTCATAAAGGAGACCTCAGACTGACATCTGGTGGGTATCCTTCTGGGACAAAGATAGCAGAAAAAGAAACTGGCAGCAACCCTTACTGTTGTGTAGCTGCTGCAGGTGATCCCCAGGCAAGCAGGGTCGGGAGTGGACCTCCAGCAGTCCTACAGCAGAGGGGACTGACTGTTAGAAGAAAAACTAAGAAACAGAAAGAAATAACTTCATCATCAACAAACAGGACGTCCACTCAGAGACCCCATCTGAAAGTCACCAACTACAAAGACCATAGGTAAATAAATTCACAAAGATGGGAAGAAACCAGCGCAAAAAGGATGAAAACACCCAAAAACAGAATGCCTCTCCTCTCCAAGGGATCACAACTCCTCACTAGCAAGAGAACAAGGCTGGATGGAGAAACAGTCTGATGAATTGACAGAAACAGGCTTCAGAAGGTGGGTAATAACAAACTTCTCTGAGCAAAAAGATCATGTCCTCACCCAATGCAAAGAAACTAAGAACCTTGAAAAAAGGTTTGATGAAATGCTAATGAGAATAAACAGCTTAGAGAGGAATATAAATGAATTGATGGAGCTGAAAAACACAACACGAGAACTTTGCGAAGCATACACAAGTTTGAGTAGCCAAATTGACCAAGCAGAAGAAAGGATATCAGAGGTTGAAGATAAACTCAAAGAGATAAAACGAGAAGCAAAATTAGTGAAAAAAAGAGGAAAAAGAAACGAACAAAGCCTCCAAGAAATATGGGATTATGTGAAAAGACCTAATCTACATTTGATAGGTGTACCTGAATGTGACAGAGAGAATGAATCCAAGCTGGAAAACACTCTTCAGGATATTTACTAGGAAAGCTTCCCCAACCTAGCAAGGCAGGCAAATATTCATGTCCAGGGAATACAGAGAACACCACAAAGATATTCCTCAAGAAGAGCAACCCCAACGCACATAATTGTCAAATTCACCAGGGTTGAAATGAAGAAAAAAATGCTAAGGGCAGTCAGAGAGAAAGGTTGGGTTACCCACAAAGGGAAGGCCATCAGACCCACAGCAGATCTCTTGGCAGAAACCCTACAAGCCAGAAGAGAGTGGGGGCCAATATTCAACATCCTTAAAGAAAAGAACTTTCAACCTAGAATTTCATATCCAGCCAAACTAAGCTTCATAAGTGAAGAAGAAATTAAATCCTTTACAAACAAGCAATTACTCAGAGCTTTCATCACTGCCAGGCCTGCTTTACAAGAGCTCCTGAAAGAAGCACTAAACATAGAAAGGAACAAACAGTACCAGCCACTCCAAAAATGTATCAAATGGTAAAATGCATTGACACAATGAAGAAACTGCATCAACTAACGGGCAAAATAACCAGCTAGCATCAAAATGGCAGGATTAAATTCACACATAACAGTATTAACCATAAATGTAAATGGGCTAAATGCCCCAATCAAAAGACACAGACTAGCAAATTGGATAAAAAGTCAAAACCCATCAGTGTGCTGTATCCAGGAAACCCATCTCACATGGAAGGATACACATTGGCTCAAAATAAAGGGATGGAGGAAGATTTACCAAGCAAATGGAGAGCAAAAAAAAAGCAGGAGTTGCAATCCTAGCCTCTGATAAAATAGACGTTAAACCAACAAAGATCAAAAGAGACAAAGAACGGCATTACATAATGGTAAAAGGGTCAATGCAACAAGAAGAGATAACGATCCTAAATATATGCACACCCAATACAGGAGCACCCAGATACATAAAGCAAATTCTTAATGACTTACAAAGAGACTTAGACTCCCACACAATAATAATGGGAGACCTTAACCCTCCACTGTCAGTATTAGACAAATCAATGAGACAGAAAATTAACAAGGACATCCAGGACTTGAACTCAGACCTGGACCAAGCAAACTTAATAGACATTTATAGAACTCTCCACACCCAATCCACAGAATAAACATTCTTCTCAGCACTACATCACACCTACTCCATATAATTGGAAGTAAATCACTCCTCAGCAAATGCAAAAGAATGGAAATAATTACAAACAGTCTCTCAGACTGCAGTGCAATCAAGTTAGAACTCAGAATTCAAAAACTAACTCAGAACCGAACAGCTTCATGGAAATTGAACAACTGGCTCTTGAATGTTGACTGGATAAACAATAAAATGAAGGCAGAAATAAAGATGTTCTTTGAAACCAATGAGAATGAAGACACAACGTACCAGAATCACTGGGACACATTTAAGGCAGTGTCTAGAGGAAAATATATAGCAATAAATGCATACATGAGAAGCAAGGAAAGATCTAAAATCGACACTCTGCTGTCAAAATAGAAAGAGCTAGAGGAGCAAGATCAAAAAAACTCAAAACCTAGCAAAATACAAGAAATAACTAAGATCAGAGCAGAACTGAAGGAGATAGAGATACAAAAAACCTTCAAAAAAATCAATAAATCCTGGAGCTGGTTTTTGAAAAGATCAACAAAATAGATCACTAGCCAGATTAATAAAAAAGAAAAGAGAGAAGAATCAAACAGATGCAATAAAAAACGATAAAGGGGATATCACCACTGATTCCACAGAAATACAAACCACCATCAGATATTACTACAAACAACTCCATGCACATAAACCAGTAAACCTGGAAGAAACTGATAAATTCCTGGAGACTTTCATCCTCCCAAGCCTAAATCAGGAAGAAGTTGAAGCCCTGAATAGACCAATAACAAGGGCTGAAGTTGAGGCAGCTATTTTAATAGCCTAGACACCAAAAAAAAGCCCAGGTCCAGACAGGTTCACAGCTGAATTCTACCAGACATACAAAGAGGACCTAGTACCACTCCTTCTGAAACTATTCCAAACAATCCAAAAAGAGGGAATCCTTCCCAAATCATTTTATGAGAACATCATCATCCTGATACCAAAACCTGGCAGAGACTCAACAAGAAAAGAAAACTTCATCATGGCCAATATCCATGATGAACATAGATGCAAAAATCTTCTACAAAATACTGGCAAACCAATTGCAACAACACATCAAAAAGCTTATCCATCACAATCAAGTAGGCTTCATCCCAGGGATGCAAGGCTGGTTCAACATACGCAAGTCTATAAATGTAATTCACTGCATAAACAGAACCAAAGACAAAAAACACATGACTATCTCAACAGATGCAGAGAAGGCCTTTGACAAAATTCAACAGCCCTTTATGCTAAAAACTCTCAATAAACTAGGTATTAATGGAATGTATCTCAAAATCATAAAAGCTATTTATGACAAACCCACAGCCAATACCCTACTGAATGGGCAAAAACTGGAAGTGTTCCCTTTGAAATCTGGCACTAGATAAGGATGCCCTCTCTCACCATGCCTATTCAATATAGTATTTGAAGTTCTGGCCAGAGCAATCAGGCAAGAGAAAGAAATAAAGGGTATTCAATTAGGAAAGGAGGAAGTCAAATTTTCTCTATTTGCAGACGATATGATTGTATATTTAGAAGACCCCATCATCTCAGCCCAAAATCTCCTGAAACTGATAAGCAACTTCGGGAAAGTCTCAGGATACAAAATCAATGTGCAAAAATCACAAGCATTCCTATACACCAATAACAGACTTGAAGTGGGCCAAATCAAGAATGAACTGCCATTCAAAATTGCCACAAAGAGAATAAAATACCTAGGAATACAACTAACAAAGGATGTTTGTAGTTCAAGAAGAACTACAAACCACTGCTCAACGAAATAAGAGAGGACAAACGGAGAAACATTCATGTTCATGGTTAGGAAGAATCAATATCGTGAAAATGGCCATACTGCCCAAAGTAATTTACAGAATCAATGCTATCCACACCAAGCTACCAATGACCTTCTTCACAGAACCTGAAAAAATCACCTTAAACTTCATATGGAACCAAAAGAGAGCCCACATTGCCAAGTCAATTATAAGCAAAAAGAACAAAGCTGGAGGCATCACACTACCG
>NW_016107836.1:649190-703719 GCF_001604975.1 Cebus imitator
AAATTAGTTCAACCATTGTGGAAGACAGTGCGGCGATTCCTCAAGGACCTAGAAATAGAAGTTGACCCAGCAATCCCATTACTGGGTATATATCCAAAGGATTATAAATCATTCTGTTATAAGGACACATGCACACGAATGTTCACTGCAGCACTATAGCAAAGACTTGGAACCAACCCAAATGCGCAATGATGATAGACTGGACAGGGAATATGTGGCACATATACACCATGAAATACTATGCAGGCATAAAAAACAATGAGTTCATGTCCTTTGTAGGGACATGGATGAACCTAGAAACTATCATTCTCAGCAAACTGATACAAGAACAGAAAATCAAACACTGCATGTTCTCACTCATAGGTGGGTGTTGAACAATGAGAACACATGGACACACAGAGGGAGGCATCACACACTGAGGCCTGTTGAGGGGGAACTAGGGGAAGGACAATGGGGGGTGGGGAGTTAGGGAAGGATAACATGTGGAGAAATGCCGGATATGGCATGGGGAGGAAGGCAGCAAACCACATTGCCATGTATGTACCTATGCAAGAATCCTGCATGTTCTTCACATGTACTCCAAAACCTAAAATGCTATATACATATAAAAATTAAAAATAAATCAATTATATACACACACACACACACACACACACACACACACATAAATTAAAATTAAAAAAATAAAAAAGAAATATCATGTAGGGTATTCCATGTACATGGGAACAGTCCCATGGACCAGGTGAAGGACTAGAAGTAATAGATTTGGTCATGTAATGGTGAATATGATAAAAAAGGATCCTCTGGTTGGAAAAAGGGGAAGGCTGAATGAAAAAGCCCAAAGGAAGCAGAATATCGAATACCTTCAAGGTGGTGACATGCTAGTCTGCATTTCTACAGAGTGGAGGCATATAAGGAGCTGGTAGTTTAGGAGTATGAATTTTCAACAATGTCCCCTTTTCATAAAATTATTCTTAAAGGAGAATACGGTAGAGAAAAAACTTACGTGAATGAATTGCTTGTGCTGCTATTATCAGTGGAATGGTTAACACCACAGGTTCTAGAGCCAAATTTGTCTGTGTTCCAATGTTGGCTCTCTTTTCCTTTTTGTGTAACTTTAGGCAACTTAATTTCATTTTACTTTAAGTTCCTCATCTATAAAATGGAGATAATAAATAAAAAGTTCCTGGCATGTAATAATCCATGCAACCAGTATTTGAGCATCTACCACGTGCAAGGCACTGTTACCTATCATTTGTACGAAGCTGAATTCAAGGGATTCTATGATTGCTACAGCTGTACTATGATGTAGAATTATTTTCCCTACTTGTAAAATAAAGTACTCTCAAGTGTTAATAAATTATTAATAAATAGCATGAATATTCTACCACCCAAAAAAAGCCCAGGACCAGGTGGATTCATAGCCAAATTCTACCATAGGTACAAAGAGGAGCTGGTACCATTGCTTCTGAAACTATTCCAAACAACAGAAAAAGAAGAAATCCTTCCTAACTTATTTTATGAGGACAGCATCATCCTGATACCAAAACCTGGCAGAGACACAACCAAAAAAGAAAATTTCAGGCCAATATCCCTGGTGAACATTAATATGAAAATCCTCAATAAAATACTGGAAAACAGAATCCAGCAGCACATCAAAAAGCTTATCCACCACAATCAAGTCAGCTTCATCCCTGTGATGCAAAGCTGGTTCAACATTTGCAAATCAATAAACGTAATCCATCATATAAACAGAACCAATGATAAAAGCCACATGATTATCTCAATAGATACAGAAAAGGCCTTTGACAAAATTCAACAGCCCTTCATGCTGAAAATTTTCAGTAAACTAGGTATTGATGGAATGCATCTCAAAATAATAAGAGCTGTTTATTATTAAACAGACAATCCCACAATCAGTATCATACTGAATGGGCAAAAACTGGAAGCATTCCCTTTGAAAACCGGCACAAGACAAGGATGCCCTCTCTCACCACTCCTATTCAACATAGTATTGTAAGTTCTGGCCATGGCAATCAGGCAAGATAAAGAAATAAAGGGTATTCAATTAGGAAAAGAGGAAGTCAAATTATCTCTGTTTACAGATGACATGATTGTATATTTAGAAAACCCCATTGTCTCAGCCCAAAATCTTAAGCTGATAAGCAACTTCAGCAAAGTCTCAGGACACAAAATAAATGTGCAAAAATCACAAGATTCCTATATACCAATAACAGAGAGCCAAATCATGAGTGAACTCCCATTCATAACTGTTACAAAGATAATAAAATATCTAGGAATACAACTTACAATGGATGTGAAGGACCTCTTTAAGGAGAACTACAAACTACTGCTCAGGGAAATAAGAGAGGAAACAAACAATTGGAAAAACATTCCATGCTCATGGATAAGAAGAATCAATATCACAAAAATGGCCATACTGCCCAAAGTAATTTATAGATTCAGTGCTAACCCCAAAAGCTACCATGGACTTTCTTTATAGAATTGGAAAAAAAACACCTTAAACTTCATATGGAACCAAAAAAGAGCCCACGTAGCCAAGACAATCCTAAGCAAAAAGAACAAGGCTGGAGGCATCACACTACCTGATTTCAAACTATACTACAAGGCTACAGTAACAAAAACAGCATGGTACTGGAACCAAAACAGATATATAGACCAATGGAACCGAACAGAGGCCTCAGAAATAACACCACACATCTACGACCATCTGATCTTTGACAAACTTGACAAAAACAAGCAATGGGGAAAGGATTCCCTGTTTAATAAATGGTGTTGGAAAAACTGGCAAGCCATATGCAGAAAGCTGAAACTGGATCCCTCCCTTACAGCTTATATAAAAATTAACTCCAGATGGATTAAAGACTTAAACATAAGACCTAAAACCATAGAAACCTTAGAGGAAAAACTAGGCAATATCATTCAGGACATAGGCATAGGCAAAGACTTCATGACTAAAACATCAAAAGCAATGGCAACAAAAGCCAGAATAGACAAATGAGATCTAATTAGACTAACGAGCTTCTGCAGAGCAAAAGAAACTATCACAAAAGTGAACAGGCAACCTACAGAATGGGAGAAAATTTTTGCCATCTACCCATCTGACAAAGGGCTAATATCCAGAATCTACAAAGAACTTAAACAAATTTACAAGAAAAAAACAAACAGACCCATCAAAAAGTGAGCAAAGGGTATGAACAGACACTTCTCAAAAGAAGACATTTATACAGCCAACAAACATATGTAGAAAAGCTCATCACCACTGGTCATTAGAGAAATGCAAATCAAAACCACATTGAGATACCATCTCACACCAGTTAGAATGGCAATCATTAAAAAGTCAGGAAACAGGCCAGGCGCGGTGGCTCAAGCCTGTAATCCCAGCACTTTGGGAGGCCGAGGCGGGTGGATCACGAGGTCAAGAGATCGAGACCATCCTGGTCAACATGGTGAAACCCCGTCTCTACTAAAACTACAAAAAATTAGCTGGGCAAGGTGGCACGTGCCTGTAATCCCAGCGACTCAGGAGGCTGAGGCAGGAGAATTGCCTGAACCCAGGAGGCGGAGGTTGCGGTGAGCTGAGATCGCGCCATTGCACTCCAGCCTGGGTAACAGGAGTGAAACTCCGTCTCAAAAAAAAAAAAAAAAAAAAAAAAGTCAGGAAACAACAGATGCTGGAGAGGATGTGAAGAAATAGGAATGCTTTTACTCTGTTGGTGGGGTGTAAATTAGTTCAACCATTGTGGAAGACAGTGTGACGATTCCTCAAGGATCTAGAAATAGAAATATAATTTGACCCAGCAATCCCATTACTGGGTCTATAACCAAAGGATTATAAATCATTCTACTATAAAAACACATGCACACATATGTTTATTGTGGCACTGTCCACAACAGCAAAGACTTGGAACCAACCCAAATGCCCATCAATGATAGATACGCCATGGAATACTATGCAGTCATAAAAAGGGATGAGTTCATGTCCTTTGCAGGGACATGGATGAAGCTGGAAACCATTGTTCTCAGCAAACTAACACAAGAACAGAAAACTAAACACTGTATGTTCTCACTCATAAGTGGTTGTTGAACAATGAGAATACATGGACACAGGAAAGGGAACATCACACAGCAGGACCTGTAGGTGGTTGGGGGGCTAGGGGAGGGATAGCATTAGGAGAAATACCTAATGTAGATGGGTTGATGGGTGGAGCAAACCACCATGGCATGTGTACACCTATGTAACAAACCTGCATGTTCTTCACATGTACCCTAGAACTTTAAGTATAAAAATAAATAAATGGCATGAATATTTAAGTATTCCTTTATTATTTAAACAATTAATTGTCTCACAGCTGGTAACAATAAAGGTTTTCCTATAAACTATAAACTCTTTTATCCTACAGTATTTTCATACATTCAAAGATTTAAGAAAAATTAAAAATTGTAAGTAGAAAAGAGTAATGAACATGATATGAAGAAAAATGTGATTTACCTTTGTCTAATATAAAAGTTGATAAAATCAAAGGTTTGATTTACTCAGGATAAAAGTAAATGGCAAAAAAAACTTGAGAGCAGCCATATCACTCAAATATACTATTGACACAACAGCTCAGGGTCCATTTGTAAGGTTGCTTAGAAAGTGGTAGGTATAAGTATAGTGAGAGTTCCATCTCTGACTGAACTAGCTACTTTATTAAAGGTAACAACCACAGCCCTTTAGATCACTATGTTACAGAGAGATGTTCCTGATTTAAGTGTGAACAGCCAAGTGCAGTTTTATTACAAATACTGGCAAAACAAAGGTTAATAGATGGTGAGTGATAAATATTACACTAAATATGTTAACAGCATATTTTATGGCTAGATAAAAACCTTTACTGTTTTAACCAGCAGCCCTAAACTCTGAGTTTAAAATAAATAAACTTTGAATAAGTTCAGACACAAGTATACAGTAGAAAACAAGTATAATAAATAATTATTCAAGTAGATAGGCCAGATGGTCTTTGACTTAACAAAGTCAAACTATTTACTGAACAAAATAGTTTATTGATTTCATAATTTCCACTGTGGAAAAACATTCAAAAACATAAGATAATAGTTAAAACTACTATGGATACTGAAGGGTATAAAAATAAATCTAGCTGTTATAGTAATTAAGTGGGTGTTGAACAATGAGAACACATGGACACAGGGAGGGGAACATCACACACCAGGGCCTGTCGGGGTGTGGGGGACTAGGGGAGGGATAACGGGGGTGGGGGATAGGGGAGGGATAGCATTAGGAGAAATATCTAATGTAGATGAGATGACAGGGTGACGAATGCAGCAAACCACCATGGCACATGTGTACCTATATAACAAACCTGCATGTTCTGCACATGTACCCCAGATACATAATAAATAACAAAAAAATAAATAAAAATAAATCTAGCTGTTTCAGTCATTACCTTCTTCAAAAATTATGAAATTAATTCAAAGGTAAAATATCTGCTACAGAACCCTAAAGATTTCATCCCAATTCATATTTATAGGATGTTTGACTGATATTTATATTGTTATGCAGTACAGAGTCAAACATCAGAATAAAAGGAAATATTTTATGCTCAACTGATTACTTTTTAATTTTTGTGGGTACATAGTAGGTGTGTATATTTATGGGGCAAATGAGATGTTCTGATATATGTATGCAGTGTATAATAATCACATCATAGAAAATGGGGTACCCATCCCCTGAAGGATTTATCCTTTGTGTTACAAAAAAGCCAGTTATACTCTTATTTTTAAATATACAATTATTATTGACTATAATCATCCTGTTGTGCTATCAGATACTATGTCTTATTCATTCTTTCTAATTTCTTTGTACCCATTAACCACCCCCACCTTCCCCCAACCCCACCCCTCACTACATTTCCTAGCCTCTGGTAACCATCATTCTACTCTCTGTCTCCATGAGTTCAATTGTTTTTTAGATGCCACAAATAAATGAGAACATGTGATGTTTATCTTTCTGTTCCTGGCTTATTTCACTTAACATAATGACCTCTAGTTCTATCCATGTTTTTGCAAATGACAGGATCTCATTCTTCTTTGTGGCTGCATGGTACTCCATTGTTTATGGGTACCAGGTTTTCTTTATCCATTCATCTGTTCATGGACACTTAGGTTGCTTTTGAATCTTGGCTATTGTGTACAGTGCTGAAACAAACATGGGACTGTGGACGTCTCTTCAATATACTGGTTTCTTTTCCTTTGGGTATATACCCAGCAGTGGGCTTTGTCAACTAAGTCTACTTTTTAAAAAAGATACCAGTGATATTGGCTTTAAAATAATGTAAATCTTTCTTTACACAATAAGGTTGCTAACTGCTTGCTTTCAAGCGGCTTTTTTATGTACTAATTTCAAAAAAAAACAGCAATAATTCCTTGAAATTTTGGTTTTTCTGTATTTTTTCCTAAAGCAATATACATCTGGATGAAATAGATATCCACATGATTTAGAAAGTAAATTATTAGACTATCTTACACTAGTGATCCATTCTAGATTCACTCCTAAAATGTAATGTCCTATTGATAAAAGGCATATGGCTAAAACATATTTGCATAAAATGATTTATAATTATCTACATAAAGATTGATTTTCTAAAAGTTTCTTCCTCATCAAGATTACAAAATGCAAGAAACATCTATGTTTTTCTATATTTTTCAACAATTGAAAATGTTGAGCTGTCATAATCAGTTAAGTCTTAAAGAAGATACTCCAAAATGCACACATTCCTATTACAATTATTGCTATGAAACAATAGGGACGTGGTGAGAAGACGGGTATAGAAAACCAGCATATGACTGACACAAGTAAAAACTAGTAACTTCTTACATCTGTCTTTTTCTCTTATATATTAGTTACTTAATCTCAAGAGCATAAGTTAAAATCAGAGACCTCACGAAAAGATCTTCCCCTGAAAAATATGCTTTTGATTTTATAGACTTTATAAGCCTTTAAATATCCTGAACTTTTAGTACATTGTCTGTTTTCTAACCGTTTTATTCAAAGCTATTAGTGCAGCAAATAAACAGCACATGCTTTGATCTCATTAAATTACAACTTACAGTTCCTGGAGTCATAAATATTTCGCTGTTTTTTCCTTCACCCCTCCCTTTCTGGTATGGGGTAGTCTGTTTAATATCACTATCTCCTTGAATGCTCTGACATTTACTCAGACAAATAGCAGAGGTTATGAATGCTGCTCATAGATAGTATCAGGGATTCTTCATGATTGCCGTAACGGTGAACTCAGCATTCAGAATGGTAATACCTAGTTTTTATCTAACCACTAAGTTTGGTCTGTTTAACTTTGCTCCACAAAAAAAAAAAAAAAAAGGAATTCCACCTTATCACAAACCAATAACAACTGTTCTGGACAAAATCATAGAACAGTTTAAGAAAAATTGAAATTATCTTTGGGAGAATTAATGATTAGAAGTTTTAAATGAGTGATATAGCCAATGTTACAAAATTTGATTCTCTTCTGAAAAAGTTAAAAAAAAAATCTTTTCCCAAAGTTAAAAATCAAAGCCACATAAGACACACAAAATATAAAATTAGTGTACTTAGAATGTCTGCAATATTAAAAAATGGCTCTGAATATATATTTTTAAATTCTCACCCTTTCAGTGACATGAACTTTGAAGTCTCAAGTGTAATTAAATTTTCTCACTTTACCCTTCTATTACAGTCTGTCTTTCAAGAACAACTTTGCAGCATGAACACTGACACTAATGTTTTCTAGAGTGACAGAGATCACCACTACATGACATGTTAGTACATTTAGGTAGCTCTAGCCTAGTCCCCAAGACTTGAGAGAAAGAGGCAAGTGTTCTTATGAGCAACACTGTTCTTCTCACACATAGAAAGAGACACTCCTCAACTTCTTATGTAAATCCACTAAGGATATCTCTCCATGAATCTAGATGAACCTCATCTCCATCTATAGGTCAGAGTCTTAAACTATGTATTAGTAATAGTCAGGGCCAGCATGGTGGCTTACACCTGTAATCCCAGCACTTTGGGAGGCTGAGGCGGGTGGATCACTTGAGATCAGGAGTTTGAGACCAGCCTGGCCAACATGGCGAAACCCCATCTCTACTGAAAATACAAAAACTAGCTAGGCACGGTGGCACATGTCTGTAGTCCCAGATACTTGGGTGGGTGAGGCAGGCGAATGGCTTGAACCCAGGAGGTGGAGGTTGCAGTGAGCCAAGATTGCACCATTGCACTCCAGCCTGGGAGACAGAGTGAGACTCCATCTTAAAAAAGAAATGTAATAGTCTATTATGTTACAATGAGGCATCTGTTTTCATTTAATGCAAAAAAAAATCAGTACAAAAATTTATGAGGCATAATATTTTCATAAGAATGCAGAAACTAACTGTATAAAGGCATATGAATATTTTAATCACCAAATTGTTATTTAATTACTAAAGTCATTGTTAAAAATATTAAAACATAAATGAACCACAGAGACATAAATAAAAAGGTGTTTATTCACAACTACTGATTTAATATTTAGTTATTTATATATGAAGTTTTTATTGATAGAAATGAATGGCCCTTTTATTAATTCTGACTTGGGATTCCAAACAGATTTTTTAAATTATAGCTTTTTCTCTTTTTGTTAAAAAAGAGCCATCTCTAATTTTCAAGGATATAACTAAAAAAAAATGTTTCCTACATATTAATTGTACTCGAGTAGTTTGCTAAATAGACATAAGACTTTTAAGGGCCAGAAACATGATCATCACCATCCATTCTAAAGTTCTGTACTGAGATCCACCTATGCTTTTACTTTCTGATCACTCACGTATAAGAATAAAGTTCAAGGAATATATGATCAATTTATTGGCAGTTATAACAGTGAAGATATACATATCACAGTCAATAGTATTATAAATATTAACAGTCTTTGAACTCTGGCTTAGCATTTAGAAGGTACTGCTATCCAAAATATACAAAGAACTCTGAAAACTCAACAATAAGAAAACAAGTAACCCAATTAAAAAATTGGCCCAAGGCCTGAAGAGACACTTTAACAAAAAATATACATGACGACAAGTAAGTGTATGAAAATACGTTCAACATCATATGTCATTTGGGAATTGCAAGTCAAAACAAGTTACCACTACACACCCATCAAAATGACCAACGTCCAAAACACTGACAACACCAAATGCTAGTGAGGATATGATTGTGAAGGATACCAATATATTTTTGTATATCAATATATTAAATAACTACAAATTAAAAACTCTGTACTTTCCACTCAGTTTTGCTGTGAACCTAAAACTGCTCTAAAAATAGTTTATTAATTAAAATAAAAAATAGTGAAAGTCTATGTATATATAAAGGTATAAATGCTTAGAGTTTTGGTATTTTTTTCCTTTTAAAAATAGGATCCTTTTAGTCAAGATGACAACATTGACCCAAATTAGTAGAAATTATTTTTTCCTCAAAAGTAATGGTATATCTGAATAATACCATTCCTATTCATTTATCCCTTGAGTCCAAAATATACTACTAAAAACCATAGGTGAGGTTTAGAGTGCAGTCTTCAACTGTGAAACAACTTTCTCCGTACTGAATCAACTAGCCTATACAAAACAGAATTCATAACTTTGGCCTCACTAATGTTATACCCTAAATAAGTATATGTCAGAATCCCAGCAGAAACAGATGGCACACATAAATTAGGACAACCTAAAGATGGGTTTATTTGCAAAGGTGCAGGCAGGATATAAAGGAACCACAAGGGATGGCGTTCAGTTCCATTGACTAGCCGCACTGTAGGTGCCACCACCTCTAGACCAAGAAGGACAAGGAGAGAGGTTACTGGAACCCCAAAAAAAGAGAGTATCATATAGATAAGGCCAATTTGAGAGAAGTAGTGAACTGTTGAGGGATATGGCCAGCCTGAAGTTGCCTCAGAGGGAAGGAACAGGGGAATAAATACCCTGATTCACTCTTTCCTTCCTCCCATCTTCTGCCTAGGCTCTCCACTGGCCCAGCTCAACAGGAAGTCAGAAGATATGGAAGCCCATTGATGCAACCCATATACATAAGCCCTCAAAAGGTAAATATAGATCTAGAGGGACAAACAGAAGATTTTTTTGCATACCAATATATTAAAGAACTACAAATTAAGTGCATTTTAAATGGTACTCAGTAAATATCGTTTCAAAATAATTATAGAGTGCCAGTAAGCATAGGTACTTAATTCTCTCAGAGGTAGAGAGGTGGTCCTAAAATGATTAAAAGTGATATTGAGAGAGGGTTTGGAAGGGTGGGAAAGGAAAACAGATATCATTCTCAATAAAAAGAACAAAGCCTTACCTACTTCTTCCTCTCATACCAACTCTCTGTGTCATTTGGAATATTTTTAGATGCAAATCATGGAAAACTGAATTGGCCCTAACCAACCTGGCTTAAATAATAATGGGGACTTATTGGCTCACATAATTTAAATGTCTAGAGGTAGGACAAGACGCAGGGTTGGTTGGTCCAGTTACTCAACAATGTCATCAAAGAACAGCTTTCTTTATGTGATGCCAGTCTGGCATCCACACTGTCAGGTTCCTAATTTTTGGCTTTTCTCATGGTTGTATGCTGACTGCCAGCCACAGCAGAGGTTATGTTCTTCCAGAAGCTAGCTAAAATCATTTATCCATTCCTGAACCAATGACTATGGCCAGAGGAAAGAAATATGTTAGCGATCTGCCAATTTAGGGCTCAGCTTTAAAGCTGAAGATATCAAAATGAAAATCTAGATAAGATTAGAAAGAAGGCAAGGGGATACTGATGCTCAGTAAGCAACAAATAAATGTTCAGTTCACACCTTCATTCATTATGCTCCAGCCATATCAGACTTTTTTTAGTTCCTCAAATATACCAAACTCTTTTCTGTCTCAAGGCTTTTGCACATGCTATTCCGCTTGCCTGAAACATTACTACCTTCCCTCCTCCACCCTCTTAGCCCCAATCTAATAAAGTCACCTGTGATATCATCACACCTTTTACTTCAGCTCATTTATAACAGTTTTACATTATTTAGTCTGCGTAATGATTTGTATTATGTCTAACTCCACCACCAGACTCTAAACTTCATAAAAGTAGAAACATGTTTTATTTTCTTCATAGGTGTATCCTAAGTGCCACATAGCACCCAGTATATAAAAGTCACTCAATAAATACTGAATGAATGGTGCTAATAAGGATGACATACAATGAATCCTTAAAAGCTAGTCTTATCACCATAAAACTGCATGCTACTGGTCACAAGTCAAAGAAATAATATTTTGAATGGATTGCAACAAATTCACTAATTACCTTTACTGGAATCATAACTCAAAATTTATGTATTTGTATTGAAAACATTTTATTTATTCTTCTACCCAAAAATCTATCCAATTGTCCTCTAGTAATAACCCATAAGACTATTTTAGATTATAATTTTTACTTAGTAGTGTGAAACTATATCAGTCATACCTTCTTTAAACTGTATATTTCAGCTTCTTGTTTTTTATTTAAAGCTGAAAGTCTTTTGTTTGATTGTATTGCTTCCCGTACTGCAACATGAAAGACACTTAAGAAAGCATATATTCAATGTATATTTTAAAGAAAATATCATTAAGATAAACAGGGAAAACAGTAACAATGTAATATATGTTATTTAATTCAGATAGCAGTCATTAACTGCCATTTATTACTGAGTATTATCATAGAAATTCAATGTATCCATAGGAAATAGGTTAATTCCAACATTCTCTACTGAAAATGTATATTTAAATAAGATAGCACATACCATTTTGTTCTAACTTTTCATGATTCTCTTTTACCAAACCAAATTGACCTGTTATTGTGGCATAGTATTTCTCAATTTCACTCAGTTGCTTATGATGGTCTTCTTTAGCCAGAAGATGTAACTGGACCTTTTGTTCCTATTTTGAAGAGTAATTTAAAATGTTACACATATAACACACACAAACACACACACACACACACAAAGCCCAAATATGTAAAAATATATTAAACAACTGTTATTAATATGCCATAAATGAATGTCATGTAAAAGTACTCTCTGAGTAAGCTGTAAGTAGGAAATATTAGTTAGGAGATACTTCTAAATCTATGTAAAACTAAAGTGAACATATTTTTCCTGTAGCAAAATAGTCACTTCAGGTTGTTTCCTTTGTTTGCAATTTCTTTTTCAAAATGCTTTTTTTTTTTTTTGAGACGGAGTTTCACTCATGTTACCCAGGCTGGAGTGCAATGGCGCAATCTCTGCTAACCGCAACCTCCGCCTCCTGGGTTCAGGCAATTCTCCTGCCTCAGCCTCCTGAGTAGCTGGGATTACAGGCACACACCACCATGCCCAGCTAATTTTTTTGTATTTTTATTAGAGACGGGGTTTCACCATGTTGACCAGGATGGTCTCGATCTCGTGATCCACCCGCCAAGGCCTCCCAAAGTGCTGGGATTACAGGCTTGAGCCACCGCGCCCGGCCCTTCAAAATGTTTTTATAAAAAATGTTAATAAGCCTAACACTAAGAAAATTGAGGAGAAAATTAAGGCAATACTTTTGGTACTTTAGAAAATATTTTTTCTTTCTCTCAATCGTTTGAATAATCAGGACCTAGCTAGATCACTATCTTGATTCTTTGCCCTTTCAATTTGCTAGCATAATTTCAATGTGCATTATCAAAATTCAAGTAATTTTTCTGAGATTGATATTAATTAATATAGCACCTTCTCACTGCATTAAGAAATTAAATGATGAGGCAGGAAGAACGCTTGAGGCCAGAAGTTTGAGACCAGCCTAGGCAACATAGCAAGACCCCATCTCTACACAAATAAAAAAGTTAGCTTGGCATGGTGGCACATGCTTGTAGTCCTGGCTACTTGGGAGGTTCAGGTAGGAGGATTGCTTGAGGCCAGGAGTTAGAGGCAGCAGTGAGCTATGTTCGCCCACTGAACTCCAGCCCAGGTGACAAAGAAAGACCCCATCTCTGAAAAAGAAAGAAAAATGAAATGGCAAGGATAATATCTCTCAGTGACAGGAAGGCAACATAGGATAGAAGGATAGTAGATAGTCTACTTAAATTGGAGACATAGTTGCTAAAATTAAGACTCTACTTATGTAATATTATATGAGCCTCCACTGCTTTCAGCTAAAGGAACTAGTCTTACCATACTTAGGAATATGACTTTTAACTCTTAAAAATAAATATTATGTTAATAGAATCAATAACACTTGTTTAAAGTTTTTTATCTTCACTTGACATTAGCAGAATCATTAATTGGTTTCATAACTTTCATTCACATTTTTTCCCACAACTGCTTCACCTTCTGTGATGAGCAGTTCTAAACAAGGAACAGTATAGGCCCATCAACTGGCACTCAATAATTGTTTTCTGAATGAACTGTTGTTGTCTTATAGAGTTCTAATAGTAAAAATTTGATTTTGCCTAACAAATATGCATTTCCCTTACCTAATAGCACCACAATTTACTTTGTTGAAATACTTGTTCTTCATTACAACAGGGACTAAACTTCATCACAACATGGACTAAACATTACAACAGGACTAAAATTTGGGGATCCTATTCTTCCCTAATTAAGAGAAGGGCGTGTTATTCAAAACAAACCAATTGGTTTCTACCTTCTTGGAATTTGAATCTTGAGTAAGAAGACTCTCACTAACACTGGAATTACTCTGGGTCCCTGTTCATTCTCAAATAATTCTTTATTCTCTGGCTCATTGTCAATGCCTCTCCTAAATTTTGTTTTACATAAGTTAACGAGAGCCATTTCTTATTACTTAAAACCAAAGTACAGGCTGGGCGCCGTGGCCCACGCCTGTAATCCAAGCACTTTAGGAGGCCGAGGCAGGTGAATCATGAAGTCAGGAGTTCATGACCAGCCAGACCAACATAGTGTAACCCTATCTCTACTAAAAATACAAAAATTTGCCAGGTATGGTGGCGTGCACCTGTAATCCCAGCTACTCAGAAGGCTGAAGCAGGAGAATCGCTTGAACCTGGAAGGTGGAGGTCACAGTGAGCTGAGATCGTGCCACTGCACTACAGCCCAGGCGACAAAAGCGAGACTCTGTCACCTCAGAAAAAAAACAAACAAGAAGAAAAATAAAAACAAAGTCAATGCGAGACTCTGTCATCTCAAAAAACAAACAAACAACAAGAAAGAAAAAAACAAAGCATAGGCTGGGAGCAGTGGCTCACGCCTGTAATCCCAGCACTTTCGGAGGCCGAGGTGGGTGGATCACTTGAGGTCCGGAGTTTGAGACCAGTCTGGCCAACATGGTGAAACCCCGTCTCTATTAAGAACACAAAAATTAGCCAGGTGTGGTGGCAGGCACCTGTAATCTCAGCTAACTGGGAGGCTGATGCAGGAGAATTGCTTGCACCCGGGAGGTAGAGGTTGCAGTGAGCCAATACTACATCATGGCACCCCTGCCTGGGCAATAGAGTGAGACTCCATTAGAGAGGGGAAGGGAGGGGAGAGGAGGGATGGGAAGGGAAGGCAAAGGGAAAAAGGAGAAAGAAAAAAGCTAGTCGGCCTATGTTTAAGTCTTGTTTCTGCAACTTAGTGTGACCTTAGGTAAATTATCTACCCTATTTTTAGAATGACGTTTATAATAGTATTTCACTCATAGGGTTGCTGTGAGGATAAAATGAATTAATATACATAAAGCACTAAAAAAATAGAGCCCATTATATAAAAATCACAATAAAATGCTTTATTATTCTTTAACTGATAAAAGTATCAATAGTTTAGATTAACTTTTATTTAGAATAAGCATGGCCTTTTTAAAATATTCATGAAGGGCTGGGCACGGTGGCTCACGCCTGTAATCCCAGCACTTTGGGAGGCCAAGGTGGGCAGATCACAAGGTCAAGAGTTCGTGGCCAGCCTGGCCAACATGGTGAAACCCCATCTCTACTAAAAATACAAAAAATAACCAAATGTGGTAGTGCATGCCTGTAATCCCAGCTACTGGGGAGGCTGAAGTAGGAGAATCACTTGAATCCAGGAGGCAGAGGTTGCTGCGAGCGGCGATCATGCCACTGCACTCTAGCCTGGGCGACAGAGCAAGACTCTGTCACACACACATACAAAATACACACACACATACAAAATACACACACACACACACACACACACGAAGAACACACATTAAAAGTTGTACCTAACTATATTATCTTGGCAAGTCTGATGGTAGTCTGAACTTTTTCAAAGCTATTTTTTAATGATTTTAAACATGATAATATTATTGGTAATTATTATATTAGTTGAAAGTTTCTCATGTATATCATCAGGATTTTCACTGCTTATTTGATTTAATTGTGCAGCAGTTATAACTGCAAACAAGTTGATAAATGTACTTAGTTCTGGAGGGCTTATGTCTACCTGGGTAGTTACTATTATCAGTAATGGTGAACAATAAAGAACCATATGCCTTTCTTCTAAAATATCCCTTAATTTCTGAGTGAGAGAATTATATTAGCTCTCAACAGATGTGTAGAAATCGAACACAATGTCACTGAAACCTGGGTTAATGGCATTTTTCAATTCAAGAAAGTTTTACTTTTTAATTCAATATTTATGTAGCCTTCATGAGAATACTGTCTACTACATAACATATGATCCCACAAAAGCTTTTTTAACCTTTCAGCTAAAAAGTGAGGAATAAAATAAGTAGTCAGTGCCTACAAAGGTTAATAATTCTGCTAACTAAAAATGTAGCAAAGATCAAAGAGATTTCATGCATAGAGCTTTATACACATTAGAGTAATTTCTGATATACTCTATTCCAATATCCTTTGTTTGCAGTCAAAATTGAATTCAATGACAATTGCAGTTTCATTGCATTTGTCTGCATGATATAATTCTGACTTTCAAACACATCAGCCTATTCAATGGCCATGATATATACCATTAAGACTTCTAAATCACATGGACACCTATAGCTAATTAGCCCACATATGCCTATATAAACCTAGTTTACTACCCTGATTTAGTTTTGAAAATTAGATGAAGCTTGCCACTAATTTCATGACTATCAACAAATAGCTTAAATTCTTTGAAAAGCGACAAAAAGTAATTGGTAATAACACCGTAGAGATGTATGAATATTTTAAAGAATACAAATAAATTGATTTTTACTATTATTAAAACTTTAATGTATTATAAAGCTATTTTATTGAGATGATTAAGAAATAGTTAAGTACATATTGTTTGGATCTTTTTATCTGCATGAATTGACAGCAATTATTTTTCTTTTACAGTTTTACTATCAAATGCAAAGACAGTCTACAAAAACATGTCAGCATTCACTGTTTTCTAAACACATGTAGCACCTCATTTAAAACTAATCTATGAAAGTCAAGATTAGATGAAAAATAGCACATCCATAATTATATTTATGTGTATAGTCTAAAAGCTTACTTTAAAGCCTGAGGCATTTAAAATGGGAATAATGTAAACATATTTACATACAACTTTTTAGAAATATATTTACCTATTAAAGGCACAGCTTCACATTTCCCCCTTTTTCTATTTACTTAAGGAGACTGATTTGAAAACTTCTGGAGATAAAATTACTTTCCCTTAAAATGATCAAGTTTGTTAAGAGTAAATTTTAGAGGAAAAGATAACAATCAAAAATAAATTTAACACATTCACTTCCAATTTTGCAACTAACCTTCTAATTTTTTCAGTATGAATCCAAACCAAATCAATGGAGTTATAAAACTCAATTTGCAAAGAGTTTTATAACTCCATAAGAAAGGTAAGAGTATTTTTCTTAAGATACTCTTACCTTTTTAGTTGCAAATATAAGGCATACATTACTTTAAAACCTAAAGTCATGCTACTAATATATGTGGACAGATATACATAACATTTATAATCATGCAGTTACTTCCAGATAAGTCTTTGGTTTAAAAATATTCTACTCTGAAAGAAAGTATGTGGTTATTCCTAATCCTATCAAAACCTTCAATATTAAAATGCCTTTAATTTCATAAAGAAAAAAATCTTTCTTATAAGTATTTTATTTGGAGGAAAATGATACACGAAGAGAAATACAATGCGACAGTGGTTTGACACATTTACTTTCTTCATTAAACTGTATTAGCTGCTCAGCTATACAACATAGACACCTATAAATTCAATTAATACCCAACATGGTCACATATATAGTAAACTGAACACAGCAGGAATGATTTGTATCAATGACCAGATTACAATGATGGTAAATGTAGTGTTCTAAGGTTTCTCTCTAACACGTTTTTATTGCATTCTTTTACTGGTAATTACTGTGATTTCTTTCAAAGGAGAGGTACTTTTGGGATGGAAAAAATCATTTGATTGGTGATTATGTTAATTTACCTCAGAACATATCACCACCTCTAAAAATCAGCTTACTGAATCACAGAAGACAGAAACTTATTAGTAGTTAAGGAGTCACCTATAGGAGTTCATAAACTTTAAATTTTCTTTTCTTTTTTTTTTTTTTTTNACAGAGTCGCGCTCTATGGCCAGGCTGGAGTGCAGTGGCACGATCCTGGTTCATCGCAACTTCCGTTTTCCAGTTTCAAGCAATTCTCCTGCCTCAGCCTCTCGAGTAGCTGGGACTATAGGCACACACCACCACGCCCAGCTAATTTTTTGTACTTTTAGTAGAGACGGGGTTTCACCATGTTGGCCAGGATGGTCTTGATCTCGACCTCATGATCCGCCCGCCTCGGCTTCCCAAAGTGCTGGATTATAGGCATGAGCCACTGCACCCGGCCTAAATTTTCTTAATACTATTTTTCAAGTTACTTATTTTAGGACACTAACTTTATCTATTGCTCCCCAAAGTCCTGTCTTCACTCTAGTGGCTAACCTATTTCCTGACCATAAAATAAAATAAGATTGGAATAAAATAAGATTAACTGAATTACTGAATACGGTACAGCACTTTGAACAAAGAACAAGTCAGCTGGGCATAGTGGCTCACGGCCTGTAATCCCAGCACTTTAGGAGGCTGAGGCAGGTGGATCACAAGGTCAGGAGATCAAGACCATCCTGGCCAACATGGTGAAACCCTGTCTCTACTAAAATACAAAAAATTAGCTGGACATGGTAGTGCACACCTGTAGTCCCAGCTACTGGGGAGGTTGAGGCAGGGGAATCACTTGAACCTAGGAGGCAGAGATTGCAGTGAGCCGAGATCCCACCACTGAATTGCAGCCTGTCTACAGAGTGAGACTCGGCCTCAAAAAAAAGAACAAGTCATCTAAATTATATAATTATAATGTAACAAGAATAACGTAAAATTAATACATGCAAGAACGCTTAGAAAAAGGAATACTTCTAACATTTAAATCCAAAATATAAATGTTCTGCAAGAAATATAAATTATTAATGTATCAATATATAAAACTTTTTAAATTACTGATGCAATGCTTTGAACTGTCAGAAAAAAATTATGACTATAACTTAAATATCATTTTAGTTGGTATAAATGTTGTAATTCACAATAACAAAAAGCTTAGAAGTTACTAAAAACTAGAATAAGTATATACATATTTCCATGTTTTTTAAAAAATTCTAAATATCTGTTTGATGAAATTTTAAAGTGGAATACAAAAACACATTTTATGTTGCCTTTGATCTTTAACTTGTAGCCTTATCTCCCAGGTCAAAGGGCACATTATTCAATTTCACTATATTTTGTGTAAAACCACTGTAGCGTTGAAGATGACTTTCAGTACAAATGTCATGGTACTTAAAGCTAAACCAGAATCTAGTTTTTCAGCTTCTTAATTAAAATCATGGTTTAAAATAGTCTGACAATATTATTTTTATTCTTTCCAGTTGAACAGCAACAGAATTTTCACATCTTTTATTCAATCAAGCTTAGCAATCTCTCTATGGTTCTTTTATTTTCTAACACACCAAACAATTTTGAGAAGCAAAATACTTTATGTTTTTGTATGTAATGTCAGAAGGAGTGACAGTTCATTTCCTCCTTCTCATATATGTAATATATATGCCTTACTCAACAATTAATTTTACTTGCTTTATAGTCTGCTCCAAAGAATGAAGACTGAATAGCATAACCCCACCCAAAAAGCCCTTTGACAATTTAAGAGGATATGGGGAATTTTGCTCAACCAAAAACACAGAAAAAAAAAATCCTTCTGAATAAAATAGGGCTAAAAGGGAAAAATATCAAAGTAAATATTCCATAAAATGTTATGCTGTAAAAAACAAAAACATTAGTTTTTTAATAGACTATAAAAGAGGAATGCACAGCAAATAAATACTTGTTGAATAATATAGGATCAATACCATATCCCAAGTGTAGACTGACATTATATCCCAAATACTACTTTGTATATTTCAATTTTTCAGGCTATAATTAATAATTACATGTTTGCACAAATATCTAGAAAAGATACCATTAAAATAAGAGATTTTAGAGTTTTATTGTTTGTGTTTACTATAAAACCCTAACAAAAATTTGGGAACTGTGTAAAATTTATTTTAAATATACAGGTTGAATATCCCTAATCAGAAATGCTGAGACCAGAAGCATCTCATATTTAGAATATTTTTGGATTTTAGAATATTTGCATTATACCTACAGGTTGAGCATCTCAAATGCAAAAATCCAAAGTCCAAAATACTCCAATGAGCATTTTCTTTGAGCGTCATGTTGATGCTCAAAAGGTTTCCAATTTTGAAGCATTTCAAATTTTGAGTTTTCAGATTTGGGATGCTTAACCTATATAAATACTATGTAATCTCAAAATTCGTAAAATAATTCATTTACACAACATGTGAAATTGCAAGTATCACATTTAATATTACTGGGGACAATAATATCCAGTTTCAACTATTAATTTTTTCACTATAAATGTCACATTTATTCACAAAATACTAATTCCCCTAAGTACTAATCCAGATGAGGAAAAAATAAGCTTTGTAATTTCCTTACCATTTCACTCACTTTCTTCTGTAAAGAGTATTTAGAAACCTTGAAAAATATGGGGGAAAATTTCATTAAAATACTTTAATTATCCACAACAAATTCCTCTGACATCAAAATTACATGCTATAAAATGTGGCATTTATCTTCTATATACCATTCTTGATTTATTCAACACATATTTATGGCACCTACTATATGCTAGATACTTTCCTAGACTCCTGGAATGTAGCAGTGAACAAAACAAAGTCTCTGCCCTTAAGAAACTTACTTTCTAGTGGGGGTAGTGATAGACAAACAAATATAAGTAAAATGTATGCATGTTAGAGAGTGATAACCACTAAGACAAAAATAAACTGAGAGATAGAAAGAGCAGTCTAGGAGAGTTTGTTACTTCATATTGCTCTTTATTGAAGAAAAGTTTTTAAAAAACAAGAATAACAACTGTTTTAAACAAACAACCTCACAATCCGCAGACAATAGTCATTAACACATTGGTACTACCAGTTTTTGTTTGTTAATTTTTAAGACAGGGTCACACTCTGTTCACTCAGGCTGGAGTGCACTGGCATGATCACAGCTCACTATAGCCTCAACCTCCTGAGCTCAAGCAATCCTCCCGCTGCCTCAGCCTCCTAAGTAGCTGGGGACTATAGGAGTATGCCACCACACCTGGCTAATTTTTAACATTTTTGGTAGAGACAGGGCCCAACTATGTTGCCCAAGCTGACCTTGAACTCCTGGGCTCAAGAGATCCTCCAGCCTTGCCCTCCCAAAGTGCTGAGATTACAGGTGTAAGCCACCATGCCCCACTCTGTCAGTTTTTTAAAAACATGCATTTATACTTTAAAAGAGAGTCAGTAGAAAGTGATAATAAATGTCTGTTTTGTAACCTGCTTTATGTAATATATAATAAATACCTTTCTGTGACTAATGTACAATATAACTTTTTAATGGCTATGTAGTATTCCATTTTTTAACTTTACCATAGTTTACCTAATCACTCATGTTTATAGGTTTACTGAGTTGAGTTTTTTACTATTATGAAACATTCTGAAAGAAACATGCTTGTATCTAGACTTCTGTATTCTTTTTATTAGGATAAGTTCCAAGAAGCAGAATTTCTAAGATTTGTTACTTTTTACAGGCTTTTAAAGACTGTTATATAAGCCAGTACAGTGGCTTATGTCTGTAATTCCAGCACGTTAGGAGGCTGAGCTGGGTGGATTGCTTGAGCCCAGGAGTTCAAAACCAACTGGGACAACGTGGTGAAAGCCTAAAAACAAACAAAACTTAGCTGAGCATGATGGTGTGTGCCTGTAATCCCAACTACTTGGGAGGCTAAGGCCAGGATAATTGCTTGAGCCTGGGAGGCGGAGGTTGCAGTGAACTGAGACTATGCCACTGCCCTCCAACCTGAGCAAAAGAGTGAGGCTCTGTCAAAAAAAAAAAAAAAAATTGTTACATAGTCCTCCACGGTAGTTGACCAAGTTAAGCACCAACCAGCCATGTATGAGTGCTCATTTTCTTAAATCCTACTGTTTTTTAAATTTTAAGCAAAAGTACAACAGCTACTACATATTTCCTATGAAATAAATTTTTTAGCCTACTGCCATGAATGAACTGATTATTTTGTTTTAATGAATGGGTTTCTATATGATCCACTTCTTCTGTAAATATTGAATGCATTGATATAGATGTTGTTGGTACAATACTGGACCAAAAAAAAAAAAAAAAAAAAACATTGCCCAGCTTAAATTCTAGGCAAAACAATAAGAAATATAAGTTAAAATATATGGTATATTTGATATTGATAGGTGTTAAAGAAAAATAATAAATCAGGGAAGAAGGTTACATAGGACAGTCAGGAAACTCCTTTCTGAGATAGCAAATTCTGAGTAAAGACTTGGATAGAAGTAGGAAAGAATATTTCAGCAAATTCCCTAATGTAGGATAAGGCCTAGTGTGTTCAAAGAACGGCAATGAAGTCCATGTGGCTGAAAGGGAGTAAGTAAGGAGAACAGCAGAGTTCAAAGAGGCGCAAGGGAAGGCAAGGCGACTCAAATCATTGTAGACCTTGACATGTGTGGTAGGGATTTGGCTTTTACAACTAATGATGTGGAAAGCCACTACAGAGTTCTGAGGACAAAGCCTGACTTAGGTTTTTTTTTTTTTTTTTTTTTTTTTTTTGACGAAGTCTTGCTGTGTCACCCAGGCTGGAGTGCAGTGGTACGATCTCCACCTCCTGAGTTCAAGTGATTCTCCTGCCTAGGCCTCCTGAGTAGCTGGGATTACAGGCGCATGCCACCATATCTAGCTAATTTTTTGTATTTTTAGTAGAGACAGGTTTTCGCTGTGTTAGCCAGGATGGTCTCAATCTCCTGACCTTGTAATCCACCCACCTCGGCCTCCCAAAGTGCTGGGATTAGAGGTGTGCACCGTGCCCCGCCTTGACTTAGCTTTTTAAAGACTCATTCTATTGCATTAACATTAGAAGGGAACAGAGGTTGTGGCAAGAAAACCACTTAATAAACTACTGCAATAATCCAGATGAAAGAGGGTGATGAAAAAGGACTAGGGTGTTAGTAGTGGATAAAGTAAGAAGTGGTTGGATGCTTGATACACTCTGAAGGGAGAGCCAAAAATTAAAAAGTAACTGGAAAAAGAGAGTTGTCATTAACAAGGGCAGAAAAGATTAAATAAGCCAGTTTTCAGGAGGCGGGATTTTAGAAACTTAGGTTTTAAACATTTTGAGTTTGAGGTGTCTTTTAGATATTTAATCAGAGAGAGACAGCAAATAGTTAATGTAGGATGGATTTGGGGTTAGGACATACACATTTAGAAGTCATCTGTATGTAGATCCCATTTTAAAGACATGACCCTGGATGAGATCAGAGTTTTGTGGTTTTTTTTTTGTTTGTTTTTTTTTTGAGATGGAGTCTCGCTTTGTTGCCCAGGCTGGAATGCAGTGGTACAATTTTGGCTCACTGCAACCTCTGCCTCCCGGGTTCAAACAATTCTCCTGCCTCAGCCTCCTGAGTAGCTAAGATTACAGGCACATGCCACCATGCCAGGATAATTTTGTACTTTTAGTAGAGATGAGGTTTCACCATGTTGGTCAGGCTAGTCTTGAACTGCCGACCTCATGATCTGCCAACCTCAGCCCCCCTAAAGTGCTAAGATTACAGGCCTAAGCCACCGTGCCCAGCCGATCAGAGTACTTTTTAAGGCATTCAGCATAAAAGCCAAGGAAAATGGTTGAGGTCATCTAAAAAAATAAGAGGGAAAAAATAAAAAGACAAAATTCAGAAGACAATATATTACTCTAATCCTGAATTTATTATCTCCTACCATTAACCAAAGATAAAACTACATCTAGAGCAAATTTACCAAATTATTTCAGGCCACCATTCTTCACACACATTATCACCACTGCATTTTACTATTTCTCAATTACAGTCTACAGCTATATTTTATCAATATCTCTAGAGCACTGCCCAACTAATAAACTCCCACATAGCTGCATTTCTGACACATAGATGAATTTGAAAATAATATAATTGGATTGACATGCAGTATTTTTATAGATGCTATATTTAATATTTTTAGTTATTTAAAAATTGGTTAATATCAGATATAGGCAAACTTTTAATATCAGAACAAAACTATGCTGATGCTAATGTATTAACTATAGAAGGCAATTTCAAAATAAAACACAAATGTTTTCCTATTATAGATATCCTTCACTTTATGAAAAATTATAAGCAAAGTTAACTGGAAAGCACACTGCCTTAAAGAAAATCTTATGTTCCCATTAATTTTCCATTTATTAAATTTATGTTAGTTGGGAATAAAGTTCCCCAAATACTATGTTTAAAACATTTAACCCCTTCCTCTTCTTAAACAGTTCAGCCTTAAGTCCTGTAGGTTAGGTAGAATAAGGTAGGGGGTCTGTGGGGAAGTGGTGAGGGGGTTGTGTCTAGAGCACTCCAGAACAGAATAACAGGCCTGAATGTAGAGAAGAGGGTTCCCCCATGTAAGGGAGGGCTGTCTACTGTGGGGAGTCAGAAACTAAGTAAGGTGAGGAGGGTAACCCTGCAAAAGTGCAACCCAGCTGAAGGTGTCAGAATCCAAGCAGGAAAAGGAAGACATCCACATAAGGGAAGAGGGGGCAGTGGAATGGTGGACTGGTTACATAACAGGGTGTTTTATAAAATAAGTCAATGTCTTAGTGATAATGAAAGTCAGATTTCTCACTGAAAGAGAAGAAAAGTATAAATACACAAAGGAAATAACTAAAACAATCTTTGTGGTTTGGGGTTGTAATTTGCAGTAGTGCTAATTAATGGTTTTCAAAATACATAGATACAAAAATATAGCTGTAAGTGTATGTGTATATGCATGTATGTATGTAAATTTAAACATATATTCCCTAGCTCTGTCCACTGAGGGGATCTGAAAATAATGACACTCCAACAGTAATAATTGTAATAGCACTCAGGTCTTGGTTTCTGTATGCCATTTTCTACTAACAGGAACCAGGGTAACATGGAGAAATGGTTTATTCTAGGACAAGATCAGGTAAAGTATAAGGTGATCCTGGTACATTTTATTTTATCTGAAAGCAGAAAAATGGTAAAAGAATGATGAAGACATGTCAAAAATACTCAGCAGCCATCTTATATAGACTCCCACTGGCCAAACCAATAATAATTTGATAAAAATAAATGGTAGTGAAATATTTTAATCCATTGTACAAAGCAGGAAGCTATGAGTCTATATTGATATAAATAAATATATTAAAAGTTTGGTGAGAAATGTATTTACATAGTTTCAAAATGCCTCTCCATAAAATACTGTGATTACAAAGGAGAAAAGAGTAAACTTACGGTAGAGAAACTTGTCAGATATTACCTTAGTCAAATTATCAGAGTGAACATCACCATCAATAAAACAAATTGAAACCATTAACTATCTGATAGGATTCGATAAGAAGAATATGGCATTACTTCTGCAATATTCCTGACAGATATACACAAACTGAATCTAACCATGAGGAAACACTGTATAAACAGAAACTGAGGAACAGTCTACAGAATAGTGGACTGTGAGCTTCAAGAGTGTCAAAGTTATAAAAATCAACCAAAGAGTAGGAAAGAGGTTAAAGGGCTTATGACAACTAAATACAAACGGGATTCTAAACTGGATCCTTTTGCTATCAAGTACTTTATTGGGACAACTGGATGAAATGAGTCCTGAACATTATAGTTATGTACCAATGTTAACTTCTTGATTTTGATTGCTGCGTTATGGCTTCACAGGAAAATGTAACTTATTGTAAGAACAATATACTATAGTAATGAGAAGACAGAGCATCAGTTTGGCAAATTATTCTCAAATCATTCAGGAAAGTAAGTTCTTTGGATTGTACTTCCAATATCTCTAAAAGTTTATGATAGTTTCAAAAGAAGAAAACTTAAGTGATTCTTAAAAACATTGTGGAATGAACTAACGTGAAATCTTTGAAAAATATACAGCCCCAATAAAAGAAGTTAATATGCAGCTGAAGTTTAAAAGAAAAATAAGAAAACTGTCAGACATCAAAAGTAAGACAGGAAACCCACAGTCAGAGTTGTAAGTATGCAAGCTGATGCTTTGGTAATCCAGAATCCCCTACACACAGATACAGGCTTTCATGGCAAGGTCAGGATTTTAATATCCATGTGAGCACAAAGCCAAGAAATCTATAAGTTTAGTATAGAGAAAGGACTCTAGAAGAACAGGTAACTCCAAGAAAGGAAGACTAGAAGAACTCAGCCTACCAGCACAACAAAATGTCTTTGCCTAGATCACTGGTCCAAAACCAAAAATTATTCCATGAGAAATAAAAAAAACCTAAACTTGTAGTACAAAAGGGTATAAAGTCCTAATAATATACACTCCCTGCCTGGTATGTACATCCTAGATGGTAAATTAAGGTAACAACCAGAAACTGTTCTGTGAAACCCGTGAGGCTCAGAACAGAAGCTAATGCAGAAGAGCTCTGTAGGAAGACTTCCACAAGTTGATCAGAAAAATACTGCCTCCACTAAAGAGGGGCTCACAATTTAAAATTTATGAACCACATTAAAAAGGAAGATTTACAATGAGGGAGCATCAGCAGGCAGCCACAGCAAACAGGAAGTCTTATACTCACCAATAATTAAAGATAACAGAAGAATCTCAAAGATATCATTAAAAATATTTTTAATGATTAGAGATATAAAAGATCAGAAATATGAGAAAAATATGATACCATAAAAAGGCAAATTTTAAAAAGCACCAAGTAGAACAACTATAAAAGAAAAAGGCCATTATAAAATTAAAAACTTAGAATATAAGTTATATGGCAGAGAAAACATAGTTGAAGAATTAGTGAACTAAAAGATGTATCTAAGGAAATTACATAAGATACTGCAAGCTCACAGGCATAAAGAAATAGAAAGTATATAAGGTATAGAGACATGAAGGATAGAATGAGAATATTCAAAATATATCTTCTTTGGAGTTTGAAAGGAGAAAATATAAAGACTTGGTGGGGAAGGTAATACTTGAAGTGATAATGACTTAAATTGCTCTCAAAAAATAAATATATTAATTTTCATGTCACAAAATAGCTCTTAAATTATAAAAAAGAAAACACAAATATTTTAGTAATAACAAGAATGATTGTAATTCAGTTTAGGAAGGTGTAGGACTGAGAATGATTTTCAAAAGAATTTCTTAGAGCAGCAGATTTAGGTTAACAGCAAAATCCAGAGGAAGGTACAGAGATATATATATTCTTTGCCCCACACATATATAAAACCCCCCATAATTAACATCCCCCAGCAGAGGGGTTTGGTTCTGTGTCCCTACCCAAATCTCATGTCAAATTGTAATCCCACATTGTTGGAGGAGGGGCCTAGTGGAGGTGATTGGATAATGAGGGCAGTTTCTAATGGTTAGCACCAACCCCTTAGCGCTGTCTCATGATGGAATTCTTATGAGATCTGGTTGTTTACAAGCATGTAGCACTTTCCCCTTAGCACTCTCTCTCTCCTGCTCCACCACGGTAAAACATGCTTACTTTCCCTCCCGCCATGACTTTCAGTTTCCTGAGGCCTCCCAGCCATGCTTCCTATATAGGCTGTGGAACTGTAAGTCAATTAAACCTCTTTTCTTATAAATTACTCAGTCTCAGGTAGCTTTTTATAACAATGTGAAGACAGACTAATACAAGTACGTTCGTTACAATTAATGAACCTACACTGGCATCATTATCACCCAAAGTTCACAGCTTACATTAGAATTCATTGCTGTTATTATACAATCTATGGGTTTGGACAAGTATATGACATGTGTCCACCATTCGAGTATCATACAGAGTATTTTTTACTGCCCTAAAAATCTTCTGTGCTCTGCCTTTTCATCTCTTCCTCCTTCAACCCCTGGCAACCACTTTTTCTTTCTTTTTTTTTTTTTTTTTCATACAAAGTCTCACTCTTGTCCCCCAGGCTGGAGTGCAATGGCACGATATCGGCTCACTGCAACCTCCACCTCCCAGCTTCAAGCAATTCTCCTGCCTCAGACTCCCAAGTAGCTGGGACTACAGGTGCACACCTACCACGCCCAGCTAATTTTTGTATTTTTAGTAGAGACGGGGTTTCACCATGTTGGCCAGGCTGGTCTTTAACCTCCAACTTCAAGTGATCTGCCTGCCTTGGCCTCTCTTTATTCTTTTAATCATGAGTAGATCCCCTTTCTTTTTTCATTACACTTAAGTTTTGTTTTGGTTTGGTTTTAGCTTTCAGGTTCAGGGGTACATGTGCCTGTTATATAGGTAAATTGCATGTCACAGAGGTTGGGTGTATGATTTCATCAGCCAGGTAATAAGCACAGAACCCAATAGGTCCTTTTATGATCCTCATCTTCCTCCCATCCTCCATACTCAAGTAGACCCAGTGTCTGTTGTTTCCTTGTTTAACACTGAAGTGATTTTAGTCCAGCTTAGATGGCTTATAGGATGTATCACACATTGTGATTGTGTCTAATTGTTTCACCATAATTAGATTTCAAATATTTTTTGCAAGAAAATTACATAGGTGCAGTTCTGTGCTCCTTAATAACAGTGGATCCATGGAAAAGCTGTACCATTATTAACAGTGCTAGACTCAATCACTTGATTAAAGTGGTGACCTTCAGGATCCTAACATAAAAATATATTTTGCTCTTTTTAATTAATGTTATCTGAAATTGCATGAGTATTATCTTCCCAACAATCGTTATTTCATTAGTTACTTCATTTTACTTTTTGTCTTCCCCATTAGACTGTAAGCTTCACAAGGGCAGAGATTTTTGTCTTATCATTGCTGCATCCTCAATGCTGAGAAAAGTGTTTGTACACAGTAGACCTTCAATATACATTGAATTAATCCTCATTAAATATTTCTGTATTCTCTATGAGACTATGAACAACTTAAGGGCAAAGGTAATATTTTCTTAGTTTTTGTATTTGCAGAAAATAAACACAGTACTTAGCAAAAAGTAAAAATTCAGGTAATGCTATGTTAATTTTTAAGGACCATGAGTAAATCAGTTACCATATATATGCCTTACTCATTTTCCTTATGTATGAAATGTTAAAAATATATCTATTTAACTATATTAATATGAGATATATTAAAAATTATTTTAATTTTTTAAAAAATAAAATATGGTAAACCAAAATTCCTAATTTGACACAAGGCTTTTAGGAAAAAGTATTAAATTATATAATATATTAGATATGAATTTTTGTCAGCTTTGCAGCTTACATATCTAATGGAATTTTACTGATACAATGCTAAAATAACTACTACTTTTTAAACAATACTTTTTTACCTGTAGTGCTTTTAATGTTTCCTTCAATCCCTCTATTTCTTTTTCTTTTATTTCTGTAGCAAGTTGATATCTTCCCTTTAAGTAAAAAACTCTATTTCAATACTTTCCAATGCAAATGATAATACAAAAGGGTAAAACATAAGAGTTCAAGAACCGAAATCTCTACTGTAAACCAAATATTTCACAGCCTTTAATCCTGTATCTGTACTACAAATTACATTTCTAATGATTTCAAAATATCATAAAATTATAAGCCTTTAAATGGTTACAATTATCATGAAATAGAATATCTTATTATAATGACAAATCATTTTATCAGTAGAGCATCCTACCTGAGAACTTGAGATATTTTATAATTACTTAATTCATATAACTAAAATAAATATATTCCAATTAATAAGATACAGGTATATTTGTCTAAAGAATATAAAAATATGGGAGAATTTTTTAAACAAGACCTTTGGTTAAAAATAAACTATAAGTGATTATTATTAATGGTATGTTCATTGATAAAATAAAAATATGTATTAACTATTAAATAGCTAGAGAATCTATTTAGTGCCAGATAAATTTCCAGGCTTGTTGGCGCTTTCTATCCTTTGCCAGTTGGTCTGCATTCAGTTGCTAGACATTTCCTTTTTTTTTTTTGAGACACAGTCTCGCTCTGTTGCCCATGCTGGAGTACAGTGGCGTGATCTCGTCTCGGCTCACTGCAACCTCCGCCTCCTGAGTCCTGCCTCAGCCTCCTGAATAGCTGGGGTTACAGGCGTTTGCCACCACGTCCAGCTAATTTTTGTATTTTTAGTAGAGGCAGGGTTTCACCATGTTGGTCAGGCTGGTCTCAAACTCCTGACCTTGTGATGTACCCGCCCCAGCCTCCCAAAGTGCTGGGATTACAGGCATGAGCCACGTCAACTGGCCCATATTTTTTAAAGACAGTAATTACATTGAAAAAGCACTAAAAACATATCATGGTTAATAGAAACATTGCAGTAGAATGGGAAGAACATTAATTTGGCGCCTGAAGAGGTCTGGGTTCTAGTTCCAATTTTGCAACTTCAAAGTGAGACCTTTGGCAAGTCATTTAATCTTGTTAGGCCTCTGTACTCTGAACTAGAAGTGAAGTAACATGATTATCTTGGGTCCTTTCTGTTTCTAAGATTTTAAGCAGTTAACCATCTCCGTTAGTTTGTTACTAAAGGCCTTTTCTGTTATGGTAAACAACAGATAATAAAAGGCATTTAGCTATGTTTTAAATTATTTTCTAAAAATAAATACCTTTAACAGAGAGAAAATTTAAAAAATTAATAAATACCTTTTCTTCTTCCAGGGCACATATCTTCATTTGCAACTGATAAACAATTTTAAAAATTAAAATAAAGTAAGGTAAACTGTTAACAGTGATCTACACTGGTCACTGACACTAAAACATTTTACACATCGATATTGCTTGAAATGGATATAATGTTAATATGTTACTTTCAGATTCAGAAAATAAAATAATGACATAAAAGGAGAAAAAAGCCAGTCACCAAAGTAAATAAACTATTTATTTATTTGAGATCAGGTCTTGCCAAGTTATCCAGTCTGTACTCCAACTCCAGGAATCAAGGGATCCTGCCTGAGCCTCCCAAGTAGCTGGGACTACCGGTGCACTCCACTGCACCCAGCTCAAAATTAGCATTAATCACACTGATTAGAGATACCAATTATCCTTGAAAATTTTGTCTTTTCCTCCAGAAGTTTTTTTAAAATGTCTAAATATTTTGCCATCTATGCCTAAATAACAGCTTGTATCATTTTCAAAAGTACAGTTTTGTAAATCAATATCCTTTGTATTAGCATTGACAGTATTTATGTTTAAAATTTTTTTTAACTCATGTGTAGCCTAACAAATTATGACCTGTTTAAAAAAAATAATGACTTTTTAAAGGCCAGGCATGGTAGTTCATGCCTATAATCTCAATACTTTGGGAGGCTGAGGCGAGAGAATTACTTGAGCCCAAGAGTTTGAGACTGGCTTGGGCAATATAGTGAGACTTGTCTTGACAAAAAAACTTAAAAAAAAAAAAAGTTTTTTTTTTTTTAAGCACCTGTAGTCCCAGCTACATGGGAGGTGGGAGAATTTGAGCCCTGGGAGGTAGAGATTGCAGTGAGCTGAGGAGGTGGGAGGTTTGAGCCCTGGAGGTAGAAACTGCAGTGAGCTGAGATCGCGCTACTGCATTCCAGCCTGGGCAACAGGGCAAGACTGTTTCTAAATAAATAAATAGATAAATAAAATGACATTTTAAAACAGAAAAACTAGTGTGCATACACCAAAGGAAGATTATGAAATATTCTCAGTAGCACAAGGGTATTAGACAAAATTTTCAAGAAATGAAATTTTTATTTAGAACTTCCCTTTTTCCCACTCCTCGTATTCAAGATCCCTTTCTTAAACACACACACACACACACACACGCGAAAACAAAAAAAACAACCCTAGAGCACTTTCTCCTCTACCCTTCAGATATATCTTACCCAAAGTCCTTTGTGACAGCCAAGATGTGGAATTGGCCTTTCCTAGAGAATACTATGCTACGCTTTTGGCTTTTGCTTCCTCAACCTTCAATTAAAACTCTCATAACCTTGGTTAGGCCTATCTCAGATTAAAGGAAGAAAGTCTGTCATTTGCTTAAACAAATTCATAAATCTACACACATTTGTATTATAAAGATGAAGATAGGAAAGGAAAAAGGAAGAAAAAATAATGATGTGAGATAGATATAAGGACACTTTCACAGGATATTTTACATGAGCACATTTTCTAAAACTATTATATTTTCTTACTAGAAACTGAAGAGAAATTTTAGTCAAGAAAAGCTATCAAATTCAAATTAGCTGAAGGTATGGACAGCAATTCATTTCTTGATTTTTTTTCTCATTTTTGTACTACTATTTCTTAGTTATTCATGATTGATATTTATGGAGGTTTCAAGTACATAATAATCATCTCTTCTAATCCTTACCATCTCCCTACTTGCATCTCAGATTTTGATCATAACATTATCACTCTACTTGGGTAAAACGGTACTATGGAAGAAGCAAGAGTCTAGGAGTTCTAATAAAAGAAAGAGGAAAGAAAGAACAAGAGCACACATATCCCACTCACCTAAATTATTTAGGACAGATGAAAATATATCTCCATCTCCAGGAATATAGTTTTCCCACTTTCCCTCCTTAACAAGCCCATTCTACTACTTTATGTTTATTCATTTCCTACTTCCCATAATACCTTGTTCTCCTTTTTGTCTTTGGTGAGTTTAGAGAACAGCTTGCCATAATATTCATGGGAGAGCGAGGAAATGCAATATTTAAAATGGTAGTGTTTGTCTATCCTTAGAAAATTACCTGCTTTTTAAAAACTGCCATGGCTTCCTTGTGTTGCTTTGCCAGTGTTTCCTTTTGATTCTGAAGAGCCTCCTGTTTTAAAAATTACGACAAGTTAAAACACAAATTCTAGTAACTCTCTTTCAGCTTTAAATCTTAACTGGGTTCACAAGTTGAAGTTAACCATACTTTTTACATGTATTATTTTGGGCTCCTGGAATGCAACTTTAAACCAATTTTATGATTTTTTTTTTCTTTTTTTTAGATAGGGTCTCTGTTGCCTAGGCTGGAATGCAGTGGCACAATCTCAGCTCACTGCAGTCTCAACCTTCCAAGACTCAGATGATTCTCCTGCCTCAGATTCTCCACTAGCTGGGATTACAGATGTCTGCCACCACACCCGGCTAATTTTTGTAATTTTTGTATAGATGGGGTTTTGCCGTGTTGCCCAGGCTAGTCTCAAGCTCCTAGACTAAAGCAATCCACCCACTTCAGCCTCCCAAAATGCTGGGATTACAGGTATAAGCCACCACACCTGGCCCAATTTTATAATTTTTTAATTGTCACAGAATCATCATAAAAAAATTTTGCTTCCTATTGCTTTTTTCATGGAAAAAAACACATTGCTTCGAAAATGTTTAAACTTTGGACATTGCTTGCTCCAAACCTTTCTTCAAGAAAATATATTTTAACCAAAAGTTATTCAAATTAACAAATCAGCAGTCCTAGTATACAAGCAAACTATCGTCTTAGGGTTTCCAAACAACAACAACCAGTTTTATCATCTAAGCAAAATGCTTACCTGGCAACATATACACCTTTAAGTTCATTGGAATAATTTTTTACGAACCAAAACTACCACAGAGAATTTCTGAAAAAAGTCCACATATGTAATTCAACTTCTTTTTTTCCCCTTCTCCCATCTTTGGTCGAAGTTGCATGTTCTGTTCTTTTTATTCTAGAAGACTTTAACATTCTTCTTCTATTTTTATCAAAGTTAATAATTCTTATCATTTAAAAATTAGGTCTAAAAGTGGCAACCACTTTCAATTTTTCCATTGTTTGCTTCATATTTCTAAATAATACATTGAGTTAGCAACTTAAAAAGTTTACCTTTGACTTCTTATTGATAATGGCAGTGGCCCATCTGGAGCTGCCATTGAGAGGACACCAGCTGCAGCAAGGGAGGTGCAGCCAGGGCTATGGCTCTGTGAAGTCAGTAGGGGCTGGGAACAGGTGATCCCAGCAGGAGCCCTGCACTCTACTAAGTTGGCAAGGCAGGAGACTGTGCTCCCAGGTGCAGTTACAGCGGCCCAGTTACAGCTCTAAACCTAGGTATCCCTGCACTCTGCACTCTTGGTGTGGGGGCAGTGGGAAGGAAGGCGCCTTGAAGCTAAAGCTGGAAGTACCTGTTTCCACTCCCTGGCCTCTCCCTGTTCTCCATGTCTGCTCCACTACAGAGCAAAGTTGTGGACATGTTCTGATAGCCAAGCCTGGGCATTGTTGCAATCAAGACAGATATGTGTACACTCTGGGCAGCACTGACATGCCAGACCCTGGCTGCCTTGGCCCCCTCTGAAAGCTGATTCAGAGGGTGAAACTTAGGACACCAATGAGCACGGGAGGGAGGCCAGAGGGCCGAGGGTGGCTCGGCATGGGTCTGCAGATGACCCTCCAGATGGATAGCCTGGGCACTACAGATGGCATGTTGATGGTGACAGGAGGTGCCCCTAGGCAGAAAGGGTCACCAGTGATACCCCACCTTCAAGCCTAAAGCCTTGGGTCAGGGCTACCAGTTCTGGATGAAGTGGTGGCAGGGGAATGAGAACTTCCTTGATGTCTTTGGCCAATCAAGTAGTATTTTTCTGGACCTACCCATGAACCAATCAGTACACACTTCCTCCACTCTAAGCCCATAAAAACCCTGGACTCAGACACTCATCTGCACTATCTGCCTGCACACAGGAGCTGCCCACTTCAGGTCTCCTCTCCACTCAGAGCTGTTTGGTCATCCAATAAAGCTCTTCTCTGCCTTGCTCACCCTCCAGTTGTCAGTATAATCTCATTCTTCCTGGATGTGGGACAAGAACTCAGAATCCACCAAACGGCAGAAGCAAAAGAAGCTGTAACACTTTCCTGGTGGGCTTGCCAAGCTGCAGGTGGGAGCTAAAGGAAGGGGCTGTAATGCTATAGCTCTCCCAGCCTCTGCCAGTGCTGGGTGGCCACACCCTGCAACTGGAAGCAGCAGTGGGGCTAGGCCAGCCCAGGAGCCATGGGCTGGTGCAGGGCAGAGGGACTGAAAGAGCTGTGACACAAACAGGCTGAAAGACATCCCACCACTTGCCACACTGCAGGTGATGAGAGGAAGAGAAAAGCTCCAGCCCTTCTGGGAGCCCAGACCTCAGGGCTCCCCAGGCAAGAGCTGTGAGCAGTGGTAACACCCTCTTTGGGGCTCCACGGTTCCTGGCATCTCTAAGCTTTTGCACACCACCACATTCCCTTCATCCAGACACTGGTGCCTGCAGTGGAAGCCGCTTGTATGTCTGTCCAGTTGCAGCCTCACACAGAGCTGGCACTATGCTGGCACCTGGAGCTGCCTGTCCTGCCACGGCAGCCAGTGTGCCTGGCTGTGAACAGTGGCTGGACCCCAGGCTTGCTCATTCATAAACCCCTTGCCACCATGTTCCTGGCTCACTCTTGGCAGGAGTGGGATCCAGGCCAGTAGTGCAAGCTGAGTGCAGCCTGCCAGACCAAGTGAACAGAACAAGTCCAGCAGGTGCGAGCAGAACTCAAGCAGAGGCACTGCCAGCCACAGAGGTTTCTGGCTTGTAAGGTGACACTCAAAGAATCCTGTGACACTATTATGATACTTGGAAGTTTAACTTTCTTATATAACTATTATCCCACATCTCCCTCCCTATTCTTCCAAAAGAGTTATATCAAAATTGTGGCTTAAACTAATAGTATTTACACTGTTAGGATTATGTAATTATTATTCAATATTGAGCCATATAGTAAGCCATGATTAACTTTTATTCTCACACAACTTTTTCCTGTAGTTGGTAATTAAAAATAATTCCCGTGCTGGGTGCAGTGGCTCACGCCTGTAATCCTAGGACTTTGGGAGGCCGAAGTGGGTGGATTGCCTGAAGTCAGGAGTTCAGACAAGCCTGGCCATCATGGTGAAACCCCATCTTTGTAAAATAAATTTATATATATATATATATATATATATATATATATATATAATTCCCATAGCTAATTTTAAAAAATAATATTATCTGTTCCTAGATCTATATCAGCTGAAAAAAAATGAATGAAAAAGGCAAAGTGAGAACATCCCAAGAATGACTTAGGAAGTCTCAAACCATTTAGGAAACCAGACAGATTTAGAAAAGCTGTAGATGTTTGACTAAATCTTTCAGAGGCTATCCTCAAAGTTCTTCCTGGAAAATAAAGTTGACTCTAACCACATCTGCAAGGAAGGAAGGAAGGAATGAATCCATTAAAGACTTCAGGGATAGGTTCCTTGAGGAGTAGATTCTGAAGATGTGACCTCCAGCTCTTTCCTCTCTTTTTGTGAACAGCCTTAAATACAGAAGCAAGGAATTTTAATATGTAATAAATTTGTAATGGGAAATAGCTCTACTACCAGATCTCTAAATCTACATCTTCAAAAAAGGCTTAGAATACAAATAAAATAAACCAATGGCTTCACAGATAAAATAACTAAACGCTCCCATTACAGTCATCAAGCACTAGAGGACAGTGCCTCTTGGTAAAGACACCTGTAAATACTTCTATGCAGAAAGTACATAGAAAAATAATTGTCATGGTCTAGCTAAGAAAATAAAAGAAAAAAATCAGTGGGCAAATCAATGACACTGCTCAGGGAGAAATCAGGTATTCAACTTCTTATTTGATTCTCAAACTTGCAAAGAGAAAGCTCTCTAAATGTTAAAAGTAACCTCTCCCTTGGAGTCAATGAGCTACTCAGATAGGGGTAGCTCAAATAATCCACAGATATTCTCCCTGTTTCAGTCTGTAACTGCTAACCTTGTATCTCAAAATGAGAAATATTATTTTCCTTTAGGACATCATGCCCATCAAATTAAAAGACAGGGATTTATTATATAAAAAGAATTGCAAAATTAAGTTCCCTTCTATTTTTTTTTTTTTCCCCCTCAGATCACTGACAACTTTCCTGTTCATAATCAGATCATAGCTAATTTGGATGTTGACTTACTGGTACATTTGCGTATGATCAAACCAAATTAAAGATCTCCATGAAGTGGCTGCTTTGTGGGCAAAAAGTTTTACCGACTTTGGCAGTAAGGTTCAGATCTACCCATCTAAATAAACCTCTACCTATGTTTATAAAATACCTCTAAAACCAGATGCTAAAGAAGAACTAAAGCCAATAGTACAAAGGCCTAATCAAGAAAAGATGAGTCATACCTTATGAGTATGACTAGCATAAAAATAGGCACAGTAAAATTGAGCTAGCCTTTGAACACTGTTGTTTTAGTCAAAAGACCCAATGAATGAGATAAAGATTTGTTCAATACCTTAAGACCATAAATAAAATAAACATTTTACCCACTTCTTTGTACTACTGAGCCCAAGTACTATGTTATCTTCAGTGCTACCTGAAGCTACCTTTTTTTTTTTTTTTTTTTACCACTTATAGATACGTGTTGTGCTTTATACAGTGTTCCTTTAGATCAAGATAAGTCAATACCTATTTGTTTTTTCCTGGGAAAGTCAAAAATTTACCTGGACAGTGATGCCTCAGGGATTTACTGAAGAATCTTAAGGATATTAAACTTCCCTGTAACACTACACTTGTATAATATGGGGACACATTTTTTCTGTGTTCTAAAGATGAGGGGAGTTGTAAGATTTATTCCATTTACCAACTTACTGTTTTAGCAAGGTCATGAAAGTTTCAAAAAAAGTTTAGAAGTTTGTCAGAACAAAGCACACTATTTAGGGAATGATTTATCTCAAGGGGTAAATTTATCACTCCTAATGAATTATAAACCATTCAATACTTTCTAAGGCTGGTTACCAATAGACAAGAATTTTTCTGGGTTTCACTGACTACTTCAGACACTAGGTTCCAAACATTTCTGAAATCACCCCATCTCTATATAACTTACATCCTCTATAATGGAACCTCTCCCTCAGGCACTTAAACATGAATAAGAGTTTTGTGGCTTAAAAATAACTTTGGGTTCTTGTCATGAAATCTTTGCCTAAGCCAATGTCTAGAAGGGTTTTTCCAATGTCATATTCTAGAATTTTTATGGTTTCAGGTCTTAGATTTAAGCCTTTCATCCATCTTGAGTTGATTTTTGTTAAGGTAAACAGATTTTTGAACAGAACACCCAGCAAACTTTCCTTCAAGAAATATTTTGATAATCAATAACTTCCTATATAAGGTATATCTCTTTGATCTCTGTTTCTAATAAATGTTACTCACAGACAAGATTAACAAAAAGCCTGGTACTGCTTTTCCATTATCCAAAGAAAGGGAAATCCATGACAATTTAGTCTCTGTCTGAGCAATAACTATGCTTCAAATGGATTTATTAGAAACTGCCCCCAGATTAAATCTACTTGTAATCTTGTTTGTTGATAGGTCATTGTTGAAACTGAAATGGGAAAAATATCAGGCAGGATACACTGCAACAGTCTCAACTGACCCCTAAATCATGACTCCTTACCAGAGGTTAAATCAGCCCAGATGACAGAACTTACTCTACTCAGTAAAGCTTGCCAAATGTCAAGACATTAGAGAGTTAATATTAGTAGCAGCTATGCCTTTGGTGTAGTCCATGATTTTAGGATACCGTAAAAATTATTAGGGTTTCTGATCTCAGTAGGAATCCCAATTTCAAGTAGTCAACAATTTTAAGTGTTGTAATGCTTCCTTAGGGGATGGTTATCATAAGGACACTAAAAGGGATAATATTAAGGCTAGAGGAAATATCCTCGCTAATTTTTATGACATACAGTCCTGGCCCCCATGATATCCAAAAAGCCAAATCTTTGAAGACATTTTAAAAGGCTATTTTGGAATGCCTACAACTGGCTCCAGAGTCTGAATAAAAAAATGTGATAATAAATTACAAAAAGAAAATCACTTTCAGGACAGACACTTGGTGGCACCAGAGGACCTCAATGGAACTTTGTAAAGATTTTATAGGAAATTACCCATCAGAGCAAAGATATATTGAACATTATACTCAATTAGCATTGGTGGTGAAATTTTACTAATATACTGAGGATGTCTCTGGTGTACAGCTGTCATTAGCACTGTCCTGGTAAAACTGTTATCCTTGTAAATCCAAACGTTAGGGTCCCTATTAACACTTTCAAATGGATTTCCTAAAATTAACCCCTAGAGTGGGTTTTGAATATGTTCATCATTGTTTCCATCTTTTCAGGATGAACTAAAACTTCTTGCCAGAGAGCTACAGTTCTGAGTAGAAAAAGAAAATTACTTGATTTTCTGTTTCCAACCTGAGGATCTGAAAGGACAGGGTTACTTATTTTATTGGGACTATCATTAAAGAACTTTGCAAAACCATTGTCATTTATTCAGAAATTCACTGCCTCCACCATCCTCAAACTTGAGGAAAAGTAGACAGAAGTAATAATAGCACATTGTATCTGAAACTCTTAAACGTCCATGACCAAGAAAGTTACCTCTAACTCATAACACCATGAAGTCCACACTCCCCTACATTCATTGACTTTTACCATATAAACTTGTTAAGAGTTTGCCCTATGAAGTTGGCTACTTCTCCCCTGGTTTTAGGCATTACCTTACTTCAGACAAATGTGGTAAAGTACTCCAAGGGATTCATGTAATATGTTTCAGAGTCTCATCATAAACAGATAAAAGTGGCTTTTCTTCTACACGACCGAAAGTTCAGAGATAGTGTCTTCTGCAAATGACCTCATAGAGAAAAAACAAACACCTTGAAACCATGTTGGAAATAATCCTACCAAGAACGTTGACTGCTAGCACAGTAGCTAAACCCCTGGGCATAGATCTTTGAATTAATGTCTCCCAGATGAACAGATACTAGGTTTCACTAATACATGGAATGCCATTCCATCAAGAAATTTAAACCTAAAAAGTCTTGAGAAAACTTCAGAAGCAGACATCTTCAGAAAGAAACAGCTACCTCTCAAGAGGTATGAATCAAGACAGCCTCTATCCAAGACCTACAGAGTCTGTTTTTATCTGGCCTGTGAGCCAAAAATGGTTTTTATATTTTTAATGGGTTAAAAAGAAAAATAAAAAAAGAATAACATTTCCAATCACCTGAATATTGTACCAAATATAAATTTTAGTGTCCATAAAGTTTTATAGGAACATAGCCGCACTGATTCATGTAAGTACTGTCCATAGCTGCTTTTACACTGTAACAACAGAGTTGAGTGGCTGTGACAGAGACCATACTGTCCACAAAGCCTGAAATATTTACTATATGGCTGTTTATGTAAAAAAACTTACTAACACCCTATTTAGATAATCAGAGCCAAAGACTGCAATGCCTCTATTTGAAGGCTTTTGTTCTTTATTTTCCTAGATATTTTCTTCCCTCTTTCTTAATCCAGCTCCTTGAGTAAAACATACTATTTATTAACCATGATGGTTTCAAAGGTCCCTATCTTTAATATTGCTCTCTACATTCTTGGCCACTCTACGGTTTGAGTCCAATTACTAACGGAAATTTTTTTGTTATTTGGGGATGGCCTCTATTCTCTTGGTTTGATACAGGTATTCCTGGCTGCTGGCTTAAAAGTGATCTATAAGTTCTGATAATAAACTTTTCCTTAGTGTTTTTCGATGTTGGTGTGTTCAGAAGTGTGACTTCTGAAGTCTTAAATACTGTTGCATAGCCAACAAAGTATGATCCAACAAAAAAAAAGGAAAAACTGATATATACATATGCACACATCACCAGAAACCTCCTTACATGTCATCATGACCCTTCATCAAGAAGCATAAATCTTGATTGATCACATACTAAATAATAATGGTTTATTTTATTCTCCAGCGCAGGTTGAAGAAGCAAAAGGGGACTGAGAACTGAAACCGCCTGCATCAATATAACAGAGCTATTCGGAGTAAGAACTGAGAATACCTGTGTCAACACAACTTAGTTTTTGTTCCAGTAAACCTTTGCCCAGTAAATATAAAACTATAAAAACCAATAAATTATATCACTGTTTGTTTCAGGTAACTGCTGCAAAAGAACTTATCTGAGACAATAGTTTATTTGGGTAAACATCTGGTTTATCAAACAATTTTACTCCTAAGAGTAATTTCAAGAACCTCATGTTGCTACATTCACAATCCTAAAATACTATACTACAAAATTTGCCCAGTCCCCATCAACATTCTGCCTTAAAAGATTTGCCTAAAATCACTTGTACCTAGGCCCTATAACCCTCTGCATGGTCCAATGCTGATTTGCATCTTTTGAAATACTAAGACTCTGTAGAAGTAGTGTTTTCAATTATTGCAATGAGTTTCAATAAACACACCTGCTTTATTAACAAGTTGTTTGGTGATATTTGAGGGAATGCAATGAGGCAATTCTAATTTACACTGCTAACAACATATGAAAATTCTTGTTTTGCTCAAAGTTGGTAAATACAGGAATCTGGCTTTTTTTTTTTCAGATGGAATCCAGCTCTAATGCCATTTATTGAATAATCTGCTACTCCCCATTGATTTCAAAGCCACCATTAACATTCACTAAATTATCTTATGTATTTCAATCTATTTCTAGACTGTTGTGTTCTACTAAATAACTATGTACACTGCACCAAGCTATTTTAATTATGACAACTTTAAATTATGTTTAAGAATCAAGTATGACCATTTCATTCTCTTCTTTTTAAAAAATTTCCCAGCCACTCTTGTATGTTTATTTCCACATAAACCTCAGAATAAGCTTAACTACCCTAAATATGTTCTTGACATTTTAAATTGGATTTATTTATTTTTAGAGACAGGGTCTCACTCTGCACCCAGGTTGGAGTGCAATGGCACAAACATAGCTCAGTACAGTCCCAAACTCCTGGGCTCAAGTGATCCTCCCACATCAGCCTCCCGAAGAGCTAGGACTACAGGCGCACACCACCACATCCTGCTAATACATGTGTTTTTTAAAATAGAAACAAGGTCTCACTATATTGTCCAGACTGGTCTTGAACTCCTGGCCTCAGGTAACCTTCCTGCCTTGGCTTACCAAAGCACTGGGATTACAGGCGTGAGTCACTGCAGCTGGTCATTAAATTCGGTTCATTAAACTTACCAATTAACTTTGGGATTGTGATAACTTTATGCTGTTAGCTCTATGCAAAAACAAGATATAACTTTACATTTTAAAATCCATTTGAACATTAGTTGTACTTAATGTTTACCTATTATTTCCCCCAACAGATAGATTTGTTTCAGACTTGTCCTTCATATAATTCAACCTTGATTTTACTCCCATAATCTGCACACCTTTGGATATGTCTAGCCTCGAAATTCCAATTATTTCTAGTTTGGTCTATGCACTACCACCTGACTTCTGATTTCTGATGTTACCCCCAATTCCTGTTTCAATATTACCAAATAATGAGAACGGAAATCAGCATAATTACACTTTCAGTTTTTAGCTGTTTAGATTACTTTAATGGAACAGCATGAGAAGCACTACAACAAGTGCTGCAATACAGATAAAGCTATGGAGAAAATAAGAGTTGATACTATTTTTTAACATTTGGTTACATTATGTAACAACACCCTGGGAAAATAAACATACTAGCTATGAGGTTTCATTCCTTTCAAAATATTCTCACTCCCCTACAACACATAGTGTGTTTCTCAGATGTAAAATAATTCACAGTATGGTAGTTTTCAGAATTATTCACAGTGCTGTATTAAAAAGCCTGAACAAAATTTTTATTCTCAGTTTTCTGGAAACCTAAATGTTACCAACAGTTTTAGTTGGGATTTTCTTGAGATTTTGTTTAAAATAATGCACTAACCCCTAAATATGTTAGAAAACTTAAAAAGTAACTTGGTAATAAGGATTAGAATACATTTCAAAATAGATGCTATAAATAATAATTTGAGAGAAACAAAATACTCGTTGTATTAGCTTTCATACTGCTATAAAAAACTGCTCAAGCCTGGGTAATTTATAAAGGAAAGAGGTTTAATTGACTCACAGTTCAGCACGGCTGTGGAGGCCTCATGAAACTTAAAATCATGATGGAAGGCGAAGGGGAAGAAAGGCATCTTCTTTACAAGGAAGCAAAAAGGAGAAGTGTTGAGCAAAGAGAGAAGAGCCCCTTATAAAACCATTAGATCTCATGAGAACTATCAGGAGAACAGCAAGGGGAAACCACCGAAATGATTCAATTACCTCCACCTGGTCTCTCCCTTGACACGTGGGGGTTATGGAGGTTATGGGGATTATAATTCAAGACGAGATTTGGCTGGAGGCACAAAGCCTGTTATCACTCACATTTTGCCATTTAAGTTCCTGTGTCTCCACAATAATTTTACCAATCTGCTCTTCATATTGAATTTCTGCTTCCTAAGACAAAAAGAAAAAGAAAAGTCCTATAAAAATAAAGCCTTAAAACTTCCAGTTTCAGCTCTTTCTGGAGAGATGCAGAAATAGCATACTCCCATCTTTACAACAAGAAAAAAATCTGGACCAACTTCAAATTAAATAGACAGTCCATCATAGAACTGAGGTCCCAGATCAATCAAGTACCCAAAATCTGGATAAAGACAGGTACCTAGAGAAACAGAACCCTGACATTTGCTTACCTGGGACATAAGCTACTGAGGGCTGGAAAGAAGCTTCAGTGAAAAGTCCTTAATTGCTAAAGGTAGAATGTGGCCACTGTAAAAATATGAATCCCCTGGGGGCCCCTGAAATAGGGAGATTTATACTCTCCAGCAGGCTTTTCTTCTAGGAAACCCACCAGGTACTTGGAGAAAAATCCTATGAAAGCTTTCCCCTGCAGCACTTACTATGTAGGAGAAGAGCAGTCACAAGCCATCTTCCCTGTTTTCTCTACAGATCAAAACCCTAATCTGCAAGAGGGAGGGCAACAGAAACTACAGTTAAAGGCACTAGTGGAAACCCTCTGCAGCTGGGCAAGGGGACCAAAAATCATAACAGAAAATTCTACCTAGACAGACCTATCTTCCTTATCTCCCCTAAGCAGCAGCTGGAAAGAGGAGGACTGGGAAAACAAAACAGTAGTTCTTTCATTGTGGGAGGGGCAGTAACACATGCTAGACCCAGCATTACATACGAAGGAGGGACCAGAACACTCATGAAGATTTCTTCCTGAGACTCAGGTTTGCCTAAGACTAAGGTTTAATGAGAGTATCAGAGAATGCCCTTCCTTCCCTATCTTCCACCACTACCATAACAATAAGCAACAAGTAAAAAGAACAAGGAGATATAACAAGGAGAGCTGCAAAGACAGACTTTCTCTGGGAAGCAGGACAAAGAGAAGACCCAAAGTCAAGTGGGGAACCCGATGCCAAGCAGGAAGTAGTCATTTAGAAATATTCTCTGGTTTTGTTTAAAATAATGTAATACTCCTGAATTAGCCCACATCATAAACATAAGATATCGCTAGAGAAATCTGAAGCATCTGCTGAAAACTTTAACATGCAGAGTTGAAAACTGCCTGGTGTCAGTATTGAAGGTGTGCCCCAACAAACATACACAGATCCCTTTTAGAAAGACTAGAAGATTTTCTTTCCTTTGGTTCCTTTGGTATTTAAAGAAATCTCTGCGATCACTAGCTGGCCACTAATATAAAGCAAAGTCAGTAGCCACATACAACAAAAACAACAGACTTTACAAATTAGTTCAAAGACCCACTAAACAAAGACAACAAGAAGCAGGAACCATAGAAAGTGAGAAGAGTCTGATTTCCAGAGCTGCCATATATCCAAAATGTTTTCAACAAAAAGTTACAAGGCATGCAAAGAAAGAGCAAAGTGTAGCCCATTATATGGAGGAAAAAATTAATGGAAATTATACTTTAGGAAGCCCAGAAATTAAACTTTTAATCAAACTATTTTAAATATGCTCAAAGAGCTAAAAGAAACCATGTACAAAAACACACCTATTAAAAAGATAATAAGTGAATGCTACAAAAAAACTTTACAGTCATAAATTTGACAACTTAGAGAAACTGGCCAACGTCTTGAAAGCCACAAACTACCAAAACTCAACCAAGATAATACAATCTAAACAGCCCTATAACTATTAACCCAAAAAGAAATCTTTAGGCCCAGATGTTTCACTGGCAAAAACTACCAAATATTTAAAGAATTAACACACTTTTACGCAGTCTCTTCCAGAAAAATAGAGGAGGAGGAAACACATACTCACTGATTTTATCAGACCTATTTACCATAATTCCAATACCAAAGACAGCACAAAGGGAATACTCTGATCAATATTTCTCACAAATTTTGATGCAAAAATTCTTAGTAACATATTAGCAAACAGAATCCAACAATACAATTTCAAAAATATATACCATGACAAAGTGGAATTTATTAGAGGTATGCAAAGCTGGTTCAACAGTTGAAAATCAATCAGTATAATTTATTACATCAATATGCTAATCATATGATCATATCAATTGACACAGAAAAAGCACTTAACAAAATTCAACATCCATTCTTGACAAAAACTCTTAATAAGTTAGGAATAAAAGATATTACCCTTGCTAGTTGTAAAGAACATTTACAAAAACCCTACATTTAGCATCATATTTAATGGTGAAAGACTGAATGCTTTCACTTTAAGATCAGAAACAATGCAGGGATGTCTATTCTCACTGCTTTTATTAAACATAATACTGAAATTTTTAGCCACTGCAATAAGGCATAAACAAATAAACAGATTGGAAAGGTAAAAATAAAACTGCCTCTATTTACAGATGATATGATCGTATGCGTAGAAAATACTAAGGAACTTAAAAAAAAAAAAATACTCCCAAAACTAATAAGTGAATTTAACAAGGTCACAGGATACAAGATTAACACACACAAAAAAGTCACATTTCTATATTTTAACAACGAATATGAAGAAACCAAAATTAAAAACAATTTATCATCACATCAGAGAAAATGAATTATATAAGTATACACTTTAAAAAGCATTTATAGGATCTGCATGCTAATATATACAACATAAATTAAAAATCTGGTGAGTGAAAGCACCCTTACCCAAAAGAATACACAATGATGATTCCATTCAAATGAAATGGTGGAATAAAACTAATTGAGTATGGTAAAAAGTCAAGATAGTAATTATCTCTTGGGGTGGGCTTTAAGAATAGAATTTGCCTGGAAAGAGGCATGAGGGAGCTTTCTGGGTTCATGAAAATATTTTACATCTTGGGAAGGTTTTCAATTATACAGGTGTATCCATCTGTAAAAACTCACTGAATGTACAGCTAAGATGTGTACATTTCATTGTATATAAACATTAATGTAAGAGAAAAAACTGTAAAGAAATAGTAAACTCTATGTAATGATATTTATTTTATTTTTTATTTTTTGAGACAGAGTCTTGCTCTGTCACCTAGACCCAGGCTGGAGTGCAGTGGTGTGATCTTGGTTTACTGCAACCTCTGCCTCTCAGGTTCAAGTGATTCTTCTGCCTCAGCCTCCCGAATAGCTGCCAGGCATGCGCCACCACATCCAGCTAATTTTTGTATTTTTAGTAGAGATGGGGTTTCACTGTGTTAGCCAGGATGGTCTCGATCTCCTGACCTCATGATCCACCCACCTCAGCCTCCCAAAGTGCTGGGATTACAGGGGTGAGCCACCGTGCCTGGCCCTAAAGAGTGTTTTTCCTTAATAAAAGGTTAACAAAACCCTTCTCAGAAGCTTCCCAATACACATTCCCTAATATCTCATCAGCCATGATTGGGTTGCATACCCTCTCCTAAGCTAGTCATTGGCTGGGGGAGTACATTAGATCTTTATGGGTGATTAATACCAGTAAGGACTTATCTGACTCACATTCATGAGAGGTGGGACCTCTGACACAATTCGGGTTTTTCCAACATGGAAGGGAGGAAATTCATACCAACAGTATATACTACAAGATACGTAAGTGAGGAGAGTTTACAATATCTTACAGGAATGCCTTTCTGTAGTCAAAACATTGAAAGAGGAAATAAGTGTATATATATAAATTTGTTCTGGGAAGGAGTGTACATAAAACATGCATCTCTTCTCAAAGCAGTTGAACAGAAAATGTACAAGATGCTGTTTTCATCATGTAGATCTGGTTCTCTTTTAACTACTTCTCTTTCAGTGGTTAGAGTGGGTTCTTAGGTCTTACCACGATCTAGATATTGCTTTAAGTACTTTTTATTTATTGATTAATTCAATCCTGGACATAATGAGATAGGCTGTCTTACTATTGCCATTTTATACATAAGGAAACAGATAGCAAGAGGGTAAATAACTTGCCTAAAGTCACAAAGGAGGTAAACGGCAGAGCCAGTATTCGAACTCAGACCATCTGTCTCTAGAATCTCTGAAACACTGCATTACATTACCTTGAAGAGATTGTAGATGCTGCAGAACAGTATGGATTGTTATGATATATTCCTTTCCTTCAAAAACTTTATAAGTTAATCTTTATATCTCCCCATATTTAGGAAATCATTCAAAATCATTTTACCTATGTTAAATATGCAAGCACAATCTGGTTATTTGGTAGACCATCTCAAAATAAAAACTAGAAATATTTGTTGAATGAAAAGCAAAAGAATTTAAGAATTGCTATGAATGTTCTAATATTAATAGATATTTTTCTATATCGGAAATCTTTGTAATAGAATAAGTTGACCAATGTGAAAATGGTAGTTTAAATACTACTGAGAAAGAGGTTTGTTTAAATATAAACTTTTAGGCTAGCCCATGAATGTTACAAATATCTTTAATACTTTTAAGCTAATCAGACCAAGAAACTATCTGGAAGAGTGATTAGTATTTTCTTAGACAACATGAGAAACTGAGTTGAGCAATTTCGTAGGAGGTAGATTACGAGTTTGAAAAGGAATGTACAAATACCCAATTACAATTTTGGCTGCTTGGACATGTGCCTGGTGTACGTACCTAAATCTGTTCAGGGTCAAGAATTGAGGAGGCCTGACCAGTACATAGCCTATCTTGTAAAACTACAGCCTGAAGCAAACACTTTAAAAAAGGCATGATACTTTCTAAAGGTTATAAAGAGTAAATAAACCATCAAATTACTCCTCTTTTATTGTTTTTGTAAAACACTTATATCCCTGTAGTCCTAAGGCATCTAATAAAAAATAAACACTTTTAAGTTTCTATATTCTAGGTACTTTATTGAAGTTAGAGATAACATTTTTTTAATCAAATTTAATACTTTTTCTCAATGACATTTCATACACGTTTTTATTAATAACTTTTAAAAGTTGCTTAAAGAATGAACAGAAGAAAAAATTAAAGTTATAATAAAAAGTTAAATAATTTTTAATAGAAAGCATAAGGTTAATAAAATATTACTCTTGTACAAGTATATTCTAATGTTATTTTTCTGCAATGTGGCTAACACCCATTTTATCAGTTTTCGATGTGGTACAAAGGTAAGCATTCTACAAATCATAATAATCAGAAAGGGGTATGATTCTATCCATACCATTTTTAATTTTAGGAGGTATTGAAATGCTGCTTAATATTATTTACCACATATTATACCATTGATTACCCAGTTTTTTCTCATACTTTTCTTAGAAAATCATTATTTTAAACTACCCAAAACTCCACTGACTTATTTATTGCTAAATTAGAATTCAAAAATTTATTCTTTAGATATTTAACAAATTTAATGTGCCCTTTCTGAACCACCCTAATACTTTGCTCATGATTCTATTATGATACATAATACATACTACATTATATAGTATAGTCATTAATTTGCATGGCATATAATATCCATTAAATTTTCAATTCTCTTAAGGCATGGATTGAGAAACGGCTTGTAAAAGATTTCAAATTAATGCACAATTTAAAAGCCTAAAAGATTTTTGATAGAGATCTTTTATCCCCATTGTAGAGATGATTTGGCTCAGAAATATATTTTGTTTAAAAACTTTCAACTTACCTCCAATTTTTAGAATCCAATAGATTTCATGTCAAAATCTGGATTTCTAGTTTCTCTTCAATAATTGAAAAAGCTGGATAGAACAGAGCCTATTTTTCTACATGCCAATAATTATTTGGAGCTGAATGGCAGATGTAGGTTGAACTGAAGATATAAGCTTTCCAGTTCAACATAATTCCTACCCTGCTCACATCACATGCCAACTGCCTGAATTACAAAGGAAGTTGTTTGTTACTTGTTTGTTACAAAGAAACAAATAACAAACATCTATGCATCCCCACTCCTTATCAGTAATTCTATCTATCTGATAAGGACATGAATCAGAAATGATGACTAACTTTTAAAATGCACACATTGTGGATTCAATATAAACTATTTTGTTGATTCAGATTTTTAATTTGTATATCATTATAAATTTCAAACATTCAATTTTTTTCAAATATTATCATTACCATTTTAGGTTCATACAGAAAAAAATAAGTAATATCCCCTCTTTTATTAATTATTATACAGCTAAGTAGTGAAATATAGTTTAGTAAAATAAGATGTCTTTTTTTAAAAAAAACTTCATAATAATCCCCCCATATCCATGGATTCACTTTCTGAGGTTACCCAGTCAACCAGTGTCCAAAAATAGGTTAATAAAATACAGTAAGATATTTTGAGAGAAAATGAGACCACATTTGCATAATTTTTATTATAGTATATTGCTACAATTGTTCTATTTTTGGCTGTTGTTAACCTTTTATATGCATAAGTTATAAATTAAACTTTATTACAGGTAGGTACATGTAGGGATAAACAGTATATATTGTATAGCGTTTGGTACTATCTGAGGTTTCAGGCATCTGCTGAGGATCCTGGAACTTATCCCCCACCAAAATAAAGAAAGGCTACTACATTTTGTTGTTCTACCTACTAGCTTATAAAACACTTACTGTGTTTTGCTCATTACAACTAAAGACATTTTGCTATCTAACCCTTTACAATATAGCTCAATTTTATGTTGACAACTTTATTCATTTCAGCTAACTTATTATATATGTTAATGGAAGAGCACCAGACAAGGAATGGGGAGGCAGGAGTACAAGTCTCTGGGTTTTAGGTTGGTCTAGAAGGTATCTCAAGTCACTTTCATCTCTAAATTTCTACAATTTCTACAAAATGACTAATGACGTAGAATACATCTCCAAAATCATATAGAGAAGAGAACCACAAAGAAGTGATCCTGATAATCAGCATCTGATAGTTCACTAGAGGCTGAGAAACAGGCGGATCCACCAGTAGTCTTATGAGAGCAGGCTTTGTGTTCAGGGACTGCCAAGGAGGAGGAACTCTGGCAAATATCCTAGAATTTTAGATGGAACCCCAAAAAGCTACACTCTTAAAGTAGAAAGTGGAAATAAACTAGTCCTCACAAAGATGAAAACAGCTTCCAGGCAGCTCAGTCTCTGACTAGTAAAATGATCTGCCCAACTCCAACTTCCAGAAGCAAAAGTAAATCTCTAAAGAAAAATAATACCATCCAAAGCCTCAAATTTCCTTTGCAATTTTTCATGCACAAAGTTAGTCACTGATTCAAAATTTACTTCAGCAGAGAGAAGGTCAAATGACCAAAAACCAAGAGAAAAAGAGAGACAATAGAAATGGATCTATAAGAAGTCCAGATAATGGATTTATTGACATAGACTTCAAAATATATATGATTAACATGCTCGAGGAAATATATAACAAATTTCCACAGAGGACAGAAAATAAAAGACAAACCAAACGGAAATATTAGAACTGAAAAATACAGTAAATTACATTAAGAACTCAATAGATTGAGTTTATCAGCAGGTCAAATTGAAGAGAGGATTAGTAAACTGAAAGGACAGAAGAAAATAGCCAGACTGAAACATGGAGAGAAAAAATTATGGAAAATACCAAAAAATCAGTAATAATATAGAAGATTTTAACAAGACTGACAAAGTTGATCTATATAATTCATATTCACAGAACACTACATCTAAGAAATGCAGAATACACATTCTTTTCAAATTCATCAGTGTTAGATTCTATTTACCAAAATCAATTATATGCTTGGTCAGAAAGCAAATCTCCACATATATTAAGTGACCGCAATTATTTGGACTATATTATCTGATAAAGTAGAAATAGGCTAGAAATCAACTTTTTAAGTTAGCAAAAATAACATACCCAAATATCCTTAAAAGAAGTATACTTCTAAATAGCCCATGTGTTGAAGAAGAAATTACAATAAAAATTACAAAATAATTTGAACTAAATAATAAAAATACGGGCCGGGTGCATTGGCTCATACCTGTAATCCCAGCACTTTGGGAGGCCCAGGCAGGCAGATCATGAAGTCAGGAGTTCAAAACCAGCCTGACCAACATGGTGAAACCCTGAGTCTCTACTAAAAATACAAAAATTAGCTGGGCATGGTGGCACATGCCTGTAGTTCCAGCTACTCACGAGGCTGAGGCAGGAGAATTGATTGAACCCAGGAGGCGGAGGTTGCAGTGAACCAGGATTGTGCCACTGCTCTCCAGCCTGGGCGACAAAGCGTAACTGTCTCAAAATAAGAATAATGATGCAATACAAAAAAATTGGAATCCAGCTAAGGCCATACTGAGAAAAATTTAGTCTTATAAATGCCTTATATTAGAAAAGAAAAAAAGGTGAAAATTAATAAGCAAAATACACATCTCTACAATTTCAAAACAAAATAGCAAATTAAATTAAATAGAGGAATTAAATAATAAAGAACAGATATTAATAAAACATAAAACAAATATACAATGGAGAGAATCAAAGCCAAAACTTAATTCCTCGAGAAGTTACGTTTTGGCTTTGATTCTCTCCATTGTATATTTATTTTATGTTGATAAATCCTTGGAAAGACTGATCCAAAATTCCTACTCATCCATCACGTCCCAAATGAGTTATTACTTCCATGAAGCTTCCCTCAATCTTCCAATAAAGTTAGGCATTTCCTTATCCATATCTTTGGAGTATCTTGTGCATACCTTTTTGATTACATGATGTTATAATAAGTGCTAAAACCTGGCATAATAAGTCCTCAATAAATGTTAAATGAGTCGCCAAATACAGTTTGCTTGCTTAAAAAAATATGTATCATATTCAATTTGTACTATACTATTTATTGGGTTTTCACTCTTTTAAAATCCTAACATTTTTTAACTTTTTATTGTGAAACAATTTTAGATTCACAGAAAAGTTACAAAGATAGTAGAGAGTTCCTGTATACTCTTAACTCAGCTTCCCCTAATGTTAACATCTTAGGTCACAATGATATATTTAACAAAAGTTGAGAAAATAACATTGGTACTATACTATTAATTAGAACGCAGAGTTTATTACTTTTTCCACCAGTATCTGTTCCAGGATACGTTCCAGGATCCAGTCCAGGTTGCCAGGTTGCTTTTAGTCATCATGCCTTCTTGGATTCCTCCTTTCTGTCACAGTTTCTCAGTCTTTCCTTGTTTTTACTGACCTTGACACTTTTGAAGAGGTATCTTGTAGAATGTCCCTAAAATGGGGATTGTCTGATGTATTTTCATGATTATACTAGGTATGGGGGAAGAATGTCATAGAGAATAAAGTTCCCTTTTCATCACATCATATCATGAATATTTGACATTCACATGAATCATTGATACCAACATGAATTATTTCTGGAGATTTTAACTTTAACCACTTAGTTAAGGTGGTGTCTTCCAAGCATCTCTATTGTAAACCCAGTATTTTTCCCTTACATATTCTAGTCATCAGAAACAAGTCACTTATGCCACAATAGGGTGAGGGTGGTGGGGAGTAGAATTAAGCTCTGCTTCCCAGAGGGAGGAATAGCAAACAATTTTGAACAAGATCTAAAATCACTACAGTAAATTACTAAATAATTTGGAAAAAATATTGTGTGACTATGTAACTACTTTGTTTCTCCTTAAAGTTTCAGCCATTAAATTCAGCATTTATCAGTGGATACTGCCTGTAGCAATCATTACTGTGGTTTTCTAAAGGTGAATTTCTATTTCTCCTTTTCCTCCTACATTCAGTAGCTGAAATTCTTTTGCAAATACGTATTTTCCCCAGCCGAGTGTAGTGGTTTCACACCTCTAATCCCAATACTTTAGGAGGTTGAGGCAGGTGAATCACTTGAGCCCATAAGTTTGAGATCAGCCTGAGTAACATAAGGAGACCTCATCTCTACATCAAATTTAAAATTTAGCCAGGTATAGTGGTGCCAGCTACTCAGAAGGCTGAGGTAGGAGGATCGCTTAAGCCCAGGAGGTCAAGACAGCAGTGAGCCATGATTGCACCATTGCACTCCAGCCTAGGTAACAGAGAAAGGCCTTGTCTCAAAAAAAAAGTAGGGGATTGGGGAGGGGTAGCATTAGGAGAAATACCTAATGTAGATGACGGGGCGACAGATGCAACAAACCACCACCATGGCATGTGTATACATATGTAACAAACCTGTATGATCTGCACATGTACCCCAGAACTTAAAGTATAATTAATAAATTTTTTAAAAGTCAGTAACCTTAAAATATTAGGATGAAATAACAATAATAATTAATTAATCACCCTCTCCCATATTTATCTATTTATTTAGTCATTTATTTATATTAATAGGGTATCCAATAATATCATTATTTTGTTGTTCAATTGCTCCAGTTTTAACCATGGGAGCTCTTTTGGTCTGGTTTATGTATCCTTTTGACATTGTTTTAAGTACTTCCTTACTTTCCGGCACTACAAGATGTCCAGCCCTGAAATAAGTCATGTCTTCTGGTTCCTTTTACTAGGAGTCCTGGTTCCTTTCACTAGATAATAATATTTGGATCCCAAGATCTGGCTGTCAGTTCTTCTAGGCTCTCTCAGCAGACAAAGCTAGAAAATATATGTATATATGCTAATTCATGTATACATATATGTCTATATTTATCTATCTGTATATAATTAAACCATGAATTCATACTAATATTGCCAATTCTTTATTTATTAGTTTTTTTTTTTTTTTTTTGAGATGGAGTCTCACTCTTTTGCCCAGGCTGTAGTGCAGTGGTGTGATCTCAGCTCACTGCAACCTTTGTCTCCCACTTTCAAGCAATTCTCCTGCCTCAGCCTTCCAAGTAGCTGGGACTACAGGCATGTGCCACCACATTTGGCTAATTTTTGTATTTTTAATAGAGACAAGATTTCACCATGTTGGCCATGCTGGTCTCAAACTCCTGACCTCAGGTGACCTGCCCACCTTGGCCTTCCAAAGCACTGGGATTCTAATAGTTTTTGGTGAAGTCTTAGGTTTTTCCAAATATAAGATCTATAAACAAGAATAATTTGAATTCATCCTTTCCAATTTGGATGCCCTTTATTTGTTCCTGTTTAATTGCTCTAGCTAGGGATTCCAGTACTATGTTGAATAACAGTGGGCATCCTTGCCATATTCCAGATCTTAGAGTAAAAGCTTTCAGTTTCTTCTCTTTCAATATAATACTAGCTGTGGATCTATCATATATGGCTTTTACTGTGTTGAGGTATGCTCATTTTATATCCAGTTTTTGAGGGTTTTTAATCATAGAGGGACACTGAATTTTATCAAGTGCTTTTTCAGAATAAATTGGAATAATCATTTTTTTATCCTTCATTCTGTTGATATACTGTATTACATTGATTGATTTGCATATGTGGAAACATCCTTGCATCCCTGTGATAAATCCCACTTGGTCATGATAAATGATCCTTTTAATGTGTGGCTGAATTCTGTTTGCTAGTATTTTGTTGAGAATTTTTGTATCAATGTTCATCAGAGATACTGGCCTGTTGTTTTCTTTTTCTTTTCTTTTCTTTTTTTTATATTTGTCTGGTTTTGGTATCAGAGTAATACTGGCCTCATAGAATGAGTATGGAAGTATTCTTTCTGCCTCTATTTT
>NW_016107836.1:704078-706261 GCF_001604975.1 Cebus imitator
AAAAAAAAAAAAAAAGAACTTTCTGTTGATTTTTTGTATTGTATTCCTTGTTTCAATTTCCTTTATTTCCGCTCTGATTTTTACCATTTCTTTTCTTCTACTAACTTTGGGTTTGGTTTGCTCTTGCTTTTCTAGTTCTTAAGATGTATTATTAGGTTGTTTATTTGAAGTTTTTCTTATTTTTTGATGTAGGCACTTATATCTATAAAATTCCATTTTAGTACTGATTTTGCTGTATCCCATAGGTTTTGGTATGTTGTGTTTCCATTACCATTTATTTCAAGACAATTTTCAATTTCCTTCTTGATCTCTTCATTGACCAACTGATCATTCAGGAGCATATTGTTTAATTTCCAGGTGTTCATATAGTTTCCAAAATTTCTCATTATTGATTTCCAGCTTTACTCAATTGTTGACAAAGAAAATACTTGATATTATTTCAGTTTTTAAATGTTTTAAGGCTTGTTTTGTGGCCTAACATTTGCTCTAACCTTGGGAATGATCCATGTGCTGAGGAGAATAATTTGTATTCTGTAGCCATTGGATAAAATTTTCTATAAATATCTATTAGGTTCACTTGGTCTACAGTACAGATGAAGTCCAGTGTTTCTTTGTTGATTTTCTGTCTGATGATCTGTCCAATGCTGAAAATTGAGTGTTGAAGTCTCCAACTATTACTGTATTAGAGTCTATTTCTCTCTTTAGCTCTAGTAACATTTGTTTTAAACATATGGGTACTCCAGTGTTAGTGCATATATTTTTAAAATTGTTATATCCTCTTTCTGACTTGACCCCTTTATCATTATGTGATGACCTTTGTCCCTTTTTATCGTTTTTGTGTAAAAAACAAAAACTCAGTTTTGTCTGATAGAAGTATAGCTACTTCTGCTCTTTTTTGGTTTCCATTTGCATGGAATATCTTTTTCAACCCTTTATTTTTAGTCTATGTGTGACTTTATAGGTGAAGTGTGTTTCTTGCAGGCAACAGACCATTGGGTCTTTTTATTTAATCCATTCAGCCATTCTACATGTTTTTATTGGAGAGTTTAGTCCATTTACATTCAATGTTATTATTGATAAGTGAGGGCTATCTCTCGTCATTTTGTTATTTTTTTTTTCTAGTTTGTGATTTTCCTTTTTTCTTCCTTCCTGTCTTTCTTTCAGAGAAGGTGATTTTCTCTAGTGTTATGTTTTAATTCCTTTTTATTTTTATGTATCATTGTATGGTTTTCAATCTGAGGCTACCATTAGGCATGCAAATACTATCTTTAACCCATTATTTTAAAGTGATAACAACTTAACACTGATTGCATAAACAAGCTAATTACCAAACAAGCAAAAAGAAAATTAATAAAAACTCTATAATTTAACTTTGTCTCCTTACTTCTTAGATTTTTGTTGTTTCCATTCATGTTATTATACTGTCTATGTCTTGAAAAGCTGTTGTAGTTATTATTTTTCATTGGTTCATCTTTTTATCTTTCTACTTAAGATATGAGTTTACACATCACATTTACCATGTTATAATATTCTGTGTTTTCTGTATACCTACTATTGCCATGAGTTTTGAACCTTCAGATAATTTCTTATTGCTGATTAATATCCTTTTCTTTCAGATTGAAGAGCTCTCTTTAGCATTTCTTGTAGGACAGGTCTGGTGTTAATGAAATCCCTCAGCTTATGTTTATCTGGGTAAGTCTTTATTTCTCCTTCAGGTTTGAAGGATATTTTCACTGTATATGCTATTCTAGCGTAAAAGCTTTTTTTCCTTCAGCACTTTAAATATGTCCTGGCCTGTAAGGTGTCCACTGAAAAGTCTGCTGCCAGATGTATTGGAGCTCCACTGCATGTTGTTTCTTTTATCTTGCTGCTTTTAGGATCCTTTCTTTATCCTTGACCTTTGGGAGTCGGATTATTAAATGCCTCAAGGTAGTCTTCTTCGGGTTACATCTGTGCTTGGTTTTCTATAACCTTCTTGTATTTGAATATTAATATTTTTCTATAGGAATGGAAAGTTCTCTGTTATCTCATTGAATAACCTGTCTACCCATCTCTTTCTCTACATCCTCTTTAAGGCCAAAAATGCTTAGATTTGCCTTTCGATTCTATTTTCTCGATTGTGTAGGTGTTTTTCTTTCTGTTTTCTTTTGTCTCCTTTGACTGTATATTTTCTTTTTTTTTTT
>NW_016107836.1:706691-736691 GCF_001604975.1 Cebus imitator
ACTAATTCTTTCTTCTGCTTGATCATTTCTGCTATTAAGAGGCTCTGATGCAAATTCTTCAGTATATCAATTGCATTTTTCAACTCCAGAATTCCTGCTTGACTATTTTTTAATTATTTCAATCTATTAAATTTATTTGACAGAATCCTAAATTCCTTCTCTATGTTATCCTGAGTTTCTTTGAGCTTCCTCAAAACAGCTATTTTGACCTCTCTGAAAGTTCATGTGTCTCTATTTCTCCAGGATTGGTCCCTGTGCCTTACCCAGTTTGGTGAGGTCATGTTTTTCTGGATGGTCTTGATGCTTGTGAGTGTTCATCAGCGTCCGGGCATTGAAGAGTTGGGTGTTTTTTGTAGTCTTCACAGTCTGGCCTTGTTTGTACCCAACCTTCTTGGGAAGGCTTTCCAGGTATTTGAAGGGACTTAAGTGTTGTGATCTAAGTTTTTTGTCTCTGCAGCTGCATCTGCACTAGGGGGCACCACAAGCCCAATAATGATGTCATTCTTGTGGCCTTATAAAGTATTGCCTTGATGGTCTTGAATAAGACTCAGAATTATCTGGATTACCAAACAGGGACTCATTCTCTCCTCTTACTTTCTACCAAATAAATGGATTATCTCTCTGTGCTGAGCTTCCTGGAGTTGGGGGACAGGTAACACAAGCACCACTGTGGCCACAACCACTGGGACTGCACTGGGTCAGACCTGAACCCAGTACAGCACTGGGTCTTGCCCAAGGCCTGCCGTAACCACTACCTGACTACCACTGATGTGCACTCAAGGCCCTAGGGATCTACAATCAGCAGGTGGTAAAGCCAGCCAGTCTTGTATCATTCTTTTCAGGGAAGTGAGTGTCCCTGGACTCCAGGAAGGTCCATGCCATCCACGAGCCAGGGCCCAGAGTCAGAAACCTAAGAAATCCACCTGGTTCTCTATTCCACTGGGGCTAAGCTGGCACCAAAACCACAACACAAAGTTCTTCCGACTCTTCTGTCACCTTTCAAGGCAGAGGATTCTCTCCCTGTGGCCACCACCACCACAGGCCAATGGGGAGTACTGACAAGGTACCACTGATGTTCACTTAAGTCTCAATTCCAGGCATAGGACTCACATTTCAAGACAGTGGGCTCCTCTCTGGCCCAGGTTAGGTCCAGAAATGCTGTCCATGAGCCAAAGCCTGGAAGTGGGAACCTGTAGAGTCCATTTGGTGCTATTCCCCACTGTGGCCAAGTTGGTACTTAAACTGCAAGACAAAGTCCCTTTTATTCTTCAATGAAATAAAACAAGAAGGCAAGAATAGAGAAAAAAGAGTGAAAAGAAATGAACAAAGCCTCCAAGAAATATGGGATTATGTGTAAAGACCTAATCTACGTTTGATAGGTGTACCTGATTGTGACAGAGAGAATGAATCCAAGCTGGAAAACGTTCTTCAGGATATTATCCAGGAGAACTTCCCCAACCTAGCAAGCAAGGACACCATTCAAGTCCAGGAAATACAGAGAACACCACAAAGATTCTCCTTAAGAAGAGCAACCCCAAGGCAAAAAATCGTCAGATTGACCAGGGTTGAAATGAAGGAAAAAATGCTAAGGGCAGCCAGACAGAAAGGTCGGGTTACCCACAAAGGGAAGCCCACCAGACTCACAGCAGATCTCTCGGCAGAAACTCTACAAGCCAGAAGAGAATGGGGGCCAATATTCAACATCCTTAAAGAAAAGAACTTTCAACCTGGAATTTCATATCCAGCCAAACTAAGCTTCATAAGCGAAGGGGAAAGAAAATCCTCTATGGATAAGCAATTGCTAAGAGATTTTGTCACCACTAGGCCAGCCTTACAAGAGCTCCTGAAAGAAGTACTAAACACAGAAAGGAACAACCAGCACCAGTCACTCCAAAAACCTACCAAATGGTAAAAAGCATTGACACAATGAAAAAAAATGCATCAACTAATGGGCAAAACATTCAGCTAGCATCAAAATAGCAGGATCAAATTCACACATAACAAAACTAACCCTAAATGTAAAAGGGTTAAATGCCCCAATCAAAAGATACAGACTGGCAAATTGGATAAAAAGTCAAGACCCATCAGTGTACTGTATTCTGGAAACCCATCTCACATGCAAGGACACACATAGGCTCAAAATAAAGGGATGGAGGGAGATTTATCAAGCAAATGGAGAGCCCAAAAAAGCAGGAGTTGCAATCCTAGTCTCTGATAAAATGCACTTTAAAACAACAAATACCAAAAGAGACAAAGAAGGACATTACATAATGCTAAAAGGATCAATGCATCAAGAAGAGCTAACGATCCTAAATACATACACACCCAATACAGGAGCACCTAGGTACATAAAGCAAGTTCTTAATGACCTACAAAGAGACTTAGACTCCCACACAATAATAGTAGGAGACTTTAACACTCCACTTTCAATATTAGATGGATCAACGAGACAGAAAATTAACAAGGATATCCAGGACTTGAACTCAGATCTGAACCAAGCAGACTTAATAGACATCTACAGAAATCTCCACCCCAAATCCACGGAATATACATTCTTCTCAGCACCCCATTGCACCTACTCTAAAATTGACCACGTAATTGGAAGTAAATCACTCCTCAGCAAATGCAAAAATCAGAAACCATAACAAACAGTCTTTCAGAACACAGGGCAATCAAATTAGAACTCAGAATTAAGAAACTAACTCAGAAATACACAGCTTCATGGAAACTGAACAACTGGCTCTTGAATGTCAACTGGATAAACAATGAAATGAATGCAGAAATAAAGATGTTCTTTGAAACCAATGAGAATGAAGACACAACGTACCAGAATCACTGGGACACATTTAAAGCAGTGTCTAGAGGAAAATATATAGCAATAAATGCACACATGAGAAGCAAGGAAAGATCTAAAATCGACACTATGCTGTCAAAATAGAAAGAGCTAGAGAAGCAAGATCAAAAAAACTCAAAACCTAGCAGAATACAAGAAATAACTAAGATCATAGCAGAACTGAAGGAGATAGAGACACAAAAAACCTTCAAAAAAAAATCAATAAATCCTGGAGCTGGTTTTTGAAAAGATCAACAAAATAGATCACTAGCCAGATTAATAGAAAAGAGAGAGGAATCAAATAAATGCAATAAAAAACAATAAAGGGGATATTACCACTGATTCCACAGGAATATAAATCACCATCAGATATTACTACAAACAACTCTATGCACATAAACCAGTAAACCTGGAAGAAATGGATAAATTCCTGGAGACTTTCATCCCCCCAAGCCTAAACCAGGAAGAAGTTGAAACCCTGAATAGACCAATAATAAGGGCTGAAGTTGAGGCAGCAATTAATAGTCTACCCACCAAAAAAAACCCAGGTCCAGACAGGTTCACAGCTGAATTCTACCAGACATACAAACAGGAGCTGGTACCACTCCTTCTGAAATTATTCCAAGCAATCCAAAAAGAGGGACTCCTTCCCAAATCATTTTATGAGAACATCATCATCCTGATACCAAAACCTGGCAGAGACTCAACAAGAAAAGAAAACTTCATCATGGCCAGTATCCATGATGAACACAGATGCAAAAATCTTCAACAAAATACTGGCAAACAGATTGCAACAGCACATCAAAAAGCTTATCCATCACGATCAAGAGGGCTCCATCCTGGGGATGCAAGGCTGGTTCAACATAAGCAAGTCTATAAACGTAATTCACCGCATAAACAGAACCAAAGACAAAAAACACATGACTATCTCAACAGATGCAGAGAAGGCCTTTGACAAAATTCAACAGCCCTTTATGCTAAAAACTCTCAATAAACTAGGTATTGACGGAATGTATCTCAAAATCATAAAAGCTATTTACAACAAACCCACAGGCAATATCCTACTGAATGGGCAAAAACTGGAAGCATTCCCTTTGAAATATGGCACTAGACAAGGATGCCCTCTCTCACCACGCCTATTCAATATAGTATTTGAAGTTCTGGCCAGAGCAATCAGGCAAGAGAAAGAAATAAAGGGTATTCAATTAGGAAAGGAGGAAGTCAATTTTTCTCTATTTGCAGACGATATGATTGTATATTTAGAAGACCCCATTGTCTCAGCCCCAAATCTGAAACTGATAAGCAACTTCAGCAAAGTCTCAGGATACAAAATCAATGTGCAAAAAATCACAAGCATTCCTATACACCAATAACAGACTTAAAGAGAGCCAAATCAAGAATGAACTGCCATTCAAAATTGCTACAACGAGAATAAAATACCTAGGAATACAACTAGCAAAGGATGTTTGTACTTCAAGAAGAACTACAAACCACTGCTCAACGAAATAAGAGAGGACAAACAGATGGAGAAGCATTCATGTTCATGGTTAGGAAGAATCAATATCGTGAAAATGGCCATACTGCCCAAAGTAATTTACAGAATCAATGCTATCCACACCAAGCTACCAATGACCTTCTTCACAGAACCTGAAAAAATCACCTTAAACTTCATATGGAACCAAAAGAGAGCCCACATTGCCAAGTCAATTATAAGCAAAAAGAACAAAGCTGGAGGCATCACACTACCAGACTTCAAACTATACTACATGGCTACAGGAATCAAAACAGCATGGTACTGGTACCAAAACAGAGATATAGACCAATGGAACAGAACAGAGGCCTCGGAGGCAACACCACACATCTACAACCATCTGATCTTTGACAAACCTGACAAAAACAAACACTGGGGAAAGGATTCCCAGTTTAATAAATGGTGTTGGGAAAACTAGCTAGCCATATGCAGAAAGCAGAAACTGGGCCCCTTCCTGACACCTTACACTAAAATTAACTCCAGATGGATTAAAGACTTAAACATAAGATCTAACACCATAAAAACCCTAGAGGAAAATCTAGGCAAAACCATTCAGGACATAGGCATAGGCAAGGACTTCATGACTAAAACACCAAAAGCACTGGCCACAAAAGCCAAAATAGACAAATGAGACCTAATTAAACTCCAGAGCTTCTGCACAACAAAGAAACAATCATTAGAGTGAATCAGCAACCAACAGAATGGGGGAAAATTTTTGCAATCTACCCATCTGACAGAGGGCTAATATGCAGAATCTACAAAGAACTAAAACTGATTTACAAGAAAAAAACAAACAAGCCCATTCAAAAGTGGGCAAAGGATATGAACAGACACTTTACAAAAGAAGACATTTATGAGGCCAACAAATATATGAAAAAATGCCCATCATCTGTGATTATTAGAGAAATGCAATCCAAAAGTACATCGAGATACCACCTCCAGCCAGTTAGAATGGTGATCATTAAAAAATCTGGAGACAACAGATGCTGGAGAGGATGCAGGGAAATAGGAACACTTTTACACTGTTGGTGGGAGTGTAAACTATTTCAACCACTGTGGAAGACAGTGTGGCACTGCCTCAAGGACCTAGAAATAGAAATTCCATTTGACCCAGCAATCCCATTACTGGGTGTATACCCAAGTGATTATAAATCATTCTATTATAAAGACACATGCAACACATATGTTCATAGTGACACTGTTTACCATAGCAAGGACCTGGAACTAACCCAAATGCCCATCGATGACAGACTGGACAAGGAAAATGTGGCACATATACACCATGGAATACTATGCAGCCATAAAAAATGATAAGTCTGTGTCCTTTGCAGGGACATGGATGAATCTGGAAACCATAATTCTCAGAAAACTGATACAAGAACAGAAAATCAAACACCACATGTTCTCACTCATAGGCAGGTGTTCAACAATGAGAACACATGGACACAGGGAGGGGAGCATTACACACTGGGGTCTGTTGGTGGAGGCCAAGGGAGGGACAGCACAGGGCGGTGGGGAGGTTGGGGAGGGATAACATGGAGAGAAATGCCAGATGTAGGTCACGGGGGCATGGAGGCAGCAAACCACATTGCCATGTGTGTACCTATGCATGATCTGCACATGTATCCCAGAACCTCAAGTACAATTTAAAAAAAAGAGAAAATGTTCTTAGCTATCCTCATGCATTTTTCTTATATATATAAGTTTAGAATCACCCTATCAAGCTCTAAGAAACCACCGCATTAGGTTTTGATTAGCACTGTATTAAACTTCGGGATCCTTTGAAGGAAACTCCAGAAATGAAAAAGATAATCATTGAAATTAAAAACTCTAAGCAAGGTTAGATAGCAGGTAAAAACATCCGAAGAGACAATTAGGAAACAACAAAATGAATTACACAGAATTCAGAACCAAGAGGCAAATGGGAGGAAATACAAGAGAGTTAAGACTCAAAAAGGTTAGAATGGCATGGTTTAATATGCTGTCTATTGGGGGTTTCAGAAAAAGATGATAAAGAAAATAAGTGGCAATACTCAAAAAAAATCACAGCTGTATTTTTTCATAACATTCAGGCATCAAAATGAGTCCCTAAAAATATAGATAAATCCACACCTAGAAACATTAAAAATAAAGATCACTAACGACAAAGAGATCTTAAGAGCAAATAGAAATGATGGATTACCTACAGAGGAACAATTCAATTGACAGAAAACTTCTAAATGGCTGCAAAAAAACTCAATAAAATCTCTTTAAAATACTGACAGAACACAAACATAATCTACAATTTCATGGCAAAATAAAGACATTTTCTAAAGAAAAAAAGAAAGTCTAAGAGTTTACCATTAACAGCTTTTTAGCAGTTAGACTCTCAATAGTTAAGAGATTCTTTACACTCTCATATTTCCTATTTGCCTCTCTGTACTGAATTCTGTGTGATTCACTTTGTTGTTTCCTAATTGTCTCTTCAGATGTTTTCACCTGCTATCTAACCTTGTTTAAAGTTTTTAATTTCAATGATTACCTTTATCATTTCTACAGTTTCCATCAAAGGATCCTCAAATTTAATTAGAGGAATGTGAACTAGCTGGACCAGTTTCCAGAGTACACAAAAGATGGCTTCAATTTTTTTTTTTTTTTTTTTTTTGAGATGGAGTCTTGCTCCGTCACCCAGGCTGGAATACAGTGGCATGATCTTGGCTCACTGCAAACTTCACCTCCCGGGTTCAAGCAATTTTTGTCCCTCAGCTTCCTGAGCAGCTGGGAGTACAAGCATGTGCTATCACACACAGCCAATTTTTTATATTTTTAATAGAAATGAGGTTTCACCATGTTGGTCAGGCTGGTCTCAAACTTCTGGTCTCAAGTGATCCACCTGCCTCATCTTTTACAATTTTATACTAGACATATCCTTTAGGGAAAGAAATCACAGTTATCACTTTTTAAAATAAAAATATTTGATTCTCTCAACCCAGAATATTTACTATATACATTTATTTTGTCACTTAATCATATAATGCCTTGTTTGGTTATTTAATAATTTCATAGGCATCTATATAATAACCTTAACAAAAATGTAATCTTCCCAAGAGCAGTTCTTTTTCATCAGCCATGGAGTCTAAAGAGGGTGCTATCTGTGCACTCCCAGGGACTCAATAAATACTAGTTGACTTATCAAGTACTTAATCTGAAAATCCCTCTTTTATTTTCTAATTTATTTTCCAAATTCTTATTTCCCATTCCCTGATCACTGACTTAATGTTTACTTCAATAATTGGACTATATATTTTATTTCTAAACAAGAGGGATTCTTTAGGCCTTTTTTTATTCTTTGAAAAACAATAAACTGAACAAAATCAAGTTTTCTTATCTAAAAAAAAGCATTTTAAAAAGGAGCTTACCCTTCTCATACGCAATTCTTCTAATGCTTCCAGTAAATTTGTTTTGAAATCTAATAGCTGAATAGAAAACAATGTCTCTGAAGAACTTTGAAGAGTAAATGTAGATGATGACTCAGTATTAAAGTCGTTCTCCATATTAATATTTATTCCCTGTAATATAAAAAGATTTTAACTGAAAAAAAATAATTTATCTAGGTTTTTCAAGTAAAAGCATAGATACCATAAAAATATAACAACCTGTGCCCCATAATCCTCCAATTTCAGCCCTGAATAACAGTTGTGTCATCATTCCACTCTAATGTTGACCAAAAAAACCACTTAGCAACAATGGTATTATTCTGTTTCTCTATGGTTGAAGCTTTTTTCTGGTAGCTGAGTATTCTCAAAGAGTAAATTTTTTTTCCCTAAAGCCCAGTCTTCTAAAGGCTGGGTTCATGATGTTGTAGGCAAGTTGCTTCATGCCAAAGCTGGGATATACATTCTGCTTCCTAAACTTTGCCTTGACATAAAATTTCTTTGCAAGGATGATATGAATAGTAATATGCAATCTTTAAAATCAACTGGGATTTTGGAAGACGAACTGGGAAAATTGCCTTTTATTAAAAACCAACATATGTAAATATCTTTCTCAACCCAGAAAATGTATGAGTCCGGCTGTAAGAAACTTTTTAATATAAAATAATTATCAATTCACAGGTAGTTGCAAAAGAATGTACTATGCACATTCACTCAATACCCCCTGCAAATGTTAACATCTTGTATAACAAGAGTACAATACTAAAATTGTGCATTTGACTTTGGTACAATCCACACAGCTTATTAGCACTTCACCAGTTATACACATACTTATTTGTGTGCATGTGTCTGTGTGTATGTATGCTTTTTGGCAATTTTATCATATTTATAGCTTTATGCAACTATGACCACAATTTAAGATATCAAACTCTACCATCAATACAAGCTTCTTCAAGCAGCTTTTTTGTTGTCATACTCACTCTCTTCCCCCATTCTTAACTCTGGGCAAATGATAATCTGTTATCCATCTCTGTAATTTTGTTATTTCAAGAGTGCTCATAAATAGAATCACACATCATGTAACCTATGGCTTTTTTTTAAGTTCATCCAAATTGTTACATGTATCAATAATTCATTTCTTTTTATTGTTTAGTAGTATTTCATGGTATGGTATTTACTTAACTACTCACCCACTGAAGAACATTTTAATAGTTTCCAGTTTGGGACTATTATGAATGAAGGTACTATAAACATTTATGTACCCATTTCTCTGTGATCACACTTTTTCATTTATTAGAGATAGCCCAAGAGCAAAATTGCTGGGTTGAGTGAATATTGAGTCCATTTTTAGTTGTAAAGGAAACTGCCACATTATTTTCCAGAGTGGCTGTACCATTGTCCATTCCCACTGGCAATGTGCAAGTAATCCCAGTTTCTCCAAATTTCCACCAGCATTTGGTGTTATCACTATTTTTCTATTTTAGTCATTCTGTTAAGTATTATACTAATAAGCATTTCCAGAGAAACAGAATTAATAGGATGGATATGTGTGTAAATACATGGGGAGGGTGTATGTATATATGTGAAAAAGACTCATACAAACACATATATAGACATATACATCCACACACACACATCCACACACACGCACACACACACACAGACATTTTAAGGAACTGGCTCACACAATTGTGGGGGCTGTCAAGTCTGAAATATTTAGGGCAGACCAGCAGACTAGAGACTCAGAAAGAGCTGACATTGCAGCTCAAGTCCAAAAGCAGTCTGGAAGCAGAATTCCCACTTCCTTGGACAACCCTAATCTTTTTCTCTTAAGGCCTTCAACTGATTGGATAACGGCCACCCATATTATGGAGAGTAATCTGCTTTACTCAAAGTCTGCTGATTTAAATGTTAATCACAGCCATTAAAATACCTTCATAACATTATCTAGACTGATGTTTGACCCAAATCTGGGTACTATGGCCTAGCCAAGTTGACACATAAAATTAAGAGAGGTATGCATGCAAGAAACTTTCTAAAAGGAAAATTTCAATTCTTGAAAATGATGAGCTATGTTATTTGGACCAATCTTCCTACTAAAAACAACTAAAATTTCTAAATAAAATATTTTTAAATTTTCTCAAAAGCATCAAAGACTGACAAGATAATAAAAAATTATGGAACAAAATTCTAAATTCTAAAAGAGATCAAGAACCAAGAAGTAGACCAAGCACTAAGAGCTATCTTTACCCGGTGGGTGTCTAGAATATTAAGCAAAATTAAACTATAAGTTTAATGGACTCTGATTTAAAATGTATGGAATTCAAACTTAGGGCTTACCAAGTCTAATAATAGACTCACTATATTAAATAGAATTCAAAAGAGTTAAACTCTCAGGTAAAGCTGAACCAAAAGTAACCCACCTTCTACAGGAAAGGTGCCTTGGTGCCAAGCAAATGAAGTGTAAGGGAAAAGAAAAGGGAGGAGGAGACAAAGAAAGAGAAGAGTAAAAAAAAGTCTTATTCCAGAAAGTTATAAACAGTTTAATTTGGTATGAATTTTTAAATAAAAGCTGCTTCACAGGATGGTAAAAGAAATCTCAATCTATTAATATAATTTAAAATGCTTCCAGATTGGTAATGCCCATAAGAACTTTGCAGATGCAAATGAAAATTTATTCTAGAAGAATAAACTTAGCCAGGTACGGTGGTGCACCCCTGTAGTCCCAGCTACTGGGGAGGCTGAAGTGGAAGGATCAGTTGAGCCCAGGAGTTTGAGGCTGCAGTGAGCCTTGATCATGCCACTGCACTCCACCATGGGTGACAGAGCAAGACCCTATCTCAAAAAAATAAAAGAAAGATTTTTGCCAAACATGTTACCAGAGATGTTTTTAATAAACATTTTCCAAAAATAAATAAATAAATAAATAAATAAAAGAAATAAGGAAAAAAGAAAAAGACAATGACAAACAGAAATCTGCAAGATGTCTGAACAGGTACTTCATAAAAAGAGTATATCCAAAAGGCCAAGTGGATATCCACACAGGAAAAGAGGTACTTAGCTTCATTAGTAATTGGGGATATGAAAATTAAAATGCCAAGATTCCATAACATACCAGATCAGCCAAAAATTTAGAAGTTTGACATTACCAAGCATTAGTAAAGAAATGAAGCAATAGGATCTCCCAGTTATCATCAGTGTATTAACAGGTAAGACCACTTTGGAAAACAGTTTGGCAGTATTACATTGAAGATATATACCCTTTATCTGTGTAACAAACTTCCCCTAAACAGAATGACTTAAAATAATAATGATTTAAAATATTTTGTTTGTTTTATTTAGCTCAGGATTCTGAGGATTGCTAATTTGTGCTGGGGTCAGCTGGGTGGTTCCTCTGTTCTCTGCTGGGTTTATTAAAGAGTCTATCATCAGCTGGCTGTCTGAAAAGTCCATTTCTGGGAATTCACTGTCCACTGTGGTACAAGGCCAACTGGACCACATACCTCTCATATAGTAAGGTAGCCTTGGTTTGTTTATATAGTGGCTAGACTGGGTTACAAGAGGAAGAGCAGAACATTCAAGGCTTTCTGAGACCCAGGTTCAGATATGGGGCAACACTGCTTCTGTCACATTCTATTCATCAAAGCAAATCACAAAACCAGCTGACACTCAAGAATGGAGAAATACACTCCATCTTCAAATGTAGGAAGACACAAAAGGAACATTTCAAAGAGTGCTACTATGGAGAGGGGAGAAATTGTGAAACAACCTACCAGATATCCCTATGACCCAGCAATTACTGTCTTCCATATATATTCCTATTCTCATTTTTACCTGTCAAAATCCTATCCATCCTTCAAGGATCCACCAAAATATCTCTTCCTCCAAGAAGTTATTATGGTCTCACCAATTAAAGTGGTCCCTTCATATTGCTGAGGAACCATTACAATACATAACTATTTTATTATACAACACATTTTATATCTGGAATCTTTGTAACCTCCCAAAGCCAGTGTCATGTATTTTAGATTTTTTAAATGGTATCCTTTCACTTACAGTACTGATTTCTGTATTAGTTATTGTATAACAAACCACCCAAAACGTATGGGCTTACAGCAGTAATTTATTATTTGTCATCATTTTGTGGATTGGCTGGGTTGTTTGTCTGCTGGTTTTATGTAGGTTGTTTTACATAAGTTTATTCAGTGGTTAGATTTGCTTAGTTAGGATTGAGCTCAGCAGGAAAAACTGCAACTATGGGTCTCTTTCTTCACATGCTTTTCACCCCAGACTTCTTCACAGCATGGTGATCTCTGAGGAATATTTTTAAGAGTTCAAAGGCAGAAACTGCAAGACCTCTTGAAGACTACACTGTGGAGCTCATACGGTGTCAATTCTGCCACATTCCATTGACTAAAGCAATTCATAAAGCTATTCTAGATTCAAAGGGGTGAAGAAATTGATTCCAATTCTAGATGGGAGAAACAACAAGGTCACATTGTAAAGGAGTGTAGATACACAATGGAAGAAATTTGTGCCCATTAAACAATATGTAACAACATATAAACAATATATAAATAATTTCCAGATAAGAGAATTTCCTGTGTTCCTAGAAAACCAGGATGCTATACAAAAAATTCCACAATCACAAAGAGGGTGGCAGAGACTTTATGGAAACCGGAAAAGCAATAAAGAAACCGTTACAGGAGTCCGGAAAGATGTCAAGAAATAAATGGACAAAGTATTGTTTGCAGTAACTTGAAAGAAAATGTACTTAATTAAATTGTGGATCTGACTAAGTATTCTAGGCAGAATACTGGAAGTGTAAACTGACTTTTCTTTAGCTGAATATTGAAAGTATGGGGAGAGAGATGAAGTCAAAAAGAAATTGCTCAGGTTCATAAGTCAACTTTGGAAGGTATACTATACAAAAAAACCCAAGATGTGCTGGGTTGGAAAATAAAATCATTTAATATCCAATCAACAAAAATGTTCACAATAAGAAATAGCTCGAATAAATATTAAACCACAGGTAAGTATGTTAAGAATATTTTAAGGCCATGGAAAAATTTCAAGGCAGCCTTATACAAGGATCTCAAGGACATTATCTTAAGAGCATCCTGACATGCCCAAGGTAGGAGAAATGAGTCCTAAAAAGATTGGCTTTGGAGAAAAGAGTCATAGAAATTCCAGGAAGCTTTGTGTTTGTTTGGTTTTGGTTTTTTAAAACTTGTACTGGCAGCAGCACTGCCAGCTTGGACTAAAAAGGACTGACATGTTTAAAAATGAAGAGGCCTTTGGACCACCAAAGAACAATGGGTAGAAAACAAGGCTAAAACAACCACCCATTTGCAAACACAGGCCATGTTTTATGGAAAACAAATGGCCTTTCAAACAGCTAAGCTAAGAATCCGGAGGTATGGCCAAGATGAAAACAATGTACTAGGGAACAACTTCCAGGTTGCAAAATGGAGACCTAATCAAGAAATATCCCATGCCCCTGATATCTTGTGCCCACCTGCATTTCTGAAATGCTATGAACCACTGACTGCTAAATGCTACTATTCCTTCCTTTTTTAAATGAAAACATCTACTGTGGTTATCATGTCCCTGTCTCACCACTGTGTATTGAATGTGTGAGAGGCAAATAATTTTTTAGTCCATAGATCTCTGGATCAAGAGGAGCTATACTTGACAAGCTTCAGTCAAAGAGCCTAAATCACACTCAAACCGATGCAGATCAACTAACCCTGGACTTTGAGCCCAATACTGTTTGAGGTTGGGATTTTTGGAAGTCTTGGAACAAAGGTGAATATGTTTTGCTTGAGTGAGAAATGTAAACAGGTAAAATGATAAATTGCTTAATGTGACAAATTCCTCCCATCATCCCATTTGAAATATGATAGGGTCACTTCTCCCTTCCAGAGATGAAACCTACGTCTCCACTTCCTTGAAACTAGGATTGCCTTATAATTTGTTTTGGTCAGTAGGTCTTGATGTCTTTGCATTTTGAAGATGTTGCTCTGAACCTGCCATGCCATGTCACACCAAGAACAAGAAATTCAGAATCAAAGACTACATGGAGAGAGGAGGCCCAGCCATCCCAAATGTCCCAGCTGAGGCTACTCCCCACAACAATCTTCAAACTCAGGTGCAGTTGCAAGAGAGCGTAGGCAAGATCAGCAAAAAAAACATTCTAACAAACTCACAAAATTAGGAGAAATAATAAATCACTGGTTTTTTTGCTTGTTTGTTTTGAGACAGAATCTCACTCTGTCACCCAGACTGGAGTGCAGTGGTGCAATCTGGGATCACTGCAACCTCCACCTCCCAGGTTCAAGCATCTCTCTGCCTCAGCCTCCTGAGCAGCTAGGATTACAGGTGCCTGCTACCATGCCCAGCTAATTTTTGTATTTTAATAGACACGAGGTTTCACCATGTTGGCCAGGCTAGTCTTGAACTCCTGACCTCGTGATCCACCCGCCTTCGCCTCCCAAAGTGCTGGGATTATAGGCATGAGCCACCATGCCCGACCATCACTGTTGTTTTAAACCTTTTAGTTGAAGGTGACTTGCTATGCAGCCACAAAAATTCCGTATTTTTAGTTTAATTCTTTTTATTCTATTCTCTACATTGTCTTTTTTCTCCAAGTTTCTTTTCTCCCATTTGGTTTTCATTTCTTTCACAGTTTTCTCAAATGTCTGATGATCCCCAACTGTCTGTTTATATTTATAAGTAATGCATCAGTCAATATCATAAAAAAACAAAAGCAAGGGGACTGTTCTAGATTAAAGGACAACAAAGAGACATGACTACCAAATGCAATGTAGGACTTTAATTAGATCCTAGATTTAAAAAACAAATAGCTATTGAGGACATTTGGAGAAAAAATGAGAAAATGTGAATATTGAGTACAGTATATTGAGATAATATTCCTAAATCAATACTAGATTTGTCAGATGGCTATAAAGGAGAACGTCCTTGTCCTTGTTTAAGGAGATAGAAGCTTAAGTATCTTGGAGCAAAGTATCATAATGCTTACAAGTTACTTTCAACAGGTTCAGGAAAGAGAGGTATAGAGAGAGATTAAAACAAATGTAGCAAATTTTTAGTAACAGGTGAAATCTGGGTAAGGTTATAAAGGTGTTGGCTATTCTATTATTTGAACCATTAAAGTTTGAAAATAGAATGACACACTATAATCAAGAAGACAAATAACAGCAACTGTTGACAAGAATGTAAGAAATTGGAACCTTCAGAAACTGCTGGTGGGAATATAAAATGGTGCAACTAGAAAACAGCCTAGGCAGTTTCTTAAAAGGTTAAATATAAAGTTACCCTATGACTCAGCAATTCCACTTAGATTCCCAAGAGAACACTACACATAAATATTCATAACATTCATAGCATTATTCATAATAGCCAAAATATGGAAAACAACCCAAATGTCTATCAACTGGAGAAGGGATAAATAAATGTAGCCTATCTATGAAATAGAATGTTAGTCCACAATAAGAAGGGATGAAGTAATGATACATGCAACAACATGGATGAACCTTGAAAATGTTACACTAAATGAAGAAGTCAATCACAAAAGGCCACATATTGTATGATTCAACTTATATGAAATGTTCAGAATAAGCAAATCCACAGAGATGTAAAGCAGATCTGTGGTTGCTTAGGTTGTGGGGGATAAAGGAGGATTAGAGGGGAATAGTGAATGACTGCTAATGAGTATGGATGGGGTTTCTTTTTGAGGTGATAAAAATATTCTAAAATTGATTGTGGTGATAGATAAACAATTGTGAATACACTAAAAATTATTGAATTGTACACTTTGAATGAGTCAATCATATGGTATGGAAACTACATCTCAATAAGGCTATTTTTAAAAAGTGGAATGATACATTAAAAATTGAATGGGGCCAGGAGTGGTGGGTTATCCCCGTAATCCTAGAACTTTAGAAGGCTGAGGCAGGAGGATCACTTGAGTCCAGGAGTTCAAGACCAGCCTGGGAAATGCAGTGAGACCTCATCTCCACACACATACAAAAAAAGCCAGGCATGGTGGCACACATCTCCCAGCAACTTGGAAGGCTGAGGTGGCAGGATCACCCCAGGAGTTTGAGGTTACCAAACCTGGGTAACAGAACAAGACTTCATCTCAAAAAAAAAAAAAAAAAAAAAAAAAAAAAAGGTGAATAGAAGCACTGAGGGAGAGCTTATTGACTGACAGCTTTCACTACTGGGTGATAACAAAACAGATTTTTCACTAGGGGTTCACCTCCCTAATGTCAATATGTAGACATGTTTTCTCTCAGGCGTTTCATTTTTCCCAGAAAACTCTCCATTTTCCTGTCCTGAAGTTTAAGAGGAGAGGGTAGGGGATTTTATCTGGCAGTATACCTTCTGATAGAAGCATAATAGTAGAAGGTAAGGATTCCACAGTTCAATTAGTAGATTTTTACTTAATTTCCATTTTCAGCCCCATGCCTCATCCCTGTCCTCTGCTTTACCTGGTGTACTCCTAAATAGAATTGCCATGGTTCCATTTTTCCAGCACACAAACTTTTCATCTCCTGCAGGGAAAGAGACCTGGAAAGGTTCATGTATTCTATACATATATTTTCAACAAGTCTTCCTTTTTATTCCCAAGTTTTATTCCTGCCTTTCAAAGTACCTGTTGTTTCCAAGTGCTAAGCAAACTTCTGAACTTTTAAGTCAGTCACAATGCTCTTCTGTTTGCTTTCTGACAGACTCTGTTAAATCATCCTCTGTTCTCCTGTCCCTGTAAGTAAAAACCCTTTTCATGCATTTTAATGAGCATGAGAAAAATAAATGGAAGTGGTCAATCTATCATGTTTAAAGTTCTAAAAAGGATTTCAAAACTCACCTCCTATTTAATTATATAAACTCTACTGTGCATAGAACACCTTGAACAACATTGGTCCTCAAAAAATACGTGATGGCATTTCAGAAAATCATGAAAGAGATGAAAAGCAAATACAAGAAAAGGAACTTGGAGAAAAGAGACAATATGGACAGCAGAATTTAAAAAATTAAAATTAAAAACATTGAGTCTATGACCATGTAACAAATAATTCCCAACTTAATGAATTATTTCTCATAATTTCATAGAGCAGTTGATTAAAGAAACATTGATTAGCTTCCTAGCATATGTACAGCACAATGCAAGTTTCTCAGGATAGAGTTCACAATCTGGTTGGAGAGACATGGAAACCAACAGTGTGATAAGTACTAAAACAGAAACATATACAAAGTACCTATAAAAATACAAATGACAAAGCAATTAATTCTGTCCACCGGAAGGTTTTAAGGAGAGTGTTACGGAAAAAAATGATATCTATCTAGGCCTTAAATACTCTCTGACAAAAACTCTGAGAAAAAATAACATTCTAAAAAATATACATTTATGTATTTATCATTTACATTTAATACATTAATTTACCAAAGGAACTGTCTACCAGAGTGTGCACCAAATGTAGATGATTTCTTTGCCACTCAGCTTTGGTAGGCAGTGTTGCCCCTTTAGCCACTGTTGTATCCCCCAGAGCCTAGCAAAATATTTGGCACACAGTAGACACTGAATAAATCTTTCAATTCAAAAGCATACCAAATTTATTCCAGCTTTAAGGCCTACAGGCTTGCTGTTTCTTCTGTGTGAAATGCTCTATATCCACATCTTAACATAGAATTTCCTTCATGTTTTTGCAGTCTCACGTCAAATGTTACTTCTTCAGTAAGTAGCACACCTAATCACTCCTTAGCATATTATCTATCCTGTTTTATTTTCTCCAGAGCACTTCCACTATCCTAAATCATCTTAAATGATGTTGATTATGCATTAATTTTACTTATTGTATCTCCTCCTTTAAAATACTAGATTTGTGAGGTCAAAATCTCTTCTATCTTCACCATACTGCAGCTTCAGCATCTAGGACATGACCAGATACAGCATAATATATGAGATTAAATAAATATTAGTTGAGTATTAAATAAATTTACCTCACTTACGTAGTCCCTGAGGGTATTTAGTTAGTGACTCCTGCTTCATTCAAAGAGCAACAGATTGGGAATCTGTTGATATTAACAAATCTGTAAACAGGTAGCTATGTTTTCACATGCTTTGTTTGACCTTTTTGTATCTCCTTTCTTATTTTATCACTTAGTTTACTTTCAGCTTCAAACTTCTATCACACGACTGCCATGTGACAGATTCCCAATTCATATTAAGCAATTTCTAAAGTATTCATTTGCATTTTTTCACACCAAATTTAACAAATCAAAATTTGTACTTTTTCTTCTCCTTCAAATCTTTTTAATTTCATTGCTGTCCATAGTATCATGTATTCTAATCTCCAATGAACATTCACAAAATCTTTGACATCTTTCTCTTTCTCTCTCTCACTGCTTCTCCACCTCTTACTCACTTTCTCTGTCAACCACACTCTCACTTTCACTTTCTCCTTCATCCCCTAAATCTAATCTCTAAATGGACATGTTTGTTCTTCCTTCTAATTTGCTCTTAGATTCATTCTGCATTACTACTCCTACTGCTATCAATCTATCCAGACCCTCATTACCTCAGACATGAATTATAATCACCTTTTCCTGTTATCCCTTTATTTAATCTTCTCTCCCACTTCAATCTATTGTGCATATTTTCTCCGGAATTATTTTGCAAAACATCACCTAAATCTCATCAATTTCCAAATTCAAGAGTTATTTTTGTATACAAATCAAGCCCACATGTCTGTGCCTAAAATTTCAGGGTTCCCCATTTTCTAGTTTCATCCCCCTTTTCAACTTTAATCTTCTGCACCCAAAAGACTTCCTCTATTAGTGTCCTTACTATCTCCTACTAATCCATGCTGATTTTTCCTCTGTACCAAGAATAACTTTTTACTCACTCCACTTATCTAACCATCTTTTAAGCCCATTTCAAGGCCTCTTTTCTCTAGAAACCCTTCCCTGACCACTCTAAACCACAATAATCCTTCGATTTTCTAAATTAATGTTGTGTGCTTAAATTCAACACTAGAGTTTAACAAGAATTCTCCAGTTCTTTGTATATTCAGTCTGCCTCTCCAATGGGATGTTTCTGAAAGGCAAGAACTGTTTTACTCTTCTTTCATTCACTCCCCCAACCCCACAGCATATACATATACATATGTATATATATAATCCCTTACCACCAAAGCAATTTCACTTATATTTTTCCTTTGATCCTCAAATTGCTTCTCTGAAGTTTATAAAGTATTTCTTTCTACAGAGTATGATTGTTTAAAAAAATCATTGAACTTAAAGTCAGAAGTCCTAGACTTGAGAAAAGAACTTGATTACTTTCTCTATGTAACCTTTTTTTTTTTTTTTTTTTTTTTTTTTTTTTTTTTTTTTTTTTTTGAGATGGAGTCTTCCTCTGTCACCCAGGCAGGAATGGTGCAGTGGTGTGATCTTGGCTCACTGCAACCTCCAAGACCTTCTGGGTTCAAGTGATTCTCCTGCCTTAGCCTCCCAAGCAGCTGGGACATAGGCATGCACCATCACACCTGGCTCATTTTTGTATTTTTTTTTAAGTACCAATAAGTCTTTATTTATTCATTGTATTTTCCCAGGGAAAGGAGAAGGGAAGGGAAGAGTCAGCATGTGTTAATAAATGATTAGAAAATTGGAAATACCCAGTACAGCAAAATCAACCATCAAAGAAACACACCCCATTGATGGGGTCACCAAAGCCCAAAGGGGCTCAATCTCCTGCAGTTTAGGAATGAGGGAAAGGGATCAGGAAAAGGATAGACAGGTACAGGCTTTCCTACCCTCCCTCCCTTAAATTCAAGATTTTACATAAAGCTTTGGTTTCTAGCAGTAAACATGGAGTTACATTCGTTCATCTCCTATTAATCTTGTGGCCACTTTGACATAAGTTTCTAGCACCTGCATAAAAGTTCCTGAGTGACGTGGATATACATTCATATTCCCTTTCTTGGCCTCCTGATCCCATTTTCTACATGGAAGGCCCCCAATTGCATCTCTCTACTTTAGGATTAATAATTAAGTAGGTTTGATCCATCTAAAATACAGCAGTGTCTTTCAGTGTCTTTTTTTTCTTTTTTTTTTTTTTGAGACGGAGTCTTGCTCTGTCACCCAGGCTGGAGTGCAGTGGCGCCACCTCAACTTACTGCAACCTCTACCTCCCAGTTTCAAGTGATTCCCCTGCCTCCGCCTCCCGAGTAGCTGGGATTACAGGCACACACCACCATGCCTGGCTAACTTTTTGTATTTTAGTAGAGTTGGGGTTTCGCTGTGTTGGCCAGGATGGTCTTGAACTCCTGCCCTCGTGATCCACCTACCTCGGCCGCCCAAAGTACTGGGATTACAGGCGTGAGGCACCACGCCTGGCCTACAGCAGTGTCTTAAGTATTTGTCATGAGTACATCATTAAATGGTCGGCCGGACATGGTGGCTCACTAAAACAAATCTATTGGTCTTGATTCAGGAGGCTGGAACAAGGGATGGAGGGTTTCTAACTTCTTCCAGATTTTTGCATACATTGTTTAAAAGTTGTGGAGACACTCCAAGCATTAAATGTGTACAAGTATGGGTGTGTAGGTTTTCTTTTGGGGGTGAACAGAAAAGAGGGCAGGGTGGAAGGCACGTTTTTAGGACAGAAGATCTGGTCTGATAGGTAAAGAGGAATACAAAAGAAAGGATGGTTCAATATCCCCACTTTAAGAAGAGGGCCCCCCAAACTAATGTTTCAGATCTTTTTGCCTGGTGCAGAACCTTCTGTCAAAGATGCTTTGGCTATTTTTCTCTCAATACAAAAAAGTTTGTAAACAAAACCCCAAAGAACAGGGAGAAAGACCAATACATTATATTTACACAAACTAGGCCACCTAGCAATCACCAAATTAGTGAAGTCCTACGAAGCCCAGACAAATACAATAACTAGAGGGGGGCAGTATTTAGGGGAGACAAGAACCCGGGATCAGACAAACACCACCCAATGTGTTCTATTGCATTTGTCCCATTTCAACACAGTGAGGTAGGTTTGCGGTGATCTCACAGTATGTAAACGAAACCCCCTTTTCTCCTTTAGCTACCATGACACTACTAATCACTACTGCAGCAGGGCAGGACATGGGCCCCAGGCACCACAAAGCCCTGCTTGTGTGTCTTCCTGGAACCCAAGAATTTTGACAGGTTAAGGATTTTAGACCTTACTTCATGTAGCCATCCCTTGACAGCACAGGATTAAGTACAGGGGTAATGGTCTTAAAACTTATCCTTACCAACTCCAGTTTTATGAACACACACACCCTGTTGTGCATGGTAGGCCTCATCTAATCTGGTGAAGCATGGATCTGGGATGTAAAGCACGTCCTGTGCCCCTAGAATTAGACAACCCTCACCTAATCTTGGCTTCCTCTCTGGGCCTTTCACCTGGCCCAGCCTCTCCTAGCCTCTCTGCACCACCATTTCCTGTTTAGACTAATTTCCAATCTTCCAGTAGGAGGCAATCAAGTCATGGGGCAACCCAGTTAAAACCTAGTCACTCATAAAACATTTTCAAGGCAGAGGGGGTTTCAAGAGGACACTATGGCAGAAAAGCCAGCTCTCACTGGCAAAAATGAGGTAGTTCAATAGGCTGTGCACTCCAAATAGTTGCTCTCCACGGTGGCAAAAACAACAAAAAGTATTCCTATTGTGCAGACCTGGAGCTGCTGCCAACTTATCTCTGAGATTGCTCATGTACCTGAGAACACAGTGCAGGAAATGAGGGCCTTAGATTAAAATATACAAAAATACAAAACCAGAATATTTATATTAAGGAAAAAAAAAGTTAAAATGCACAAGATACATCATTCGCACATAGCTAGTGCAGTTGGCATCCTGGAGAAAGTGGGACCCAAGGTGCAGTATCCAAGGGAGCAAATAAATAAAATCACATTGACCCAGAACAGGGCGGGATGAGTGTAGGAGCAGCAGGTCTGCAGCTGTTCCCCCAAACACCCTTTTTGCCATCATCACTACCCATTGCTTGGGACAGTTGCCAGCACCCTATCCCAAAAGTGGGTATGAGGATATAAGATGTGGCGGGGGGGGAAAAAAAAAACTGCCTTATTCCTGACAGATTCCCTTCCACAGAATGTAGTGGCTTGGCTCCATGAATCTGGTCTTATACTTAATCATTTCACTCTGGCATGGGAATTATTATTATACATGCTTCTTTAAAAGGAAAACAACTTCCCTATCCAGGCCACTTTCAAAAGCTGGAAATTCTGGGGATGGAGCCTCAGATAAAGCGTGCAGGTTGTAGGGTGATTCCCTCCTCCTGGTTGTCCCCAGAACCCTCACTTGCATTTGGACAGAGCATGGATGGAGTTCCTTTGATTCACCCTTTCCCCCGACCTAGAGGGATGAAAGGGTGATGGTGTGAACCCCAGCCTGAGATATATGGCAGTGCCAACTAGCCCCAATGCACCCTATTCCCACTTTCTCCACTCTGCCTGCTCCTCGAAACTTCCTGATAGCAAAAGAATAGCCCCCACCCACTGGGCTCAATTCTGGGCCTCCGGGAGCAGGGCAGGGCTGTGGATTTCTTCTTCTTCCTCCGGAAAGTATGTTGCCTTTCCCTGTGTGCTAGGGGCCTGCTGGGCCTTCAGTGGACATGAGGCTACCATATGGCTGATGCTCTGGCAGAAGTGGCACTTCTTGGGCTGGGGTGGCAGCTTGCATTCCTTGGCATGATGGTCTAGACCTCCACAGTTGTAGCACCTGTCTCCTTTTGATCTGGCTTCTGCATGTTCTTCCCCTTTGGCCACCTCTCACTCCCAATACAGAACACCCCACCAGGTCCAGTCACACGGATGGATTCCAGACCCTTGGCTGACTTCTTAAAGGTGAACTCCACAGCCTCACCCTCCTTCAAGCTCCGGAAGCCCTCCATGTGCAGCTTACTCTGGCGCACAAAGACGTCTACTGGGGGGTCGAGCCGACCCCGGCGCGGGCAGTCATGGACAGGAAGCCATTGAACCACTTACAGATGCGCACGTTGAACCACTTACAGATGCCTGCACCGTGCAGCAGCTGAGGCTCATCCGCCGCCCAGGCCGCGTCCTCCGGCGCCTCCTCAGGCGTCTCTTCTGCCGCCTTGGCGCAGCCACCTGCAAACTGTTGGTTGGACACAGAGCCCATGGTAGTCGGCTGAGCCCGTGGCCCCGGGCCCCTGGTTGGGCGGCTGCTGGCCCCAGAGAAGTCCAAAGACTTTTTTTGTATTTTCAGTAAAGATAGGGTTTCGCCATATTGGCCAGGCTGGTCTCAAACTCTTCACCTCAAGTGATCTGCCCACCTCAGCCTCCCAAAGTGCTGGGATTACTGGTATGAGCCACTGAACCCAGCCCCATCACTGTGTCACCTTGAAGAAATAAAAATCAGTTTTTCTAAAACTGTTTCCTAATCTGACAATAAATTTTAAGTTTAATGTAAAAATACTTTAAAAGACCAGCACTGTTGAAGGCTTACAAAAGATTTTTATCTGGATTAACAACCCTAATTGGGTAAATTAATGAATAATTCTGAATAAAATACGGAAAAAATCTACAACCATGTCAGATTTCACTTTCAATACTATTGAGCCTTTTTAGAAGTTATTATTACATATAATAATGATATTTTAAACATTACTAATATTTTATAAGAAAGGCATATTTCTTTGAATAGATGTATCTATTACTCATATTCCAACATATTACAAAAGAGATTTTAAGGTAGTGATTTAAGAGATTTACTACATTTTTTGTGATTTTTATTAATAAAGAAAGCTAAATTATTTTCATCAAAGTGTTCCTTCTATTTTCTATGGGAAGTCAATGTCAAAATGTTACTCATTTATCAGAAATACACTTTAAAGTACATTTGTTATTTGACTTGGTATGTGTTTCTTGCTGTATATAAACTATCTTAAATGCTCTACATTCAAAATCATTAGCCAAATACCTGTGGAATCTGGGAACAGTATCTCTACGTTGAGAGCAGAAAGATCATATTACTTATCTGCTTAATAATCAAAAATGTTAAAACAACAACAAAAACATTTCATGTTATTATGAAATAAATAAGCGGTTTTCAAAGTGCAGTGCCTGGACCAGTATTAGCAACACTTAAGATCTTTTTAGGAATGTACATTCTCAACCCTATCTCAGATCTACTGAGTCAGAAAGTGGGGATAAGACCCAGCAATCCTGTGTTTTAACAAGCCACTAAAATGTGACAACCACTGAAATACATTAACATGAGCATGCAAATGCTCACTTGGTCACTGGGTGTTTTTTTTATTGTTTGTTTTGTTTTGTTTTTTTGTCTTTGTATGCAGTATTTATTTCAAATGTTTGTTAAAACAGCATTGTTATTTCTCAGGACAAGAACAAAGATCACCCCCTGGAGAAGCTTAGGAACTTTGTACAGAACTTTACAGAACAGAGGCAATACTTTAGCTTAAACTTGTATGCTGACCAGAGAATGGAATACTGCGTGGACTCAAGGAACAAAAGGAAACTAGGCAGGGATAAGGAAAAGGAAAGTGCCCATCTGAATCAAACTTCAGCTGCCATCAGGGCACATCTTGTGATGGTCACAGATTGTAGGCTGTTTATTGGAAGGTTCAGGTTCAGCACAGGATTCCATTTGTCTACTTGGCTACACCCCTGGCTGAGGTGCCATGAGATCAATATCACTCAAGTTCCTGGCCAGCCAAACTCCCGCAGCAAAGAGTCCCAAACTGAGGATCAAGTTCCTCCAGAAGTCTTTCCTATCAGTGGCAAAGCGGTAGACGTCCCGAAGCCAATCTCCCACGTTGTCTAGTATTTCGGGGGTTTCATTAGCCAAGCACGCAGCGCTCACCGGGACCCCGCTGGAAGCCATAATAAGAAGCTTCCACTGGGTGTTTTTAAACTATGTACTGGAAATTTAAATCTTGTCTAGAAAAATATCTTTTGTTTTCTTGTCTTAATTTATCAAATGCTAAGTTAAAGAACTACACAAAACTGCGAGCACTATAAACTGGCCTTAACAATAGAACTGAGAAATTTGAGGCCAGTTGTAATCTTTTGTATTAAGAATCAAAGAAAACTGATGCTAAATACCTAAAATCACGCAAATATTCCCAAAATATGAACCAGAACAAGTAATTAAGAAGATTAAGTATTTCTCCATTTGATAAACTTTAAAAATGTGTAACTGGAGTTAGGAGTGTTATGGAAGGAGCGAATAAGCAAAGCACATGGTGATCAATCCTATGATCTTAAGTAAATAATCTCTGGGCCAGCATTCCAGCTGGTGTGCTAGGACAATGTTCCATGAATATATTACAAGTATTCATGTTCCATGAACATGTTACAGATATTAACAATCATTGATTCTCTCAGTACTGCAAACTGCTAGGCAAAGCTTGGGAAAACCAAAACATGTAGGGCTGGTTGCAACCTGTGAAGAGTTGCCTCTTCTGTTCTATACTTGCCTCTCTGTACTATACAAATACTATGTTATCATTTTCCAATTATGCCTTTCTGTGGGGCAAAAAAAAAAAAAAAAAGAAAATAGAATGTATGCAGGTTAATAAATGACAGCTTTCCATAATAGATTACCATACATCTTTAAATGAGCTAAAATGCAAGATAAAATTAATCACTCTTTTTTCTTTGAATTAAAAGTGAGCACCTCAGTGGTAATCTAAAAAAAAGTATATGTTATATTAAAATAATACCAAGTCAGGTGTGATGGCTCATGCCTGTAACCTCAGCACTTTGGGAGGGCAAGGCAGGCAGACTGCTTGAGGCCAAGAGTTCCAGACCAGCCTGGTCAACATGGAGAAACCCCGTCTCTACTTAAAATACAAAAATTAGCCAGGTATGATGGCACATGCCTGGAATCCCAGCTACAAGGGAGGCTGAGGCATGGGAATCACTTGAACCTGAGAGGCAGAGGTTACAGAGAGCCAAGATTGCACCACTGCACTCTGGCCTGGGCCATACAGCAAGACTCTGTCTCAATAAATAAATTAATTAATTAACACATTTACCTATCAAATTAGCAAAGGTTTTTAAAAAATAATAGTACTGTACTAGTAAAAATAAATAGTAAGAGAGGCATTCAAACAGTTCTGGTAGAAATGTAAATGAAAGCAATCCTTTCAAAAAACAATTTAGAATGTCTCAAGAGTCATAAACTATTCTATGCTGACTCCACATCTAAGAACCTATTCAAAAGAAAAAAATCCTAAATGCAGAAAAAGTTTTATGTTAACAGATGTTTACAACTAAATATTTACTAATTAAAAAAAGAAAGAAAAGTTAGAAACAACCTAAATGTCCAGTAATAGAAAAATAGCCAATTGAGTTATCACTATCTAATGGAACATATGTAGCCACTCAAATAATAATGGCTAACATTTGTTGAGCACTTAATACATGCAAAACTGTCTTCTAACACTTCATATTTAGTTCTCCAAACAACTTTATGAGATGTTTACTGTTACCATTTTCATTTCTAAATGAGAACACTAAGGCATAGAGAGATTAAGGAACTTGCCCAAAGATATGTAATAAGGGGTGGAACCAGGACATGAATCCAGCAATCTGGTTCCAAGGTTGTACTCTTAACCACTACATTATAGTGCCTCTCAAAAGTCCGTGCCCAGCCTGGACAACATGGAAAGACCCCATCTCTACAAAAAGTTTAAAAAGTTAGCCAGGTGTGGTGGTGCGCGCCTGTAGTCCCAGCTACTCAGAAGGCTGAGGTAGAAGGATTGCTTGAGCCCAGGAGGTGGAAGTTGCAGTGACCCAAGATCACGCCACTGCATTCCAGCCTGGGTAACACAGTGAGACCCTGACTGAAAAGAAAAAGTGTCTGTGGAGTCTATAACAGAAAATATTCATGTTAACACTTTGTTAAAAACATCAACAATAATAAAAACAGGACTCAGGGTCTTCTAATTAAAGATAGTGGATTGAACACAGGTATTTAGTTCCACTCCACTAAATGATGGTGGGTGATTTAAGGCATAAGCCTTAGAACAAACAGAATGGTATCTAAGACAAAAACAATAAAACTCTGTTTTTTGGCAGGCAGATAAAAAAGTAGAAATATTTATTGCACCTGAGAAAGCTAAGTCAGCAATGGGGAAAACTGAGAAGCAATTTGATTTACATCACTCTTGTTCTTACTCCCCTTCCCTGCCAACAGAGTCTGCTGATGCCAGGAACCTCTAAAGGTGAAGGTAAAGGTGAAGTCAAAAATAGGATGATTACTAAAGTCTGTTTAAGAAGACCCATAGATTCCCTCTCTCTTTCTGGTTAGGTAGGTGACAAAAGGGTTTGCACTCCTATGAGAATCTAATGCTGCCGCTGATCTGATAGAAGGTGGAGTCAGGCAGAAATGTGAACAATGGGAAGTGGCTGTAAATACAGATGAAGCTTTCCTTGCTCACTTAGCATCACTCACCTCCTGCTGTATGGCCTGTTTCCTAACTCCTGCCTTAGAAAACACACATTTCCAATCTGTTGCCTCAAGAGCTGTTTGGGTGTCAGCAGCTGCCCTCTCTCACCTGGGCAGAAGATTGGAAGCTGTTCCGATGATGATAAAACAGAGCCTCTGGAATGGGTTTAATGGGATACCAGGTGCAATTGAGAAAGGGTCTGGGGTGGCTACTACATGAAAAAATGTGTTTATCAAATGTTGAGATACCCACCAGTCTTCCTTCTCCACAGCTCCCGCAGCTGCTGACAGCCAGACAGCTTTTGAGGCATCAGATTGGAAGTGATTGTTTTCTAGGGCAGGAGTTAGGAACCAGGCCGTGTGAACAAGTGAAGCTTCATCTGTATTTACAGCCACTCCCCCTTGTTCACATTTCCACCTGAGCTCTAACTCCTATCAGATCAGCAGCAGCATTAGATTCTCATAGGATTGCAAACCCTTTTGTGAACTATGCATGGGAGGGATCCAGGTTGCACACTCCTTATGAGAATCTAATGCCTGATGATCTGTCACTGTCTCCCATCACCCCCAGATGGGACAGTATAGTTGCAGGAAAACAAGTTCAGGGCTCCCATTGACACTATATTATGGTGAGTTGTATAATTATTTCATTACATATTACACTGTAAAAATAATAGAAATAAAGTGCCCAATAAGTTGTTATGTGCCTGAGTCATCCTGAAACCATCCTCCCCCAGCCCCAGTCTGTGTAAAAACTATCTTCCACAAAACCAGTCCCTGGTGCCAAAAAGGTTGGGGGCCACTGTCCTAGGGAATTTGACCAGGCTAAGAGAAAATATGATAAAAATAAATAATAACAGGAGCTGCCTCAAAAAATGTTCTAGTCAGATAACCCTACAATGAAGACCATAGTCAATAGGCTATATCTAAGCATATAGAACCTCCAATTCTCTTTCTAGTGCCCTATTCTTAAATTCAGAGCAGAAAGTAAAAAACCAATAGATTTTTAAGGGAAAGTGTCTAATTTCACAGACAAAGACTAAAACAAACTGAAATTTTAAAAACTAACTCAGAGAAAGCAAACATTAAGCAAAAGAAACTCTTTCAAAAGAAATACTATTAAAATTCCTCTTAAAATTATTTTCTTATCCATAGCATTCAGTACAGCATCATTAACTTTCTTACAAAGAGATAAGAGTATATATTACATCTATGAAAAAAGATGCTTCACAGAAACAGTTCTTGTAAAAATTAAGATCATGAAAATGAAAAATCCAATAGAAGGATTAGAAGACAAAGTTAAAGAAATCTTGCAAAAAGAAGCAAAAAGCCAAAGAAACAGAAAATTAAAGAAACAATTATTAGAAAATTAAAGGATTAATCCAGAAGTCCCAATAACTGTACCCTAGAAGTCCCAGAAAGAATGAACAAAGAAATTAGAGAATAAATCATCAGAAAGTTTCTAAATCAGTTTTCCCAGAATTAAAAAATATAACTTTGCATATTAAAAGAGCCCATCAAGTGCCAGCACCAAGATATGTCATAGTGAAATAACAGAACACTAGAGGAAATGAAAAGATCCTATAGGCTTCCCAGAAAGGAAAAAAAAAAAATCATACAAAATATAAAGAATTAAACTGGAATTTTCAATATCCATAATGGAAGCTAGAATAAAGAAACTAAGCCCTCAATTTAAAGGAAAAATGATTACCAGATTGGAATTTTACCAGCCATGTCAACAGTAAAGATAGATATTTTCAGATATGCAGTGTCCAAAACAATTTACCTTCTATGCACTCTTTCTCAGGAAACTCCTTAAGGATTTCTCTAAGGAAGAGAAAAGCACATGATCCAGGAAACGGGATCCTTGTCTTAATCTGTTCAGATAACTCTAACAAAATATCAGACTGGGTGGCTTACAAGTAACAGAAATTTATTTCTCACAGTTCTGGAGGCTGGGGAGTCCTAGATCAAAATGCTAGCAGATTCAGTGTCTAGTGAGGTCCTGCTTCCTGTGTCCTCACATGGTGAAAGGGGTGAGGGAACTCTCTGAGGCCTTTTTATTTTATTTTTTTTCCTCCAGTCTTTTCATATGGGTACTAATCCCATTCAAGAGGACTCTGCCTTCATGACCTAATCACCTCCCAAAGACCCCACCTCCAAATATTATCACACTAGGGATTAGGCTTCAACGTATGAATTTAGGGGAGACACAAACATTTATTTTATAGCAATCCTATGCAAGAAAGAGAGGAAAGGAACTCTAGCATGGTGAAGGAGGACAGCAAGAGGGCACCTGTACAAAGACAGAGAGCAACCAGTCCAAATTAGAGTGGTTTAATAGGCTCTGGTGGTAACTTCATCAACATAATGAAATTAATAGATTATCAACTGTTTTTAAGTCACTAATAAAAGTTTTCTGTACCTGAGAAAAGTCTGGGGTTGAATACATTAAAAAGAGGCCGAGTGCAGTGGCTTATGATCCCAGCACTTTGGGAAGCTGAGGCGGGTGGATCACCTGAGATTGGGAGTTCGAGACCAATCTGACCAACATGGAGAAAACCTGTCTCTACTAAAAAATACAAAATTAGCAGCCAGGCATGCTGGCGCATACCTGTAATCCCAGCTATTTGGGAGGCTGAGGCAGGAGAATCACTTGAACCCAGGAAGCAGAGGTTGTAGTGAGCCAAGATTGCACAGTTGCATTC
>NW_016107836.1:741691-754352 GCF_001604975.1 Cebus imitator
TCCTGAAAATATTAACGTAAGCAAATAAAGGAAACAAAGAAAAGAAAGCATTCATTTAACAAACATGTATTGAGTCTCTTCTATATTTAAAATGTAATGATTCTTTTTAAAATACAGCAACCAGGCTGGGGACGTTGGCTCAGTCCTGTAATACCCACACTTTGGGAGGCTAAGGCAGGAGGATCACTTGAGGCCAGGAGTTTGAGATCAGCCTAGACAACATAGTGATACCCTCATTCCTACAAAAAAAAAAAAAAAAAAAAAAAAAAAAAAAACAGAAAAATTAACTGGGTATGGTAGTGCACACCTATAGTCTAAGCTACTCAGGAGGCTAAGGTGCGAGAATCACTGGGCCAGGGAGGTCAAGGCTACAGCTAGCTATGCTGGTGCCACTACCCTCCAGCCTGTGTGACAGAACAAGACCCTGTCTCAACAAAAAATAAATACAGACAGCTTCTTCTCAAGGAACTCTAGTAAAGAGATACAGATATACAAAAATAATTATAATATAATGTGATCATGTGTGAAGATGGAAATCGAGCATGAGAAAATCCGGGGTGGCTTGGGAAGGTCAGTCTGCCTGAGGAAGGTGACTTCTGGGCTGAGACTTAAAAGATAAGACATTAAGAAAGTGAAAAATTAGATAAGGGTATTTTTTTTTTTTAGATTGAGAAAAATAATTTATTATGAATAAGCAGTTTCAATAACAAAAGAAGGTAATAATTGAAATGAGCAAATAAAAACCATACCTATGTTCCTTTGTATTCAATGATTTCGCTCTGTAGGCACTGATTCCTTATAGTAATTTGCCAGTGCTTTTTCTTTGAAAGAATGAAATAATTTAGGATTTAGAATAAATAATAAATTTCAATCAATTTTCTTGATACTTATATTTTAAAGGGAAAAACAGCATAAGTAAAGTCACAGATGGAAGAAACATTATTTTAAATGAGGAACTAAAAGTAGTGTAGGGAGACTAAAGTCTAACAGGTAAGCCTGAGAGAAGACGAGATGAGGCTTGAGAAACAGGCCAGTCTTTGGGGGTCTTTTATGTCATGTTAAGGAGGCTGAACTAATACCATCACACATTCTGCTCTATTATACCAAATGCCTTGCCCTATATTATCTGTTTAAACATATTTTAAAATCAGATCAAATTCCATCTCCTCTGTGAAGCTTTTCTTACAAATCCCACTCACACCAATTTCTCCTTTTCTGAACTATACTTATTGTCAGATCATATGATTAGCACTTTATTGCGTATATTGCCCCATTCTGTTATTGTCTATTTGACATGATTTTGCACTTTATTTTATCCATTTATAATGCTGCCCATAAATAATGTTATTTTTTCATTAACTATTTCATGTTTGAAGAAGACTTATTAACCTCCAAGTGGGGAAAAAAAAACCTTGAGGTCATAGTGAATACTTGATAAACATTTTATTAAATTGCCATAAACTATATAAAATTACAAAAGCCACTTTTAGTTTCTTAAAATATTTACACTATTATGAGTAAAACATTCTCTATTCACATTAAAATCTTTACCAAATTTCTCCTTGTTTTAAGAAACAGAGGGAAGATTATATAAATTTTAGAAATTTAGAAATACTTAAACAAAACATGAGCTGTATTGATATGTATGAAGAGATTGAGAGAATTGGATATTCTCTCCATAAAGATCATTATGAAACCATAACATGAAATAAGCTACTAAATATACTATAAATTCAGCCAATCTAAGGCAACATACTAGAGACCTTTGGATCAAGTACATAAACACTAATTTGGGCCACCTTACAAATAAGATGTAGGAAAATCCTTTAAGAATTTTATAAAACACATAACTTTTAACTAAACTCCAAACTTTTTCAAATATGAAACAAGAATTGCCAAAATAGCTTTAAAAAAGTTGATTTCAACACAGCTAAAAATGTACTGCTCATTGAACTTAACTGAAAATAAGTTTTAGTTTTATGTGAAATTAATCAGCACTAGAAAACCTCATAAAGGTTTTTCTTATTACTAACAGAAAATTGCCATAGGTCATCAGGAAATTAAGAAAGCTGAATGACTTCCTGATGTGTTTCTCTGCCATGTCAACATTAGGAAATGAATTAGGAAAATAACATAAAAAATTTACAATAAAAATTTTCACCTAAATGTACATTACAACAAAAACATTTCTACCTTAATTATCTACATGATTTCCCAAAGTGTGTTCTAAGGGGCACAAGGCCCACTAGATACATTTCTAAAAACAAGTCCCACAGTCAAATAAATCTGGGAAATGCCAGACACTAACTCCCCATTTCAGAGATAAGCAGTCCCATTAGCTTTGTTAGAACCTGTTTAACTTTAATCTGTATTTCCCAAGTTTACCTTGACCATGAAACACCTTTTTTTAATAATTCATACGGCAAGCTAATATTCTGGGGAACATGTATGCCAAGAACATACTTTAGAAAATGCTAATCTACAAAATTGTTCTAAATTCACTAGTTCTTCCTTCACTAGTGGCCTAAACTGATTGTAACAAATAACTTCCCAATTTAAAAAAAACACTGTTCTCAGCCAGGTGTGGTGGCTCATGCCTGCAATCCCAGCACTTTGGGAGGCTGAGGCCGTGCAATTGCTTGAACTCAGGAGCTCAAGACCAGCCTGAGCAACATAGTGAAATCCCATTTCTACCAAAAAACAAAAACAAAAATTATCCAGTTGTGATGGTGTGCTCCTGTAGTCCTAGCTCTTCAGAAAAGTGAAGTAGGAGTATTACTTGAGCCCAGGAGGTTGAAGCTGCAGTGAGCCAAGATCATGCTAGTGCACTCCACCCTGGGCAACAGAGCCAGATCCTATATCCCAACAAACACACACACACACACACACACACACACATCCCCACCACCGTTCTCATTCAGCTGTTACCAGGACTGATAAAAGAACATAATCCATCAACAAAGAAATTTACCATTGCATCAATGACTTCTTTCAACTATAGCCCTAACACAATTTCCCAAAGTGTGGTCCATTAATAAGCACAGCACAAAAACATAGGACCTCACAGTCTAGTGCGGTAAAATTGTAGATTGCGATTCATTCATGAGTCAAAAAATCAATGTAATGGGTCTTGACCAGAACTTTTTTTAAAAGAAAGTCTAGACTAGTCAAAATAAAACAGAAAATATAAGTGTACACTGCTTATGGTTAAGGTAAGTATTGCCTCATGTGTATTTAATAATATTTCAGGTATGGTACTGCATGTAAAATGTACTTCTTAATGTCCGCTGTAATCAGAAAACTTTAAGAATGCTGTGAGTTCAAAAAAAGTTAGGTTAAACAAGTACCTTTACTGCAGGACATTTTAGAGCCCTTAATGAATTCAAGAGTATTTCTGTCCATAAAAACCTTTTTTTATTGAAGCATCTCACAGGACTAGTGCTCCCTGGAACACAGTTTAGGAAATACTGCCTTTTGGAAACGGTGTACCTCTAATTAGGTACACTATGTGTAGCAAGTACACTATATAAATAACAGTACCCAATTCTCACTTCTTCAGAAAACTCACAATTAGACTTCTCATCTTAACTACAGCATCTTTCACAATTTGGTCAAACTTGCAATAACTTTAGTTTTGTTAGCATGAAATAGTAATTACCCATCTGGGTTTCGATTCTAGCTCCACCACTTGTGGATTGTGTAATCAGCTTCGCATTGTTATTTAATCTCTTTCCCAAGGTTTTCTCACGAAGTATAAAGAGAATACTAGGAATACCTACACAGGGTTTGGGGTTTGTTTTTTACGATTAAATGAGATAATGTTCAGTCCCTGTCGTGTAATAAGCATTCCACAAATGACATCTGTTACTATTAGAATAACACTATCACCGCACCAGTAGAGTTATTACCGGATACACGGTCAGAGCGAAAGAAACTAAAAACATGCTGCCGCCTAGTGGATACTCGGAATTCTAAAAATCCATCATTCGCTTCCTTACTGACACTACGGTATGAAGAAGCCACATAGAAATAAAAACGTTTTCTCAAGCTGCATTAACTCGCCTTATAAATCATGAAAGTGGGGCATCTAAACTTCCAAAACTTAACAACTACCCCAAGGCAACCCTGAAACCAGAGAGAGTTGTAAAGACTCAAACTGGCCCAAGAAATGGCTGAGAGAAGACGCCAGTGAAGGACTAAAGAGGAAACCACCCACAGCATATTTGCTGATTCTCAGGTTGCGGTATTTCAGTACAGGTTTTTGCTTCAAGGTATAAAACAAAGAGAGCCATAGGAATTTATCACAACTAAAGCAAAATAACCAATAATCATTAATTCAAGGATCTCAATTAATGTAAGCAGAAGACTGTGGAATCTTCACATTTTCTTTCTAAAGGAGTGCAGCGATCGTAAAGTTTCCCATAAATGCCTTAAAAGTTGTCACTTATTTTCAAAAGCAAAGTGAAGTGGAAGATTACAGCAATGACATGAATAATTTATTTTTATTTTATTTTTTGAGACAGAGTCTCGCTGTCGCCCAGGCTGGAGTGCAGTGGCGCGATCTCAGCTCACTGCAACCTCGGCCACCCAGATTCAAGCGATTCTCCTGCCTCAGCATCGCGAGTAGCTGGGATTGCAGGCGCACACCACCACACCCGGCTAATTTTTGTATTTTTAGTAAAGACGGGGTTTCGCCATGTTGACCAGGCTGGTCTCGAGCTCCTGACCTCAGGTGATCTGCCAGCCTCGGCCTCCCAAAGTGCTGGGATTACAGGCGTGAGCCACTGCCCCAACCAAATAATTTATATCTATAATTCGGCATTATTAGGATTAGCAGGGTAGTCATTTCATTCCCAGTGAAATTCCATTTAAATTTGCTCGTGCAAGGCACTTTGGGAAAAACGAAATTATCAACAGAATAAAGAAAAAATAGAGAACTTTCCTTGGGAATTTACACGCTTCCACAATTGCACTAGAACTTTCCCACTACACTTAAAATATTCCGAAAGTAACGTCCACCAACGAAAAGTCGAGATTCACCAATGACAGTTCCAAATGTTGCCAACTCTGAGTGGTCAGAGTTGTTCGAAAATTTTCACAAAAACAACCAACATGGCTGCATTGCATTCATAAGGCAAACACGAGGTTTAAAACAAAAACCCCCACCACACAAGGCACAGGTACAGAAGGCGCTTCTCCACAATGAACAGGCGAGCCCCTCATGACTCACCCGCAGCCTCAATCCTGCCCAAGCGGAGGTCCAGAAGGAGGCCTGAGGGTGGCTGCTTCTCCTGGGTCGGGAGCTTGGAAGATTCTAGACACAGCCCAGCAGTCCGAGCCAAAGCAGCCCCTTGACAACCAGAGCAAGGAAGGGTAGGTTAGGCAGGGGAGCACAGGGCAAGCCCATAAGTGCACCCTGGATGAAAAGATTAGGGCTGCTTCCTAAACAGCCCAACTACACGCTATGACTGCTCCGGGTTGCCTCAGTGAAGCGCGGCTCTGGCTTCTTTTGGCCCTTCCGGTTCACCTTTTCCCGCCCCCCGGGCACTTCCGGGTGAAGGTCATTAGCCTGAGATAGGTGGGGGGAATCATGAGCACCTGGGGCAAAATATGATTGATTTTATTTTCTTTTTAATACAAGCTCTGAAAAGATACCTGGATATTTGATGTTTTTTTCTCATACAAGGAACAACACTACAACGTGCATTGGCTTATATATTCGGGTTCTTTTTTTAAGTCTTTGGAAAGATGAAAGAAAAACGAGTGTTACCTGTGGGGAGCAATGGGAAGTGTGTGGATGGGAACGGGAGAGAGGGAGACACTGAGTAGCTTTTTATACTTTTTGATGTTTGCTTCATGTGAATGTGTTATTCATTCAAAAAATAAATGTTGGCTGGTTGTGAGGGTTCACTGGCTCATGCCTGTAATCCCAACAATTTGAGGTGCTGAGGTAGGAGGATCGCTTGAGGTCGGGAGTTCAATACCAGCCTGGGCAACATGGTGAGACGCCCCCCCCAGCCTTGTCTACTAAAAAATACAAAAATTAGCTGGGCATGGTGGTATGCAGCTGTAATCCCAGCTATTGGGAGGCTGAGGTAAAAGGATGGAGTGAGCCTGTGAAGTCAAGGAACCAGTGACCGGAGATTGCACCAACTGTACTCCAACTTGGGCAATGGAGCAAAACTCTGTCAAAAAAAAAGAATGTAGCTTAATTTTTAAAGTGAAATAGTAGGGGAAAAAAACTGTAGATCTAATTATATTGATAATCACATCTATTTTAAGTACCTAACAATACGTTTTAGTATGTTCTGTTAAATAGTCAGTCATTCCATACTAATGTAATATGTTTCAGGCCTACATAGTTTTTGCATGTTACCAAAATGTGAAAGAAGTGGTCCCTGCCCTCAAATTTTTAACCATGTTTCCCAGTAAAAATCTGTCTGGAATTCTTTTTACTCCCTCCCTTTCTCCAGGCCTTTGCCCAGATGTCACCATATCAGAGAGAACATTCCTGACTACCCCATAGTAATACCCATGCACATCCCCTACTTTGACCCCACCTTGTTCTATTCTCTGTAGTGCAATCACCATCTCATCTGGTATATTTATTAACTGTATCCTAGGACACAAGTTTCGTGAAAACAGAGATGAATTTTGTTCACTTTTGCGAACCAGATTCTAGCACAATGCCTGGCATATAAATGCCAAACAAATTCAAATGAATGAATGGATGGGCCATGACCTTTCAATTTGATATTTACTAACCATAACAGCTATACTCTAATAATACTAATATTTATGATAATTTACTATGTGCCAGACAATGAGCTAAGTGTTTTACATACATCATTTCAACTTAGTCTCCACAACAATGCTATTACTATGCACTTTTTGCATATTAGAAAACTAGATTCAGAGAGGCTAATGAGTTGAATGTAATCACCTCTGGATGCCCTTCTAACTCGATGCAATTTCCCCGATGATCAATGCTGTGGTTTGAATGTTTTTGTCCTCTCCACAATTCATGTCGAAACTTAATCTCCAAAGAAACCGTATTATGAGATGTGACCTTTAGGAGACGATTGGGTCATGAGGGGAGAATAGGATTTGATGTCCTTATAAAAGGGTTTTCGGCCAGGTGTCATGGCTCATACCTGTAATCCCAAAACTTTGGGAGGCCAAGGTGAATGGATCTCTTGAGGTCGGGAATTTGAGACCAGCCTGGCCAACATAGAGAAACTCTGTCTCTACAAAAAATACAAAAATTAGCCAGGTGTGGTGGTGCGTGCCTGTATAATCCCAGCTGCTCAAGAGGCTGAGGCATAAGAAGCGCTTGAACCAGGCCGGGCGCGGTGGCTCAAGCCTGTAATCCCAGCACTTTGGGAGGCCGAGGCGGGTGGATCACGAGGTCAAGAGATCGAGACCATCCTGGTCAACATGGTGAAACCCCGTCTCTACTAAAAATACAAAAAATTAGCTGGGCATGGTGGTGCGTGCCTGTAATCCCAGCTACTCAGGAGGTCGAGGCAGGAGAATTGCCTGAACCCAGGAGGCGGAGGTTGCAGTGAGCCGAGATCACACCACTGCACTCCAGCCTGGGTGACAGACTGAGACGGCCAAAAAAAAAAAAAAAAAAAAAAAAAAAAAAAAAAAAAAAAAAAAAAAAAAAAAAAAAAAAAAGTAACAACTTAAAATAAAAACTTAAAAATTTTAAGGACTTAACCATTATTTTCACTTTGGGGATATCATTTTCATGTCATGGTACATGCGAACATTTAAAGAAACCTAACTGTTTCTATCAGTAGTTAGAAACTATATATGAGCCAGTAATGGTGGCATACATCTATAGTCCCAGTTGCTTTGGAGGCTGAGGCAGAAGGATCACTTGAGCCTAGGAGTTTGAGACTGCAGTGAGCTATGATTGCCCTACTGCACTCCAGCCTAGGTGACAGAGTGAGGCCTTGTCTCAAAAAAACAAGTTTAGAACTCTGTACGTCTTCCTCCACTTGCCTGGCATATCCTGACTCTACCACCACCAGCAGTTCCCTTTGCCTTTCTTTGTCCATGCTGCTTCCTCTACCTGGATACTCTTTACTGTCACTAGGCCTATCTAAAAACGCTTTCTCATTTTTTAAATTCCAGTTCACAGGTCTCCTCTTTGAAATTTCATCAACTTTCCGCTCCCATCTAAGTAGAACTAATCATTGCCTGCTTGGTGCAATCACTCTACCGTACATATCTTTATTGTAGTATTTATCACAGGCCCTTGCAATTATCTGTGTACACGTTCTCTCTCTTAATAGACTGTGAACTTTTTGAGGACAGGGACTTTGTCATATATGCTTTTAAAGCCTCAATGGCTAGCACAGTAGATGGCATGCAGCATAGTACTTAAGAGTAAATGGCTTGGTGCAAATCTTACTCTGCCATTTACTAGCTCAGGACATTGGATAAGGCATTTGACATCTCTATGCCTCAAAATCCACATTGATAAAATGGGAATAATAATGATACAGTATGGTCATTCCTAATCCAAAAATCTGCAATCCTAAATGTTCCCAAATCTGAAACTTCTGAGCACCAACATGATGCTACAAGTGGAAAATTCTACACTGGACTTCATATGACAGACTGCCATCAAAATGTTGTTTCACATACAAAGTTATTAAAAATATTGTGTAAAATTACCATCAGGCTATGTGCATAAGGTGCATAGGAAACATAAGTGAATTTTGTGTTTAGATTTGGGTCTGTAACCCAACATATCCCATTGTGAATGTACAAATATTTCAAAATCCAAAAAAATCCCTGAAATCTGAAACACTTCGGGTCCCAAGCATTTTGGAGAAGGGCCACCCAACCTCCTTACCTATCTTACCTATCTCTAAGATATAAATATGACAGATAAGGTGCATAAAGTGCATAGCACTGTGCTTGGCTGACAGTAAGCATTCAAAAAGTGTGAGCTGTTGTGCTAGTATTAGTATTGGTATTTTAGACAAGGTCTCACTCATCACCAAAGCTGGAGTGCAGTAGCACAATCACCACTAACTGCAACCTCAACCTCCTGGGCTGGGACCAAAGGCGCACGCCACCATGCCCAGCTGTTTTGTTTGTTTGTAGAAACAGGGGTCTCCTTGTGTTGCTCAGGCTGGTCTTGAACTCCTGGGCTCAAGTGATCCTCCTGGCTTGGCCTCCCAAAGTGCTGGGATTATAGGTGTGAGCCATCATGCCCAGCTGTTTTGTTTGTTTGTAGAAACAGGGGTCTCCTTGTGTTGCTCAGGCTGGTCTTGAACTCCTGGGCTCAAGTGATCCTCCTGGCTTGGCCTCCCAAAGTGCTGGGATTATAGGCATAAGCCACCGTGCCCGACCTTATAAGAATAACTTGTATGCACAAAGTAAATGAATGGGTTTCTGCAGTCTACTTAAATGCTGTAGTAATAACAAGTGCTTATAACTTGTTATAGTTATAGCACTTACTACATTTCATTATAGTTATTTCTTTTCATGCTTGTGAGCAGAGGATATTCATCTTTGTATCTGTAACCTCAGCACAGTGCTTGGCACATAATGTACATTTAATAAATATTAATGGATAAATATTTATAGTCAGTGTTGCATATAGCTTTAAAATTTTCATGTAATAATTGGTAGCATCACAAATTGTAGTTGAAATCTTTCTAAAATTTGCTGTATATGTTATATTTTCACTCTAGAGTTTTACATTATATATAATATAGTAACATGTCAATTAGCTATTGAATTTTAAGTGTCAATATCAGTATCATGGATTAATCAACTACAAATAATTATCTAGAATATGTACTACATACACCATGAGAGTGGTTTTATGTGAACTTATGATTTATTTATTTTATTTAAACTTATTTTAGATTAATGCACATGTGAGAAAAAGTCAAAAGTTATTCTTGAATTCAAGGTTGCAATAGACTATGATCAAGCCACTGCACTCCAGCCTGGACAACACAGTGAGACTTTATCTACATATTTTAAAAAATTATCCTTATTCTAAAATTGAGGTTAGGCATAATCTTAATAAGACTTTTTCTTTTTTCCTAATAGAATAGGTTTTCTTTTGAGCTTCTAATTCAAAATTTAATGAAAAGCGCTGGGCGCAGTGGCTCATGCCTGTAATCCTAGTTCTTTAGGAGGCTGAGACGGGTGGATCACGAGGTCAGGAGTTCCAGACCAGCCTGGCCAACATGGTGAAACCCTGTCTCTACTAAAAATACAAAAATTAGCAGGGCATGGTGGTGGGCGTCTGTAATCTCAGCTACTCTTCCCCAATCCACATGGTGGGTAGGCATATAGAAAACCTAACAAAATTATGACTCGGCCAATAATGAAGAAGGAGAAAATGAAGTTAAATAGGGAGCCAATAGCATCTGCTACAAAAATCAGTGGTTCTATATTTGCAGATGTCAAGTTTAAGGTATCTATGAGACATCCACATGGAAAAGTCAAAAAGGCAACTGGAAATGTTGAGTCTGAAGCTTAAAGAAGGGTTTCAGCTGGAAATACAAATTTGGAAGTAAAGAGAATAAGGTGCTTAATCCATGGAACTAAGTTAGATCACCCAGGAAGAGAACATAGAGAAGAGGACATTAAATTATTCATCTTTAAAGTAGAGATAATAACATTACATTCTTCATTGGATTATTAGAGAGTTAGTTGAGACAATGAGTATAAAGTACTAGATACACAGTGAAAACTCAATATCTGTTAATCATATGCAAATCAATATCTCTGATAGCCAAATTTCAGTCACAATAACAGCCTATAAAAAGGATATTTTCTATCAGGTATGTCCCTCCAAATATCATACTTCATAGATGACTGCCTGCTGCACTAACATTTGTTGTTCTCTCATTCTCTTTTTTTCTGGTATTATTACTATATGAAATGTCTAATTAATTTAAAGTTCTATTTATAAAAAGTTACTAATATCATGAAGCCATGACCAAAAAACACAGTAAAATATTCTTAAAATATCAAAACACACCAACCATAGTTTAATCTTAGTGAATCAAAAATTTTGTCATCATCTTGTCATCCCTCAGAGTCTTCATTAGTATCACCAATTGTAAGAATATTGGTTAATATGACATAACACCATTATGCTAAGATTGTACACTTCTGTAAAGTGATAGATGATCAAGGAAAAAGCTGTATACCAAAATATAAAAGCAAGTTACAAGGATCAACAAGCAATTGATGGGCTTACATATACTGTATACAGAATTCTTTCTAACAAAAACTCATCCTACATTATAATTTAAAGATTGTTCTAACAAGCAATTCCTGGTGATTATTACACTAAAGTGTGTGAACCACTGACTAATAACTACTGCTATGGAGGAGAACCTCTTGTACCTGCCTATCACAGCTTCAGATCATCCCTTTTTCTGAAACTATTTACCATAACCTTTTTTTTCTTGAGACAGAGTCTTGCTCTGTTGCCCAGGCTGGAGTGCAGTGGCATGATCTCAGCTCATTGCAGCCTCTACCTCCTGGGTTCAAGCAATTCTCATGTGTCAGCCTCCCAAGGAGCTGGGACCACAGGTGTGTACCACCATGTCCGGCTAACTTTGTGTGTTTGTGTGTATTTTTAGTAGAGAGAGGGTTGCACCATGATAGCCAGGCTGGTCTCAAACTCATGGCTTCAAGTGATCTACCAGCCTGGGTCTCCCAAAGTTCTGGGATTACAGGCCTGAGCCATTGTATTTACCATAACTTTTTGTTTGTTTGTTTGTTTGTTTGAGATGGAATCTCACTCTGTTACCCAGGCTGGAATGTAGTGGTACGATCTTGGCTCACTGCAACCTCCTCCTCCCAGGTTCAAGTGATTTTCCTACCTCAGCCTCCTGAATAGCTGGGATTACAGATGCGTGCCACCACATCTGGCTAATGTTTGTATTTTTAGTAGCAACAAGGCTTCACCATGTTGGCCAGGCTGGTCTCAACTCCTGACCTCAGGTGATCTTCCTGCCTCAGCCTCCCAAAGTGTTGGGATTACAGGCATGAGTCACCAAACCTGGCCAGTATTTGCCATAATTTTTTATACTAGTTTGTCTTCACCAATAGACTAATGTACTAAGCAGCATGCACCTTGTATTAAATATTAACAAATCACTTATGAATTTAGTTCTTAGGATTTAATTCTTTAGTCAATTCCATAAGGGAACATATAAAATAGAATTTTTATACCTTTAGCTTGACTAGATCTTGAATTTTGTATAGTGCCACAAAATCGAAGCTATCTTACGTTGCCATGCCTGAAATAGTAGGCATTAATCAATTATCCTAGATAGTATAATATGACATAATGCTATAGATTTTTCTTTATATTTGAAGATTAGATGGCTAATCATGTCTGGATATCTTTAATTAAATTATGATCTAAAAATGCAGTATGTAATCATTTTGAAGGTAATTAAACCTGTATTTTTTTTCCCCGTTTATTTATTTGATTGCATTTTAGGTTTTGGGGTACATGTGAAGAACATGCAAAATTGTTGCATAGGTACACATGTGGCAGTGTGATTTGCTGCCTTCCTCCCCATCACCTACATCTGGCATTTCTCCCCTTGCTATCTCTCCCCAGCTCCCCACCCCTCACCGTCCCTCACCTATTTCCCCC
>NW_016107836.1:756254-768567 GCF_001604975.1 Cebus imitator
GGGTTTCACCAAGTTGACCAGGCTAGTCTCAAACTCCTGACCTCAGGTGATCCACCCACCTCAGCCACCCAAAGTGCTGGAATTACAGGCTTGAGCCACCACACCCACCTTAAACCTGGTATTCTTGTCAAATTGAAGACATCATGTCTTTACTTTTTTTTTTTTCTTTGTTTGAGACAGCATCTCACTCTGTTGCCCAGGCTGGAGTGCAATGACATGATCACAGCTCACTGCAACCTCTGCCTCCCAAGATCAAGTGATTCTTCTGCCTCAGCCTCCGGAGTAGCTGGGACTACAGGTGCACACCACCATGCGCTGCTAATTTTGGTATTTTTAGTAGATGTGGGGTTTCACCCAGGCAGGTCTCGAACTCCTGGGCTCAGGTGATCTGCCTGCCTTGGCCTCCCACCGTGCTGGGAATACAGGTGTGAGCCACTGGTGCCAGCCAAAGACACAATTTCCAGTAACTACTTCATAGTCAAGAGCTTTCTTTACAAACTAGAAGTGAGTGCTTAAAACACCAGGGATGGCCAGGAGATTCAAATTAGCTAAGTTTTCACATTAACAGTCAACTGACCCTATCTTTTGCCTACGGTTTCAAATACGGAACTATTCTTTTGTGCAATAAGCCAAGTATTTTCCCAGAAGTATTGGATGAGTTGCCCTGTGCCTTCCATATTCTCTTCCTTCTTCTTATTTTTATACTGTGGTTAAAGATTTAGTCCATTTGTTTTATGATAGTCTTTAATGTACAAACAAATAAACAAAAAATATTTAGTCAATAACCTCAAAACAAAGGTTTACTTAAGCCCTGTCTGTTTGAATGCCTTTGATTCAATATCCTTATTGAATATTTACAGTGAGACTGAAAAAAAGCGACTCCACTAATGCTGATATATGTAGTAAATGTTCATCCTTTGCCCAACCTTCAACCACTTCTTCCTCCAAAATTAGTTCAGAATATAGATTAAATACTTACCTGTTCTTTCCCTGACTCAAACTGCAGAATAAAAGAGTGGGTACAGAGACAAATCAACTTAAGAGAACAGAAAAAAAAGTCATCAGAAAGTAGTTCTATCCCTGCAATCACTGATACACTAATTCAAACATACAGAACCTAATATCCCAAAGAAGGCACTTCCATTACTCAGCCTGAGTAGAGTGAGTTTCTCCCAATAGTGTCCCAGCCTTAAAAATGAAAAAATGAGGCAGTTACCCAGATAATTAATTCAACTTCCCTTTCAATTCTCTTCAATTACTGATATACACATATCTTCTACATCTTATTTTCTGCTTTTCATGTTAATGCCATTTGAACTTTTATTAGATGTTCATAAACAAGTAATACCATTTATATACCTAGAGACTGCTTACAAACTTTCCAAGGTCACAGACTCCCTTTATTTCAATCATAGTAAATCCCTGTGACATTAACAGGCATTCCACATAAGTAGGAAAGGGATGAAAGGACTCTTAAAACTTACATTGCTATAAAATATACTAAAATGCTTGCTGGACCCCTTTATTCATAGGGTTCAGTGAGTCAAGTGAAGTGTAAGAAACTGTATCCAAAATGTGGATTTAAGTTAAACAAAAATATAAAACACAAAGCCAACTTGAGGTAATTTTCTGAAGAAAATTCTTCAGATCAGATTTATCTACCATACAAATTGATATTCTGGCCAGATGTGGCTTGAAACATCCATATGAAGTTGGTTAAAAATTTCACAAGACATAGCAAGAGAAACTTAGATCACTTGAGGGTCAGGAATTTAAGACCAGCCTAGCCAATGTGGTGAGACTCTGTCTCTACTAAAAATACAAAAATTAGCTGGGCATGGTGCCGGTAGTCCCAGCTACTTGGGAGGCTAAGTCAGGAGAATCACTTGAATCTGGGAGGCGGAGGTTGCAGTGAGCTGTGATCGTGCTATCATACTCCAGCCTAAGACACAGAGCGAGACTCCGTCTAAAAAAAAAAAAAAAAAAAGGCCATGTGTTGATAATTGTTGAAGCCAAGTTATTAATACTGTTCTTCCTGTTTTTATAAGAAATATTTTTCTACCTTTGTAAATTTATCTAAGAAACAAGCTTTTAAATTATTATGGTTTTCCATAATTATGAAATAATATGTTAATTGTTTAATGCCAAATAAAGTACACAGAACTCTAACTTATAACCCCAATACCCAGACATTATTCCTATTAGTATTTTCATTATCTATCCTGCCAGTACTTTTTTCTATTCACATATGTTTATAAAATTGAAATCATTCTATACACACTTTCTGGCATCTTGCTTTTCTTTGCATCATATCATAGAATTCCATTTTAACCTTATAAATTATACCCAGTAAAAAATATGTGTTTGACATTCTCCTAAAGGCCATGTTCCCAGGCTCATTATGATTTTGCAGCTAAACTTCAACTAATGTGATAGAGAAATGTTTAAATGTAATGCAAAACTTAAACATTATAAGCATCTAGGACAATTTAGGGATAAAAGTATAATGCCTTCAGCAGAAGTAAGGTTAAGAGAACCTGTGTTTTTGCTATAAAATATAATAAAATGCTTGCTGGACCCCTTTATTCACAGAGTTCAGTGAGTCAAGTCAAGTGTAAGAAACTGTATCCAAAATGCGGGTCTGAGTTAAACAAAAATATAAAACACAAAGCTGACTTGAGGTAATTTTCTGAAGAAAATTCTTCAGAAAATTATAATTTTATAAATTTATAATCCTACTACACAGACATTATTCCTATTAATGCAAGCAACTGAAAACAGCTCTGGCTAACATAAGCAGAAGAGAATTTATTGGAAGGATATTGTGAGCACACAAAATAAGATGCCTGAAGGAGTAGATCCAGAAAATGGCAGAAGCAGAAGGAGCCTGAGTAGCAAGAGCCACAACCTAGACAATAATAGAGGAAGAGCCTAGTTAGGACGCTAGGGGGCGAAGGGGGGTCACACACAGAGCTGGACTGTAGACTTGCTGTCTTGAGCATTACAGGTAATTCCTAAATTCTGCATCTGTGTGTCATTCTCTGAGTTGGAGTTTCCAGATCCTGGAGCCTAGATAAGGTGCCCTTACTCTTGCTGCCACAAGCCTGGGAAAAGAAACATCACCCTTCTTTGGTTTCAGTAGTGGAAGGCAGACCCTGCATCCCACTAGAGTTACACACAACAGAGAACTGCCCCTAAATAGGAAGGAAGGTGGATGGGGGAGGAATATATACATTTCTTTGGTTCTAGTCTTAATGTTCATGACAAAAAAATTATTGTGTGATCATGACCTAATCCTTGACTTTTAATCTTCTCCTTTAAATAATGAGAACAACACTTGCTCCTACTAGCTTCATTGATATGTTGTAAAGATAAATGATTTAATAACTACTTGCCACCCTGAATACCTTAGGAAAAGCATGCCTTATAGGTACAAGTTATTTAAATTAGGGAAATTATAATCAGTAAATATCACAACATCTGCTGTGCTTCATCAACAAATGAAGGTAATTATAAATGTTACTTACTCAAAGATACTGGACACTGCAGATATTTTGCTCTAAATTCATTATATGTAAGCTGCATTCATTATATGTAAGCTGCAGTCTTAAAACTGCATTAATTTTTAGTGAACTTTTAAACTTTTTAATGTAAAATACAGTTCCAAGGCTTAGAATTGGAGAGGGGAAGAAAAATGTGTAGATTGTTCATTTGGTTGGATCTGTTACATTAATTTCACTATCTGTGAAGGAGTGGATTGCCCCTTGAATGGTAATGGAAAATTAGTTTCTTTATTTCTTCATTAAGACTGTGGGAGGAAAATTAATACTGTCTTCAGCTTTTCCAAATTAATAGAATATGTCTTTATTAAAATGATAAATGTACTACTTGCTTTTTGGTTGAAAGACTCTCTAACTCATGGAATAACTGAACTGAAAGCTAAGCTTTAGAAATCATCTGTTTAGGAAACTGAGGTTCAATTAGGATAGATTATTTACCCAAAGTCACATGATTAATTTAAAACAGCAAAACTAGTAAACTAGGTTCCTAACTCTCAACCCACTGCTCTTTCATTCAGCACCCCCTTTAAAGAGAGAAAAAAGGAAATTACTTTATTCTAGTTTTCACCCTTTTAGTTTCTGTGCCCTGAGGAGTAGTAACTCCTATATAGAATATTAAGAGAAAATATGTAACTTTTCCCGATTTTCTTTCTGTGGGATTTAAGTAGAGAGAAATAGAGCCACTATCTTAGAAATGGCCAACCTTGGATACAATACTGAAGTCAAGTCTTCTTTCTTTAACTCCCCCTTCTCCATTTTATACTCCTACACAACCCCAGCTCCCTGTTAACTCATTCCTCTCTCAGCATCCTTCTTCATTAAAACTCTTCTGAGGCTGAGCTCAGTGGCTCATGCCTGTAATCCCAGCACTTTGGGAGGCCGAGGCAGGTGAATCACTTGAGGTCAGGAGTTTGAGATCAGCCTGGCCAACATGGTGAAACACTGTCTCTACTACAAATACAAATATTAGCTGGGCGTGGTGGCACAGGCCTCCCAGCTACACGGGAGGCTGAGGCAGGAGAATCACTTGAACCCAGGAGGGAGAGTTTGTAGTGAGCCGAGATCATGTCATGGCACTCCAGCCTGGGTGACATAGCAAGACTCTGTCTCAAAACAAAACAAACAAAACAAACAAAACACCTCTTCTGAGATTTTATTTACTACTTTGAGTATATGTGATGCACACATGCCTAGGTGTAACCACAACCCATTTTTAGGAAATACAGCATAACATTGGAGCCTCTTCTTTGTCTTTCCCTGTTTGCATCTTCTCTCCCTTGCTCAGAGGTTAACTAATCACTCTCCTGTAATTTCTTTTCTATCGTTTTTTTTGCTTGTCCTTATAGTTTTACTACCTGTGAATGTACTCCTAATCAATACATTGTTTAGTTTTGTGCATGTTCTCAAACTTTCCATAATATTGGCATAAACGTACATGTTCCTAACTTTCATTTTCACTCAATATTTCAATTGTTAAGAATTGTCATATACATTGATGCAAAAGCCTTAGTGTTATTTGTTTTCAGTACTGTATTGCATGCCATTAGATATGTGTTAGTCTGTTTGCATTGCCATAAAGGAATACCTTAGACTGGTTAATTTATAAAGAAAGGAGGTTTGTTTTCTGTCAAATGGTTAGGCAGGCTATCCAAGCAGCATGGCATCAGCATCTGCTTCTGGTGAGGCCTCAGGAAACTTACAATCATGTCAGAAGGCAAAGGGGGAGCTGGCATATCACAAGGCAAGAGCAAGAAAAAGAGACAGGGAGTAAGTGCCAGACTCTTCTAAACAACCAGCTCTCACATGAACATAGAGTGAGAACTCACTGCTATGAGGACAGCACCAAGCCATTCATGAGGGATCCACCCTCATGACCCAAACATCTCCCACTAGGTCTACCTCCAGCATTGGAGATCGCATTTTAACATGAGATTTGGAGGGGACAAAACAGGTAAACCATATCAGATGAATCTACCAAAATATGTTATATTTATCTATTCTTCTGTTGATTGATTCAAATTTTTTTGGTATTACAAACAATGCTGCCAGAATATTCTTGTACCTATCTCCTATTGTATGAGGTTGTGAGTGCTCCAGTTGTTGAGTAGTAAGTTATCGGCATCTTGAAATTTGAAATAATGACAAATGGTTTTCTGGAAATATTTTGAACAATTTTGTTCCACTTAGGAGTGATTTTTAGTTCCCACTGGCCTATGTCCTTGTTAATACTTGGAAGTGTCAGATTTTTTCATTTCTTCTCATTGATATTAGTTGTATTTTATTAATACATTGATCTAATGAATGACTGGGTGCAGTGGCTCATCGCACTTTGGGAGGCCAAGGTGGGAGGATCACTTCAGGAGTTCGAGACCAGCCTAGGCAACATGATGAAATCCTGTCTCTACCAAAAATCCAAAAATTAAGCATGGTGGCAAATGCCTATAGTCCCAGCTACTCAGGAGGCTGAGGTGCCGGGATCGCTTGAGCCTGGGAGTGGAGGTTGCAGTGAGCTGAGATTGTGCCACTGTACCCCAGCCTGAGCAACAGAGAGAAACCCTGTCTAAAAAAAACAAGAAAAAGAAAAAAATACCAAACTGTAATTGAAATTTAACAAATCTTTCACTTTTGAATGTAGGCAACAAACAACAGTTGAGTACCTATGGCTTTGTCACCAAAGAAAATCACATTTACACAAAAGGAACAATAAGGAATAATACTTAGCATGTTTTTATATATTTATTGGCCATTCTGAATTTTCCTTTGAATATTTTAACTTAGTTGTTTGTCTTTTTCTCATTGATTTGCAAAAGTTCTTTACATATTCTGAATACCATTATTTTCCAATTTCCTTTTTTGAAACTATTTCTTCCTTTTTGTGAATTGTCTTTTCAATGTTTTCAGTTTGTCCTTTGCTGAAAAAATATCACTTAATCAATATTTTTCATTGAGGATATGTTTTTAGTGTCTTAAAAATTCCTTCTTTCCTTTATGTCATATAAATGTTCTTGTATATTTGTTTCTAAATGTTTTAAACTTTTGCTTTCACATGAAGTCTCTTTTTTTTTTTCCTGCAGCCTCAACCTCCTGAGCTCAAGCAATCCTCCCACCTCAGCCTCCTGAGTAGCTGGAACAACAGGGGTGTACCACTACATACGGTGATTTTTTTTTATAGAGATGTAGTCCCGCTATATTGCCCACATTGGTCTTGAACTCTTGGCATCAAGCAATCTTCCCACCTTGGCCTCCCAAAGTACTGGAATTAAAGGTACGTACGAGTCACTGTGCTTTGGCCTACGTGGTCTTTAAGCAGCCTAAAATTTATTTTTATAGATCAAATGAGTACTGTATTTTTTCCCATATGGATAACAAATTGTCCCAGGATTATTATTATTTTTTTTTTCAGGAACCAGTATTTATTATCAAAGTCATATCTGATGTCAACAAGATGCCACAACTACAAAAAAAATTGCGCACATTGCAATCTCAATGCAAACAGTCAAATGGAACCCCAGTCATTAAAAAAGTAATTCAAATTACCCCAAAAAGCAACTGAATTTTTTAAACATCTTTATACATCCAGCCAACAAATTAAAATGGTTAACAAGAAAAAATACAAATTCAGAGGTCTGGTTTCGATGTTTAAAAAAGGCAACTGCTTAAGCATTTCTATCGATTAGAACGTCAGTCTCTCAGCCACTGAGCTTCATGCCATTCATCATCCGGCAGGCTCTCTCAGCCACCTCTGGTGACTCGGACTTAACCACACCACACCCCTTGGACTTCCTGTTCTCCATCTTGATGTCGGCATATAGCACGTGGCCGCACTGGTTGAATTTGTCCTTTAGCATCTTCCATGTGAAATCGAATGGGAGATTTCTCACAAATATCTGGCAGGCCTTCCTGGCCACCCCAGGAGCATGGCCTCCAGCTCCACCAAAGGAACCTGCGAAGCTTCCTCCAAAGTTGCCACGCTCCATCTCGATGGCGCGGTCAAAGCTGGCACCGCCACTGCCACCCAAGGCCAGGCCCATGCGCTCGATGCCAGCGCCCAGGGCCGGGCTCATGGCAGGGCCCATGCGCTCAAGGCTGTTGGCACCCATGCGCTCCAGGCCCATGCGCTCCAGGCTGTTGGCGCCCACGCGCTCCAGGCCCATCCGCTCCAGGTTGTTGGCGCCCATGCGCTCCAGGCCGGTAGCCATGCGATCCATCACCGGGCCCATGCGCTCCAGGCCAGCCCCCATACCTGCGGGCACCATGCGCTCCATACTCAGGCCCATGCGCTCAATGGTCTGGCCCACACGGTCGATGGGAGCGGCCATGTGCTCGAGGCCGAAGCCCATGACGGCACCCATGCGCTCCACGCCAGAGCCAATGCGCTCCATGGTCTGGCCCATGCGCTCAATGCTGGAGGCCATGTGGTCGAGGCCCAGTGGGCCCATGCGCTCGATGCCAGAGCCCATGTGCTCCACGGAACCCATACGGTCCGTGACCAGGCCCATGCGCTAGATCTCAGAGCCCACGAGATCCATGCCGTGGCCGAGGCCTGCGCCCATGCGCTCCATGCCGGCACCCCCGAGGCGGTCAATGCCAGGACCCATCCTCTCGATCCCAGGGACGCTGCCTCCACCTGCACCGTTTATCCTGCCCATGTTCATCCCAGATCCAAATCGACCCATGTTTTCCATACCACCACCAAAGGGCCCCTCCATTTCTCCCATTTTATTTATTCCAAATCCTATGCCTTCCATTCCCATTCCGGTGGGACCTATGTTTCCCATTCCAATGCCTTTATTCAGGTGATTGGCATCAATGGGTTGCCCTCCTGGTCCTAACCCCATGCCAATACCACCAAGGCCATGGGGAAGTTGTTGTGGACGCTCAGGAGGGAAGAAATCTCCCTTTGGTAAGGCCCTCTCATCCATCTTGACATGCATTGGTCTATCAAATAGCAGCTGGCCATTAAACATAGATATAGCTTGCATGGCTTCAATGGACTGTTCAAAAGTAACAGTGCCTATTCCACGACTTTTTCCATCTTTATCCTCAAGAATGTCTGCTCGGACCACCACGCCAGCCATACTAAATACTTCCTTTAGTTTCTTCCAGCCAACTTTATAATCCAGGTTTGCCACAAATACTGTGCTTCCAAGTCTTCCAGCCTTTTGCATTGCTCTCCTGGCATGCTCACCATCAGGATCTTCTTTGACTTTCAGTGGTCTTCTACTTAGACTATGCTTGTTTAGGACTTCCGCAGCTTTTTTCATGCTCTCTTCCATCTTGAATTCAACAACAGCACATCCCCTTGACTTTCCTTCAGCGTCCATTAAGAGCTCCACGTATGTCACCTCACCAACTTTTTCTTTAACCAGGTCTTTAAGTGACTGCCACTTCACATCAAAAGGTATGTTTGTAATGAAGGCTCTGTATCTTTTAGTTGGATTGGCATATGGCTCAAAGCGATTGCCTCCTCTTTTTATGTTTTTCTCCTTCCTCTTCTCATTCTGAGCAGGTCGTTCTCCTTCACCCTTAGGGCCCGGAGCCCCGCTGCCACTCGGCACGCCTGCCGCGCCGCTCTCCGCCTCCATTTTGATCTCCGTCGCCGCCACCTCGGCCAGCGCTTCGACCCCTGCTGCCATTTTCTCCGCGTCTGGGCTTTGTCGATTATTTCTTAAATAATTTTTTAATGTTTATAGTTTGCAGTGCCAAATCTATTGATACATAAAGTTATAAATTGTGCATGTTTGTTACCAGCTCTTATATTCTGTTCCACTGATTATTATTCAAATATCACACCATCTTAATCACCTATAGCTTTGTAAATCATGTGATTATCTGGTAGAGAAACTCTCCTTCAACAATATTCTTCTTCAGGAGTGTCTTAAGTTATTCTCAGCCTTTTACATTTGCAAACAATTTTAGACTTATTTTGTTAAATTTCCATGAGTAATCCTGTTGAAGTTTTAATTGTGTTATATTGAATTCGATTATGTTAGGGTGAATTGAGTCCTTCTATCCTTGAACATGTTATTTCTCTTCATTTATTTAGATCTTCTTTGATCTCTTTCAGTAAAGGTTTAATAATTTTCCTCATAAAGTTTCTATTCCTGCCTCCTTGGTTAGGTTTATTTTTAGAGTACCTTATTTATTGCTCTGAGATTCAACATTCACGATTAAGTTATGTCAGATTGTTTTAACCAGGAGCCTCAAATTCAGTTATCTATGGAGCCAGGTAAAAAAGATAAATATAAAAAGCAGCTCAGGTGTAAGACAGTAGAAGATGGTGAACATTGAAAGGCCTCTACTAATTTCCAACCAATTGTTGCCCAATGTTACCAGAACTTCCAAATATTCCAGGCTAGCTAGAAATTTCTGGATTCTTAAAACACTGTGTAGTCTGCCATTTTCAATCACCCTCAGATTATTAAAAATAAAGAATGAAAAGTGAAATACTGGGTTTCAACCAGCAAGTGAGGTAGGACCTCAGAGAGCAGAAAAGAAAGCAAGCCCCTAAGATGGCCATAAGAACAACACAAAACAGACAATAACAAGTGTTGACAAGAATGTGGAGAAATTAGAATCCATTGCTAATGGGAATGTAAAATGGTGCAGCCACTTTAGAAAAACGGCTTGGTAGTTCCACAAAAAGTTAAATACAGAGTTACCATATGACCAAGCAAGTCACCTTGTAAGTATATATCCAAGAGAAATGAAACTATAGGTCCACATAAAAACTTGTAAACAAATGTCCATAGTGACATTATTTATAATAGTCAAAAAATGAAAACAGCCCAAATGCCCATTAGTGATGAATGGATAGATAAAGGGTAGTATATCCACAAAATAAAATATCATTTAAAATAAAATATTATTTAGCCATATAAAGGAATGAAGTACTGATGCATGCTGCAGCATGGATGAACCTTGAAAACATCATGCTAAGTGAAATAGGCCAATCACAAAAGATCACATATTGTATGATTTCATTTACATGAAATGTTCAGAATAGCCAAATCCATAGAGACAGAAGGGTGATTAAAGTAGTTAACAGGGACTTCTGGAGAGAGGGAGAATGGTGAATTACTGCTAATAGGTGGGAGGTTTACTTTGAAGATGACAAAAATGTTCTGGAATTACATAGTTGTAATAGTTTTACAACCTTATGAAAATACTAAAATCACTGAATCGTACATGTAAAAAGATGAATTTTATGGCATATGATTTATATCTTAATTTTTTAACATAGTAAAGAAGAAGAAAAAAAGAAAGCAAGTATGTGCTGGGTGTTCCTCCAAAGTTAAAATATGCCAACTTAAAGCGAGTTCTGCCTTTGAGATTAAATAAATTCACCCATAACTAAAAGTTAACATGTGTAGTTTTATTATTTTTGCTTTTTTGTTTTTGAGACAGGTTCTCACTCTGTTGCCCAGGCTGGAGTACAGTGGCACAATCATAACTAATTGCAATCTCGAACTTAAGTGATTCTTCTGCCTCAGCCTCCCAAACTGCTGGGATTTACAGGCATGAGCGACTACACCCAGCCTATTTTGCTTTTCTAATGGGTGCCCAGCCTATTCACAACCATAATACTTTTGGTAATGTACACTTAGCAAGACCTATTCTTTTGGATGAGAAGGAAAAAAGCTTGTTACCTCTTTTTGCTTATTAAAACTGTGTGTTATGTTTCCTTTGTTTGGTATCATCTTTCCTTTGCTAGTATTTCGGAAAAGAGACAGCCTAAGCGTTTGTGCCCGATCTCTGCATGGGTCCTCACCCAAACCTGCCACCTTCGCTCTTGAATCCCATCTTTTAAGGAACATGTTTTCCAGCCTCATCTCCTTGAAACCACATAGACTTACAAACCTTATACACCTGTAGTTTCCTCAGACAATCCAGCCCTTTTAGATCTCTATGCTTTTATATATACAGCGCTTTCTTCATGGAAACTTCTGGAGTGCGGTGAGGAATGGGAATGAAAAGACGTTGATGACTGTATTTTGGAGGCAGTGCTAAAAGACTTGTTAATCAACTGGGTATGGAAAGAAGTGGGAAAGAAGGAAAGAACTAGCGATGCCTACTAAGTTTCTGACTTTAGTAACTTTTCAGATGGTACTGCATTTTCTGAGTTTGGGAAGACTGGGGGAAACAAGATGAGGACTAGGTTGAATATGGTAAGTTCAAGGTATCAACGAGACATTAACCATAGATATATTAATCTAAAGTGAGATAATATGTCTGGAACACAGAGGAAAGATTGTGTTAGAAATACAAATTTGAGTGTTGTCAGCACATTTGTCATATCTAAAACCATGGAAATGATCACATTTACCTAGGGATTCTCATGTTGCCCATGAGAGCTCAACAAGTTTTATGTAGTAACAAGTAATACTAAAATTTATTTAACAAATCTCCCCGCTTTTTTTAAAAAACATGAGTGTTCCAGTGTTTTGTGAAACTCGTAATTTTTATATTTTCCACAAATATTTACAATAATGTTTTCTAAAAAGAAACCAATTTGTTAAAAAAGAGTCCTGTTCAGAATAGACCCTGATGCCCAAAGTCAAGTGGAAAAAAGTAACTTTACATGAAAGAGAGAAGAGAAGGAGGATAAGGACTAAGGACTATGGGAAAAGGATCTCAGGGATGAGGATTCCAGCTCAGTGCTGTGGAGAAGGAAGACACCTCTAAGGGACTTCAAGTTGTGTACTGAGCACGTTTCAATGTTATTATAGCCTCGTATACATCTCCCCTATGTA
>NW_016107836.1:768778-809807 GCF_001604975.1 Cebus imitator
GTTGGTCTTGAACCCCTGACCTCAGATTGATCCACCCACCTCGGCCTCCCAAAGTGCTGGGATTACAGATATGAGCCACCACGCCCTGCCCTAAATGGTTTTTATATAGTGAGTTCTCTATGGTGAATGTAAGTAATTGCCAAATCTTGACTCAGGTTGGCTGGTGATGAGAAGAGAAACTGCACAGCCAGTATCTGGGCTACATTTGTTTTTTAAGATGGCAATGCAATAAACATATTCAGAGCTACGTCTTTGCATACATCCAGGCTTACTTCTGTGGCATAAACTGCTAAATACTAGGTTAAAAGGGATACATCTTTTTTTTTTTTTTTTTGAGATGGAGTTTTGCTCTTGTCTCCCAGGCTAGAGTGCAATGGCGCGATCCCGGCTCACTGCAACTTCCGCCTTCCAGGTTCAAGCGATTCTCCTGCCTCAGCCTCCTGAGTAGCTGGGATTACAGGTGCCTACCACCATTCTCAGCTAATATTTTTATTTTATTAGATAGGGGGTTTTGTCATTTGGGCCAGGCTGGTCTCAAACCCCTGACCTCAGGTGATCTACCTACCTTGGCCTTCCAAAGTGCTGGGATTACAGGTGTGAGCCACTGCATCCAGCCGGAATGAATAATTTTTAAGGATTTTTATATGTGTTGTCAAATAGCCCTCCGGAAAAGCTGAACCAATGTATCACCAGCAGGCTATTTGAGTATTCATTTCCTGATACCTATATTTTAATCTTTATCAAGTTAATGGGAAAAAAGTGGTTGTTCCCTGTTTTAACCAGGTACCACCCATTAAGTTTTTTAACATTGCCTTGAACAGTCTCTTTGTCTCCACTCATTCACCATATCAATTCATTTTGTATGCTCCTGCCAGATTAATCTTCTTACAGTAGGGCTCCTATGACACTATTCTCCAGCTTAAAAATTTTCCATGACTCCTCACTACCTACTGACTCACGTACAAACTCTCCAGTCTGTCATTTAAAACACTCTGCCATACAGCCTCACCACATCTTTCTAATCTTATTTAAGCCTCCACTTTCCTTACGCATAACCTATGATCCAGTCAAAATCATACAGTCATTGCTTTCCAAAACATGATCCATAATTTCTCATCTCCGTGTCATAATAGCGCAGTGACAAAAATTCATGTCATGAGTGCTACAAATCTCCCCTCCCCTGCCCATGGCAGATATTGTTAATCATCACAGGCTTTCCCACTGAGCTGGGGTACAGTATCTTTACATAGTGCTACTCACCGCCACTATCAATTAACTGTAATTGGCACTTTCGGTGAAAGTAACTTGCCAATCCTGTAACAGTTCTTTCACCTAGTTGACCTTTACTCCAGTTCCTCTTCTTGAATCTGTTCCCAACAATTGATGTTCACTTCAAATGCTCCCTCCTCTGGAAAGCCTTTCCTGTTGCATTCTCTGCATGCAATTTTCTAAGTATATTACATGGTTATTTGTGTGCTGTCCTCTGCCCTCTTGGGACCATAAGTGTATTAAGGCAGTAAAAGTAATAAAGAGCTCAGATTCTGGAGCCAGACTACATTAGCTCAAATCCTGTCTCTATCCAACTAGTTGTCAGCCCTTAAGCAAGTTGTTTAACATATTTGAGCTATAGTGCCCTCATCTGTAAAACGGGCATAATAATTGGATCTACTGCAGAAAGTTGTGAGAATTCTATAAGAAAATGCAAGCCAAGTGCTTAGCCAAGTGCCACACACATAGTAAGCCTTAAAAATGTTACATATTTCTCAAAACTTAAACGTAGAGTTACCATATGACAGGAATTCCACTCCTAGGTATTTGTCCAAGAAAATGGAAAATAATGTTCACACAAAAACTTGCACATGAATGTTCATAGCAGCATTATTCCTAATAGCCAAAAATTGGAACACCCAAACGTCTATCAGCTAATGAAGGTTGAACAAAATGTGGCATATCCACACAATTGATTATTTAGACATAAAAAGGAGTGAGTACTGATACATGCTACAATGCAGATGAACTTTGAAAACATTATGCCAAGAGAAACAAGCCAGTCACAAAAGACTGCATATTGTATGATTCCATTTATATGAAATGTCCAGAACAGGCAAATCCATAGAGACAGAAAGTAGATTTGCGGGTACCAGGGGCCAGGGGATCGGAAATGGGGAGTGACTGTTTAGTGAGTACAGGGCTTCTTTTGGGGGCCATGAAAATGTTCTATAATTAGAGAGTGGTGTTGGTTGCACAACATTGTAAATATATAAAAGCTCCTGTGTTGTACTCTTTAAAATGGTTAAAATGGTAAACTTTGCTATGTAAATTTTATCTCAATTAAAAAATATTTTTGTATTACCATTCATTCTTATTTCCCCCAAAGCTCTTAAGAAGCTCTTAAGAACGGTGATTTTTTTTTCAGGGAAAAATATTTAATATGGTCTTAAATGCAAAGTGGAAACATTTGAGTAAACTATGTTATTCAAATTATCATGATTACAATTTCGATACAGGACAAACTATAGAAAAAAAGATAATTTATTTTTCCATAGAAACACCAAGAATAGACTAGGCCCAAATAAAAACAAGAGTTTCTACAATCTTGGGATTACACTTAGCTAAAATGCAACTCAGCAAAAAACACTAATGGGGAACTAAAAAAGAACTACAAATAGCCAATGAGTATGTAAAAAATATGCTAATTAAAACAATAAGAGGCTCCTTTATTTTATTTTATTTTATTTTATTTTTTATATAGGGTCTCACTCTGTTACCCAGGCTAGAGTGTAGCTGCTGGAACACAGCTCACTGCAGCCTTGACCTCCTGGGCTCAAGCGATCCTCCCATCTCAGCCTCCCAAGTAGCTGCGACAACAGGTGTGTGCCACTATACCTGACTAGTTTTTGTATTTTGTAGAGACAGTGTTTTGTCATGTTGCCCAGGATGGTCTTGAACACCTGGGCTCAAGTGATCCTCTTGCCTCAGACTCCCAAAGTGCTGGGATTACAGGTGTGAGCCACTACACATAACAAAGAGGCTATTTTTAAACCATTTTCTTAAAATGTTTATGTCCACTATTAAAATGCTTGTCATTTATCATTATATGGAGGTGGACATACACATTTATAATCCTTTCTGGAAGTTTATTTGATAACCTCTATAATATATACATATATTTATGGCTAGGAGAAGGCCTGGAATGATGTACTCCAGTGGTGAACTAGGAAGTGGAATTAGGTATTTTTCTTCTTTTTCCTTATCTCCTAATTTTTCTATAATAAATACAAATGTTGCTTTTATAGCAGGAAATAATAGAAAACTTCTTAACTTTTCAAAAAGTCATTTGAAAGTAGAGGGGGAGCCAGCTTACTTTGTTGAAGTCAACTTGTTATTTTTGTAAAAACTGAAGAATAAACTGGAACTTTTTTTTGGAGACAGTCTCACTCTGTCACTCAGGTTGGAGTGCAGCGGAGTGAGTGCACGGTCACTCACTGCAACCTCGATCTCTCAGGCTCAAGCAATCCTCCCACCTCAGTCTCCCAAGTAGCCGGAAGTATTGTCATGTACCACCATGCCCCATTAATTTTTCTGGTTTTTGTAGAGATAGGGGTCTCACTATGTTGCCTAAGCTGGTCTCAAACTACTGGCATCAAGCAATCCTCATGCCTCAGCCTCCTAAAGTGATGGGATTACAGGTATGAGCCACCACACTCGTCCTTAACTTTTTAGATATATGTAGAAATGATAAGTAAAATATAGAAAACTGAAGAGCCATTAAATATATAATTAGAGAATGACTCATGAGATATCTTTATAAATCAGCACACAGAAGTGCAATAGTTAAGTTCCTGAAAGTGGATGAGGCAATAATCTCTTGCAAGTGTAAGAAGAGTCTCCAAACTTACTGAAGTGAATAACTCAATTGCCTTCTAAAATGGTTATTCTCGTTTTGAACAGAGAATGCTCTTTTCACCACACCCTTCCCAGCACTGAATGTGTCATTATTTTTTTCTTTGTCAATCTGATAAAACAAAACAAAACAAAATCTCATTTAAATTTTTATCTTTTAGATTGCTATTGAAACTGAAGTTTTTCTGAAGTTTACTAATTGGCTATTTTTATTTCTTCTTTTGTGAATTGTCTATGTGTTATATCTGTTTTTTAACTGACCTTTTGTTGATTTGTTTTAGTATTTTAAGGAGTAAAGATCTCTACCCTTTCTCTGTCATATATGTTGCAAATATTTTGCCAATTTGTCATTTGCTTTAATAGTGTCTTACCATGTTTAATAGTGTCTTACAATGTTTAATTTTTATGAGGTCATATTTATCAATCTTTATAATTTTTTTTTTTTGCTTTTATTATTAGAGAGTCCTTCTTTACTCCAGGAGAAGATATTATCCACACACATTTTCTTCTCATTCTTTTATGGGGTCATTTTTTCATTTAATTCTTAAAGACATATGGAATTTATTTTGAAGTAAGATGTGAGAGTGGCAACAAACTTTTAAAATGTATTTTTAAAACATTATGAATTACAACAGATTCTATACAAAGAAAATATTCACAATATTAAATGTGTCCCAAAAAATCATCAACTTAATACAATAAAATTTCCTGACATAAGGATTTAAACTCTTCTTTAGACTTCATTTTTTAAAGTCTTGGGCTTTGTGCAAACTTTTTTTTAACAGTTTTTAAAAGTCCTTTTACTTATTTTATTAATAAACTTCTATATTATTTGGATGTCTTACAAGGGTATAATGCATTGCTATTTAAAAATTGCAATTTTGTTTTAAAAAAAAAAGAAAGAAAAAAGTATACGTTTTATTTCCTGAAAAGGTGATGGTACATGTCAGAGTCAGATCTTGAATTTCACCTTTTCATGACTGAAAGAGAACAAAAGAATCTCTTCATAAGTCATAAGGTATGAATCATAAGTGCAATTACTGAATGATTAAGTCGAATTCAAATGCTAAGGGGGTAAAGTGGAAATCCTATTGGATAAAAACCAGAAATCCCAGTTGCAACGCTCCTTCTGATTCACTTGCTAAATTTCCTTAGTGCAATCTAGTAAAATTTCTGCACCTGTGCGTCAATGTATTAAAGATCTTATTTGATTGTTAGGAATGACGGGCTTGTAAGTTAACATATTGAAGTATTAGGAGCATTTCGAACTAAAAATCTCCATGGACAGGATCGGCAACTACAGTCATTAGCAACTCAGGAAACCCAAAATGTTTCCTTAATTAATACATCTCTTCTTCAGGGCTCAGCTGTTATTTCAGTGTGCATAAATTCTCAAAGCCCCATTGAAGGGAACAGAATACCAGAGGTAAATGGTTTGGGAATAACATATATGTCATTTTACTGCTAATGAGACTGAAATGTGAATGTAGTTTAAGAAACGTAAAGTTCTTTTCAATTTCCACTATGTCTGAACAAACTTTCTTTCCTCTTTTACCATAGTTCAGCCTGCTGAGATGTCAACTGTATACACTAATGCTCACAAAAAGATGCATACTCCATAAATTGATGTTTACTAACATTCATCCAAAGGCATACAGCGTAGCATTGATGTAGATAACCACATGCTTGCTCTCAAGAGTATTCTCAGGTTTATCTGTAGCATGTCAATGACATGGACTAACAAAATCAGGTAATCAGCACATTTGGGAAGATCATTTATGACTAAAGACTTCTGAGTCCACAGTTGGTAAGGAGCCTTTTGCCTAATGCTATCTGGGCCTTGAATTATTTCCTAGAATTATTTGACCAAAAATTATGAAAAGGAGGATTTATTTATTAATTCATTCAGTAAGTATTAATTTAGCATCTGCCAGGTCCTGAGGAAAGCAATTATGTTGAACCATATGAAATTGCTGATATTTGGCTGTTTTTTATTTACGTAAGTGGCAATTTCATATGATTAGACCTAAGAAAATTATAGAAACTTCTTAGGAAAGAAAACAAGAAAGAGTTGAGAATAATAAGAAAAAATTTTGAAGTAGCGACTTAGAAGAAAAAACAGGAAAGGAAAAGAAAAAGAAACATAAAATTGTGAAATGGGAAAAAGGGAACATACAAACAAAAATAGAAGAAAATAAGAAAAGCATATAACAATAAAAATTGGTACCATCTTAATAATTAATTTAATTCATTCAGTATTTATTGTGTCTATATAAACAATCTCACAGATTCAATACATGCCTCAAAATAAAGAAAAGACATTGTTCTTTTTATTTTATTTATTTTATTTTTTATTATACTTTAATTTCTGGGGTATGTGTGCAGATCTTGCAGGATTGTTACATAGATACACCATGGAATAAATACTATATTGTCATAAAAAATGATGAGTTCATGTCCTTTGCAGGGACATGGATGAATCTGGAAACCATCATTCTCAGCCAACTGACAAGAACAGAAAACCAAACACCGCATGTTCTCAATCATGAGTGGGTGTTGAACAATGAGAACACATGAACACAGGGAAGGGAATATCACACACTGGAGTCTGTTGGGGGTTGGGGAGCTAGGGGAGGGATAGCAGGATGTAGGGAGATTGGGGAGAGATAACAGGAGAAATACCTAAGGTAGGTGACAGGGGGATGGAGGCAGCAAACCACCATGACATTGTTCTTTTTAAAGGTAAAAAGCAGGCCAGGCATGATGACTCGTGTCTGTAATTCCAGCACTTTGGGAGGGCAGGGTGGAAGGATCACTTGAGGCCAGGAGTTTGAGGCCAGCCTGTCCAACATAGTGAAACCTCATCTCTAAAAAGAAAAATAAAAGAAAAAGGATGAAAGACAGATCAATATGCCCAAAATTTTAAGATTCTAAATTCTGAAGATAGACTGTTCATGGTGACTCATGCCTGCAATCCCAGCACTTTGGGAGGCCGAGGCAGGTGGATCACCTAAGATTAGGAATTCGAGACCAGCCTGGCCAACATGCCAAAACCCCATCTCTACTAAAAATACAAAAATTAGCCAGATTGGTGGTGGGCACCTGTAATCCCAGCTACTTGGGGGGTTAAGGCAGGAGAATCGCTTGAACCTGGAATGTGGAGCTTGCAGTGAGCCAAGATCATGCCATTGCACTCCAGCCTTGGCAAAAGATCGAGACTCTGTCTCCAATCAATCAATCAATCAATCAATAGATAAATTCTGAAATAAAAGAGAAAATGAAAAAATTTTGAGGCAGTGGCAGAGCTAAAACAGGGAAACAATAGTAGATGTGCTGTAAGAAAGATATCTAAATTCAATATAAACCCAAGAAAAACATTGGAAAGAAATAAAGTAGAAGTTCTGATAACAGAAAAATTCTGCCATAATCTGACCTGATAACACATAAATCAAATCAAGTTACCAGAGTACAGAGGGCAATGAAGGTAAATCTAAAAACAAACAAACAAAAAAACAAACTTTTTTAAGACAAGATCTTGCTCTGTCGCCCAGGCTGGAGTGCAGTGGTGCAATCATAACACAGTGCAGCCCTGATCTCCTGGGCCCAAGTGATCCTCCCACCTCAGCCTCCCTGAAGATGTTGTGGTGGTGGTTGTTCTTGTTTTCCTGAGACAGAATCTTGCTCTGTTGTGCCCAAACTAGAGTGCAGTGGCCAGTGGCGTGATCTCGGCTCACTGCAATTCTCCTGGATTCATGCAATTCTCCTGCCTTAGCCTCCAGAGTAGCTGGGATTACAGGCATGTATCACCATGCCCAGTTAATTTTTGTATTTTTAGTGGAGATGGGGTTTCACCAACTTGGCCAGGCTGGTCTCGAATTCCTGACCTCAAGTGATCCACCTGCTTCAGCTTCCCAAAGTGTTGGGATTACAGGCATGAGCCACGACGCCCAGCCCTTAAAAATGTTTTTTTTTTTTTTTCTTTTTTTTTGAGACAGAGTTTCGCTCTTGTTACCCAGGCTGGAGTGCAATGGTGCGATCTCGGCTCACCGCAACCTCCATCTCGTGGGTTCAGGCAATTCTCCTGCCTCAGCCTCCTGAGTAGCTGGGATTACAGGCACGTGCCACCATGCCCAGCTAATTTTTTGTATTTTTAGTAGAGACGGGGTTTCACCATGTTGACCAGGATGGTCTCGATCTCTTGACCTCGTGATCCACCCGCCTCGGCCTCCCAAAGTGCTGGGATTACAGGCGTGAGCCACCGCGCCCGGCCCAAAAATGTTTTAATATCTCTTTTGTCACATAAAGATTTCCCATCAATTTCCCATTTTATATAATTGTGGGTGAACAGTTTATAAAATATGTAATTTGTTTTTGCAGATAAATTCTAAATTTTTTATTTATTTTATTTTTTGAGACAGAGTCTCACTTTGTCGCCCACGCTAAAGTGCAGTGGTGCGATCTTGGCTCACTGCTACCTCTACCTCCCAGGTTCAAGCAACTCCCAGCCTCAGCCTCCTGAGTTGCTGGGATTATAGGCACCCACCACCATGCCTGGATAATTTTTGAATTTTTAGTAGAGACACAGTTTCACCATCTTGGCCAGGCTGGTCTTGAACTCCTGACCTAGTGATCCACCCGCCCTGGCCTCCCAAGGTGCTGGGATTACGGGCGTGAGCCATCGCACCCAGCGAAATTTTTATTTTTATATGATGGATTTCCTTTTATATAATGTATAAATTATATAAAAGCAAGTAATTCAATAGTATCCAGAATGAGAAAGAATAATTAGAAAAGTACTTAAATAGAATTTTAGCACAGGAATGAATCTTAGAGTTCATGCAGACCAAACCCTCAATGTCTCAGAAGAGGCAGAAAGAATTCAGACAAGTAACTTTTTCAAAGTCATCTAGTTAGAGAGAAGCAGACCTAGAATTAAAATTTATTTATTGTTTCATTCATTTAACAATCAGGAAGTCCTGCTACATGCCAGCTAGGTGAGGTACTAAGCAGCAAAAATACAAACATGGGTAAATTTTGCTTCTTTGCTCTCAAGGAACTGACAGGATTGAAATGTCGAGGGTGGGTAAGGAACATCCATAAACTTTACTAAAGCCATTAGTGAGCATCAGTAAAAGAAACGATGCTTTAAAATTCATATTTTATATTTCAAAATTCAGTTAAGCTTGGAGCGGTGGCTCATGACTGTAATCCCAACAGTTTGGGAGGCCAAGGCAGGCAGATCACTTGAACCCAGGAATTTCAGACCAGCCTAGGCAACATGGTAAAACCCCTGTCTCTACAAAAAATACAAAAATTAGCCAGGTGTGGTGGTATGTGCCTGAGGTCCCAGCTACTCTGGAGTCTGAGGCAGGAGGATCATTTGAGTCCAGGAGGTTGAGGCTGCAGTGAGCCGTGATCCTGCCACTGCACTCCAGCCTGGGTGATAGAGTTAGACCCTGTCTCCAAAAAAACAAAACCCTCAGTTTATATTTCATTCAAGAGTGTCAAGCCTGGGCAGTACATAAAATAACAAAGGAAAATCCTTCACCAAGTGAGGATAAACAGATTCTGTTTGATAGCTTTCCTAATAGAACTTCCATTTAATGCATGTCTTTCAATCAGTACCGGCAACATTAACACTTCATTATTGTCTTTCCCTGATTCAGCATTAACAAATAATTCTTTTTTTGTTTTGAAATGGAGTCTCATTCTGTCAACCAGGCTGGAGTGCAGTGGTGTGATTTCAGCTCACTGCAACTTCCACCTCTTGGGTTGTAGTGATTCTCCTGCCTCAGCCTCCTGAGTAGCTGGGAATACAGGCGTGCACCACCACACCCAGCTAATTTTTGTTAGTAGAGACAGGGTTTCACCATGTTGGCCAGGCTGCTCTCGAACTCCTAACCTCAGGTAATCCGCCCGCCTCAGCCTCACAAAGTGCTGGGATTACAGGCATGAGCCACCATGCCTGTCAACAAATGATTCTTAAATGCTGTTAATTGCATAACTAGTAATGCATGATTTGTTTAAACTCCTTATTCACATGTTGTATATGGAAAGTATGGTTTTACAATTGATGCCAAGTAATCATGTGTATGAAAAAAAAGTTTGCGTAGAATATCATGATTACCTGAATATGACTTTACAAAAAAAGAGGCCAACAATTGTGTAGCAATCAGAAAGTAAGACTCTGATGAGAAAATAAGGCTGATAAGTGAATAATTGGTATAAAAATGCCAACATCCATACACAGAGTGACAGTTCTGAGGCCAGCTCTTACACAAGTCCCTGTCACAGATCCCTGGGGGCAGCTCCAAGCCACACGGATTCAAGTTCCTATGCACTCTAAGAGCTATAAAGATTACTATATTTTAAGCATGACATGTAGGTATTATTCCTACTCACAGTGTGACATGAAATCAGACTGTTCTTTTATTTAATTGTTTTGTTATTAACAACCATTGTTCTTAAATGGTAGAATTAAAATAAATAAAAGTTCTGCTCAAAGGTGTACTTAAAGGGCTTTAAGCAAATGTTTAAAATAAAATCCTTAACCCCTTTACCGATTTGTTGAATCTGAAAATAACTGCGTGCAGATATACAATCAACCTGGAACAGTAGGAGTCTTTCATTTCTCACTTGCTGACTATACTGGGATAAATTAAAACAGCGAGCAATTGATGTTGAAATGTCAAGGCTAAAATGTCACGGAAACAGCAAGTTCAATAAAGTTGCATCTCCTATTCTGAACAGGCTAATGATAGTCGTCAATGTGTCTTTAAGGATGTGGATGTGACTTTACTTACAGAGCTTCATGACTGCAACCTTAACATTTCCTGTCACAGTCCTTGAGTCCATCCTCATGCCCACACAGTAAAGTGAGTTTTCATTTCATTCTTGAATTCACACAGGTAAGTGGGTGGGTATGTGCTCAAATTCAGAGATGCATTATCACATTAATCCAAGTCCATTAATCTCATTGCTCTGATTTTTTTCTTATTTCCTCTGAAACCAAGTAATTTTTTACTTACTGCCTTTATTGCTTGATAATAACTCAAAAAAAAAAAAAAAAAAAAGCACTGGAGTCAAGAACCAGGCTACTACTCGGCCAATGATTATCATTTACTTCATGCTTCAGTATCCCTCTTTGTAAAATGAGAATTATAATATCTAGCCCAACTCCACAGATAGCCAGAATAAGAAAAACACTATCTGTGAGAACACTTAAAATGCTTTGGAAGAAAGGCATAAGAATATTATAACTTTATTATTATTACTATTATTTTTGAGACAGAGTTTCACTCTTGTCACCAGGCTGGAGTGCATTGGCAGGATCTCGGCTCACTGCAACCTCTGCAGTGAGGTTGAGGTTCAACTTGAGAATCGTTCAAGTGATTCTCCTGCCTCAGCCTCCCTAGTAGCTGGAATTACAGGTGCCCGCCACCATGTCCAGCTAATTTTTTTTGTACTTTTATCAGAGATGGGGTTTCACTATGTTGGGCAGGCTGGCCTCAAACTCCTGACCTTGTGATCTGCCCACCTCGGCCTCCCAAAGTGCTGGGATTATAGGCGTGAGCCACCGCACCTAGTCAAGAATATTATAACTTTAAATAGCAGAAGGCACAGAATAAAATGAATACACCAAGTAAGTAATAGAAGAAATCAGCTATCTTGGGCACTGTTGTTACTGGCTTTTCTCTTTTCTCTCTTTGCCATCTAACCTCAAAATACCTTGCAGCTCCATAGTGACTAAGTTAGTGTGCATGCTGCCAAATGCTGTAACATTCTCTAGGACTCAATGTTACAGGAAAACATACAGGGTGTAATTCACTACTGAGAAACAGACTTCAATTTCTCTGTCTGCCTCCCTCTCTGTCTATAAACTCTGATTTTTGATGCAAGCACAAAGCCTCATTTGTTTTGGTCCAAATATCCAGATATGTGGGTGGACTCATTCTACCAAGGAATGTCATCAAAGTTCACAACTGCTGATTGCATGGCATGAGGCATTTGACCATTGCCCTCTCCCCAAAGTAGTGGGAAATGAAGTACTTTTCCTACCTGAAAATAAATTGCTTCCACTCAATGAAAATGTATTGAACATGAACAATGTAGAAAGCACTCCCCTGGTACTGTGGAGGATGAAAAAATGAGTAAGTCAGTTCTTGCACTTGATAAGAATGTCACAGGCCCACATTCTCAGATCTAGGTCTCAGCCAGATTAAATTCTCCTCCAGGACACATGGTATCCATCTCCCTACCAGGAGGGCTCAGTGCTGTAGGTTGACTCAAGGAATAAACAGGAAAATGGGTGTTCTAGTGAAGATGTTTCCTATTCTCACGTTCAACCACAATAAACCATGTCTGGGCCCCTTCATTGTCTGATTCCAATTGCTTGAATAAGAGGGAGAGAAGACTCCATCATAGAAACAGTTTAGACCATGAAGTAGACAAATGGAGAGTGAAGAGGAAGGGATTGGAAGAAGGGAAAGGAAAAGCACTGCCTAGAAGGAATTGGTGAAAACAAAATTTCTGCAGAAAACTTAAGAAGAATTCCGTTGATTATCAATAATCATAATAAAATATAATCAAATATATTAACATAATAAAATATTGTCTAAAATAGACAATATCCTTTGGGAGGAGAAAAACAGAATTTGGTAAAAACTGAATTAATCAGAAATTTGAGGCCAAGTGCGGTGGCTCATACCTATAATCCCAGCACTTTGGGAGGCCGAGGTGGGCAGATCACCTGAGGTCAGAAGTTTGTGAACAGCCTGGCCAATGTGGTGAAACCCCGTCTCTACTAAATGTAGAAAAATTCAGCCAGGCGTGGTAGTGGATGCCTATAATCCTAGCTACTCGGGAGGCTGAGGGAGAATCAGTTGAAGCGGAGGTTGTAGTGAGCCAAGATTGCACCACTGCACTCCAGCCTGGGTGACAGAGTGAGACTCCGTCTCAAGGGGAAAAAAAAATTGAAGGGGGGAAAAAGTTTCCCTTGGCCCCGAGCAACTGCCAGGCCACTTTGACCAAAGCATAAATAGTGTTTCAAATAATTGTTAAGCATGTTCTTCAGATAAAGAAGGATGTGACCATCACCTGGCACCGGTCCTCTGTCCACCTGCTGCCTTCATTACTTGATGCAGCAGTTCTTGAAGTCTTTGATCAAGACCTTTTTACACACCTACGTTATCAAGGATGCCAGAGTTTTCACTTATGTGAATTGCTTCTAATGATATTTATTATCTAACATTGAAACTGAGAAATTTTCAAAATATTTTTGAAATCAAGACAACAAAGCATACTTTTTATTATGTTTATGCATTGACTCAAGGAAAAGATCAAGATTTCAAGATAATTATTTGAGAATAATGAGGTTATAGCTATCCTAGTAGATATGAACAAAGAAAACTAATCAAAATACAAAAGCAGTAGCCAAGAGAGATGGTGGACACCTTTAGTCCCAGCTACTCTGGAGGATGAGACTGGAGGATCTCTTGAGCCCAGGAGTTCAAGAAGCCAGCCTAGGCAACAAAGTGAAACCCCTACTCTGAAAAAGAAAAAAGAAAAGAAAAAAAAACATTACATTCAGAAGTAGAGAACAAATTTTATTAATCTCTATAAATCTATATAAATCTCTATAAGATGTACATACTGATACTTTAAACATACTACCATGGAAAATCCTAGAAAATACAAGCACGCACACGCAGGTATTCTGTTAGCAGACAGAGTGATGACTATTACATGTAAAATAGCCCCTGGAAATTTCCACTGTACACTTGAGAGAATGAAAGTGAAAATGGCAAATCATGTATTGTTACCATAATGGAAATAGTTTTGACCTGAGAGACCCCTGGAAAAGATCTTGGAGACATCCAGACCTGGCAGACCACCATTGGAGAACCAATGAAATAATTAAATTTAAGGCCATTTCCATCTCTTATCACGAATAAAGGGTATTTTGTCTGATGAATATCTTGTCCTTGTTCCTGGACCACTCTTTTGAAAACAGTTGATCTAAGGTAACCGCAGGACCCATGGCCTAGCGAGACCCATAGCGAAAAGCCCTGGACGCACCGAGGGCGCTCTGCTTAGGACTGAGAACCGAAACGCTCCCTGGATTAGGAGCATTGAGAACGCCGGGTGCAGGCACAAATCGAAAAGCAGCCACCCGCGCCGCCAAGGCGGGGCCAGAACTGGCGGCTGACGGCCTGGCCAGCCCGGGGCTGGGACAGAAGCTGAGGCGGCTGAGAGCGCAGCGCGGACTCCAAGGAGACGCCGGCCTACTGCCCGCCCGCTGGCCGCAGGTAGGCCGGCCCCCGGGAGGAGGGGCGCGGCCAGGTGTCCCCAGGTAGCCGTCTCCTCCCTTCCTCCGTCGGCCGCCTCCCAGTACCGAGGCAGGACCTCGCGCAGCGCGTGTTCCCCAGGCGCCCTTCTGCGGACCCCAGACGCGTAGCCGGTTTGAGCACAGGGACCACCCAGACCCTGGGGAGAACGAGGCCCGGAGCGTCGCAGAGGTTTGAGGGCGCCGGAGACCGAGGGCCTGACGGCCGAAGGAACCACCCCAAGACAAGACTCTGGCCCGGGGGCTGCTGGAACATGTGCGGGGGGACACAGGTGCGGGGCCTGGAGGGGGGACTCGGCGGGGAGGGAGCTACTGGGAAGGGGGGCACATCGGTGGAGGCCACCTCGGCGGACTGCGTTGGATTCGAACACATAGCTGAGGGTTGCCCGCAGCGACAGGTCCCGGATCAGCCCTCGGCAGGGTCCCGGGGCGCGGCATTTGTCCCAGGCGCTCTCGGGGGCTGCTTTCTGGGCGTGCCTGGAGTCCCGGCGACCGAAACCACGCGCTGTGCGCTCTCGCTTCGAGGCTTGGAGTGCAACAGGTTGGTGATTCAGTTCGACAGAAACTTAGAGTGCTGAGCCAGGGGCTTTTTTTTTTTTTTTTTAAACTATGTTTTTTGTTTGTTTTAGTTTGTTTGACAGTTGCCAGACTATGTTTACACTTCTGGTTCTACTCAGCCAACTGCCCACAGTTACCCTGGCGTTTCCTCATTGCACAAGAGGCCCAAAAGCTTCTACACATGTGGGAGAAGAAGGTAAGCACAAAAACGTCCCTGGAACCCGGAGCTGCGTGGTACAGATGTCAGTGAGAAAGTGCAGTATTTGAAATGACATACCCTGATCAATCATAGAAGCACTAAAATATTCTTTAGTTTAATTTGTGGTATATTTGGCAAGGTTGTGGTTTTTTATGTTCTTTAACTGCAATTTATACAACTTGATTTCTCTGAGTTTCCTTTAATAAGTATATATGTAAGAGCTTGTTTGTGGTTAATTGAATGGAAAACCTATTTCAGCTTCTGAAAATCAGTGAGTGACATTTCTCTAGAGGAAGCTGTGTGGTGATTATAATGAGCATAATTACTTGTTCTTCCTGGAAAGGTGAACGGGGAGTCCAGGATCTAGTCTGGACTTGTTGTGAGACCCTGAGCAAGATAAATTAACCCCATTGGGCTTGAATGTCTTCATCTTTAAAAGTGATGGGAGTGGGGTGTAAAATCATCTCTGAGGTCCTTTTTGACTTTCAGACGGTCTAGTTGTCTAGATAAAAGCAGCTAGTTGACAGAAGATTAGGTTTGGGGCTTGCCAACCTAGAAGTCGATAGTTTTTAGGCTTCTCATTAACAGTTTGTTTCCTGCCTATATTTTAAAAGCCTAACCTAGTAAAACCAAAAAACAGAAAAAAAAAAAAAAGCCTCTGGCTCTTAGCATCTTTCTACCTGACTAGTCACGGTGCTTCCCCAACCAGTGCCAGTACTCTGGATCCATGTCCCCACACGTTCCTGTCTCTTATCCCTTCTTATCAGATCCTGTTCTCAGCTCATTTTCATTTGGGAAGGATCTATTACACTAATACTCCTAACTGACTTTATTAATGATTAACACAGTTGTGTGTGTTGAGATAGAACAATCCATTAACCCAAAAGAGTCAAACTCTGATGACAGAATTCTAGACAACTGGATAGGCTAGCTAGAGGAATAGGGAGAGATTTTGGAAGAGGATCCTTTTTAGTCCCTCCCAAGCTGCACCATATATATCAGTCCACTTAGAAGGTTGCACTTAAAAGATTCCATACTCAGATGCTCTTCCCTAATATAATTGTAAGTGCAATCATTCATTCACATGACACAGGGATAAAAGACACTTTCGCTGGACATGGTGGTTCACGCCTGTAATCCTAGCACTTTGGGAGGTCAAGGCAGGTGGTCAGGAATTCAAGACCAGCCTGGCCAACATGGTGAAGACCTGTCTCTACTAAAAATACAAAAATAGCCCGGCATAGTGGCATGTGCCTGTAATCCCAACTACTGGGGAGATGGAGGCTGCATGAGCTGAGATTGTGCCACTGCACTCCAGCCTGGGTGACAGAGTGAATTTTATTTAAAACATAAACACAAAAATAAATAAAGACACTCTCAAGGACATCACAAGCTATGGAGGGAATTTAGAGATCATACTTGAGTGTGGAGAGCTGGAGATGTCTATGGAAATGTGAATGAGGGATCCAACACATTTGAAAATACAACTTGTTCAGTCAGTCACAACTTTATGAACACATGCCAAGTGCCAGGCCCTATGCTGTGTGCTGTCACAGACATGAAAGGCTGCAACCTGTGCCCTGGAGGACATTTTCATCTGGTGAAGGAGGCAGGGTGTTAAACAGACAGTCTCCATCAACTGTATAACAGAAGCTGGAACAGAGAACTCTAAGAGAGGAGGAAAGAGTGAGCAGCAGTAACTCTGCCTCAAGAGAGTTGTATGGCAGAGAAGCCAATGCCTTCCATCTGTAAACGGGCTATAATAAATGGAGGTATAAAAAGTAACCAGAAATAAAGGACCTTTGGCTAAATTCTTCTTTGTTATTTTTGAGACGGAGACTCACTCTGTCTCCCAGACTGGAGTGCAGTGGCGCAATCACGGTTTACTGCAACCTCCGCCTCCTGGGTTCAAGTGATTTTCCTGCCTTAGCCTCCCGAGTAGCTGGGATTACAGGTGCATGCCACTGTGCCTGGCTAATTTTTTTTGTATTTTTAGTAGAGAGGGGGTTTCACCATGTTAGCCAAGCTGGTCTTGAACTCCTGACCTCAGGTGATCTACCAGCCTCGGCCTCCCAAAGTGCTGGGATTACTGATAAAGCATGAGGTTGGAGTTGAAATGACTGTAAAGGAGCTTATTTAGAAAACACAAGGAGATAGAATTGAAGAGAATGCAGTATCTGGGTTGGCGAATTTAGAGCAGTGAAATGCATGGTCAGCGTCTTAGGATAGTCTAAGACAGGAGAAATAGAGAAGGGAAGAGAATCTAAGAAAGTAGAGCCAAGGCCATTGCATCCTCCAGCCATGGTCAAGGGGAAAATAGGAGCTCTTGCTGAAAGCCAAGGGTGTTCCAAGGGCAGGGAAGTTTGCTTCCTTTCAATTAAAAGCAAATTCAGGGTTACTTAGAATCCAGTAACAAAAGACAGTATTTCTCCTGAGATCATAAGGGATACAGGGAAAAATCTGATCTGGCACTGAAGGTCGGTCAGTGACAGAATCAGAACTTTCACACTGAGGGGAATGGCACACAGCAGTCCCTCGAAGCCATGTTTAATATAGTATTAATCATAATAGCATGAGTAATCATAAATATATTTATGATATTGGCATAAATATTATTTAAGGAAAAATGAAAATGTTTATGGCTCTCCCTTTTTTAATTTCCCCTATAAAAGTAGCTTTTGAGTTCCATAGTGGTGTATTTTTCTTTTTTTGAGGCAGAGTCTCTTTCTGTTGCCCAGGCTGGTGTGCAGTGGTGCAATCTCAGCTCATTGCAACCTCTGCTCATTGCAACCTTCCCAGGTTCAAGTGATTCTCCTGCATCAGCCTCCCGAGTAGCTGGGACTACAGGTGGGTACCACTATGCCCAGCTAATTTTTTGTATTTTTAGTAGAGACGGGGTTTCACCATGTTAACCAGGTCAGTCAAGACCTCCTGACCTCGTGATCCACCCATCTCGGCCTCTTGGGGGTGTATTTTTAATAACTCAACCTACTGGAACAGAAGACTATTGTGAGAAATTTGGCACTGCTTTTTTTAGCCAATAAAATGGAAGGATCTGGACATATTTGAGAAGTAGCAATACAGAGGCAGATATCTAATTCTCCATTCTGAACTTAGATTTTATGCAGTAAGTATAGCTAAGTGAGGCAGGCTATGGGTTGCTTCATCAATAGTTTGATACTTTAAACCTATACCAAGCTGAGAAACACCAGACCTATACCTATGAATTGCTTCAGTTGGTAGACTTTAGGTCCAAGAGTTTCCTCCCACTATTGCAAAGTTAAGTTTGTTCATTCAGTCAGTAATTTTTTTGAGCACCTCTTATGGGCCAAGAACCAACATCCCTGCTTTAATGGAGCTTGCCTTCTAGTGAGGAGAACAGGGGTAAGTAAAGCATATAGAAAACCAGATGGTGATGAGGACTATAGAGAAAGGCAGAGTGTGAACAGGGAGTGGCAGGGGTGGGTGGGTAGGGATGGGAGTTCCAGGTAGCATTGAACAAAACCCTGAAGGATGTGAGAGAGCAAACTGAAATGAGTAAGTTCTGTTCAGAACAGTAAGTCCAAAGGCCAGAGAGGACCAGGTGTGTTGGAAGCCAGCATAGCTACAACAGAATATGCAGGGAAAGTGGTAGGAGATGAGGTTAGAGGGGTAAGGGCTTGGGGACTAGACCGAAGAGGGCCGTGTAAGCCATTGTAATGACTTTGGCTTTTACTGCAGGCGGTGGAATTGCTGTTAGAAGGTTTTTAAAAAGCAAAGTAGGAACAAAGTCTATCTTATCTTTTAAAGGGCTCTCTTTGGTTGTTATGTTAAAAACAGACTATAGAGCAGCAAGGAGACCCTTGGAAGACCATTGTAGGAATCCCAGTGAGGGGTGATGGAGGCTTGGAAAATTTTTCATACTATCTCCATTTGTGATCATATAAAATCTACGATAAAACAAAGGAGGAAACAGAATAGAAATATTTCATCACACTAGCCCCTCTATCTACCTTTTAGAATACTTTTCAAAACAGCCATCACCAATTATCCCATTGTAGCTTCCCATTTGGTTTGAATAGCCCTTATTTGTTATTTATAACATAGAAATGGACACAGTAGAATAGTGCTGCTCCCCCAAAATATAATGTGAGCTACATAATTTAAATTTTTCTAATAGCCACATTTTAAAAAGTAAAAAATAATAGATGAAATTAATTTTAAGAATGTATATCATTTAATCTAGTACACAAAATGTCACCATTTTAAAATATAAGCAATATAAAACATTATGGAGACATTTCACATTCTTTTTCTTTTATACACCAAGCTTTTGAAATCCTTATGTGTGTTTTATGCTTACTGCACATTTCAATTCAGATAAGCCACAGTTCTTATTTATTCATTTAGAGATAGGATCTTGCTCTGTTGCCCAAGCTGGAGGGCAGTGGCATGATCTCAGCTCACCGCAACCTCTACCTCCTGGACTCAAGTTATCCTTCCACCTCAGCCTCCCAAGTAGCTGGGACTACAGGCATGTACCACCACACCAGCCTAATTTTTGTATTTTTTGTAGAAATGGAGTTTCACTGTGTTGCCCAGGCTGGTCTCCAACTCCTGGGCTCAAGTGATCCACCTGCCTTAGCCTGCTGGGATTATAGGTGTGAGCGACCGCTCCCAGCCTTCTGTGGCTAGCGGTTACTGCATTAGACAAAATAGCTCTAGAACATTCAGACCTGTTTGGAAAGATAATTCATTTATAGAAAAAATATCTTGGACAAGATGTGACTGTTCTTAAAGGGGCAAAAATAAATGTGAGACTTGAGGTCACACACAAATCAGTATGAGTTTTCCAGCCATGATCTCTCATGAGCAGTCTTTCAATTGCCTATTTTAATACATTCTTTCTTTAGTAGTGGTGAGCAGTGAAAAGTATCCGCACTTTTAAATTCTTTTAAGCATTGTGATGTAGTTCTCACTTTTGGAATTCCAGTCTTAGTAATATGATCTGGAGCAAAATCTCTTAAGCTTTGTTTGTGTGACACCAGAACAAGTTTAAAGTTTGTGGGTTTTGAAAATACTACCATAGTTGGATGCTTTGGTTTTGTGTCAACCTGTTCTGAACCTTGTAGTGTTTACCATTTACCTTCCCGTCAAATGTAAAGGGAAACTTATAAAACATTAGAGACACGTATTTGGGGAGTACAGTAGAGGAAGCTACTACTTTGGAAAGAACTGAATGTCTTTAGTTAAATCTTACAATTAGCTTATATTTTCACTAATTTAGAAGGTTAGAATTTTATAACTTTTAGCATAAACTTGAATACAGCAACTCTAATGTATAAGCATTAATTTGTAATTTAAGAACTCGGCCAGATGTAGTGGTTCATGCCTGTAATCCCAGCACTTTGGGAAGACAAGGCGAGTGGATCACAAAGTCAGGAGTTCGAGACCAGCATGACCAAAACAGTGAAACCCCGTCTCTACTAAAAATACAAAAATTAGCCAGGTGTGGTGGCACATGCCTGTAGTCCCAGCTACTTGGGAGGCTAAGGCAGGAGAATCACTTGAATTTGGGAGGTGGAGCTGAGACTGTGCCATTGCATTTCAGCCTGGGTGACAGAGTGAGACTCCATCTCAAAAAACAACAACAACAAAATTAAGAACTTAAAGAGATCTTAGTGATTATTTAATTTAATTCCTGGTTTTACAAATGAGGAAATGGCAGCCCAAAGAATGTAAGTGACTTATCTTAGAATATACAACTGATAGCTTAAGCTAAATCAAAACCAAAAATCTGTCTTTTAACTCTCAGTTCAATATGCTGTCCATAATGCCCCACTAATTTTTCTCAGTCAAGATAATAGAGAACAAATTCTTTAGAAACAGAGTAGTCTGACCTGTCAATTATTGGGAAAATAACTATCTGGAGAGAAAAAGATATTTAAATAATTGTTATTTATACTAGTAACTTTGGACATAACTCCAGCAGAATTATGCTAATTTTATATTTCATATTTATAGGAAATTATCTTCACTGATGCTTTTTCTTTTTTTTGGTTAGATTTTAAATCTTTACAAAAAAGTTTTGTATAATTTAACCACATCAAGAGGACTATTCACTTTTTCCACAATTAAAACAGGAATTTTTTGAATAGTTTTGATCAATGTTTAAGTCTTTTTCATTACTTTATTAGTGTTTACATCAAAAGAAGAAGCAAACTTTTTCATACATAGACGCCTCCTGTATAATAGATTTGATTTGGAGCTCTTCACTCCTGGTGACCTAGAAAGAGAGTGCACTGAAGAACTTTGCAATTATGAGGAAGCCAGAGAGATTTTTGTGGATGAAGATAAAACGGTAATGTGGTTGATTATGTTAATTATCTGGAATTATTCAATTGTACTTAAGAAAGTGGCACTTTCAGTTATTAGAGATTTTACGCTTTAAACAAAATCAGGGTTATGTACCTGATATCTCTTTCTACTTCGTTAAAATGGTAATTAACCTGTTTAGACTTGGCTCTACACCCAATTAATGGGGTTTATAGTAATTAGTAAATTATTGACTGTTGTGATTTTGTGTGTTTAATGTTTATTATATTTAAAATTCATCATGGGGCAGAGTGAATTTAACTCCAAGATTTTGTGGTTAGTGCTCTAACTCAGGCTTCAATCATTTATGACTAAGTAATTTGTCCTATCGGTGACCTTACCTACTTGATTACCCATATTTATATTTCAAGTATTTACTGACAGTCTGATATGTGCCAGGTGTTCTCCTTGGCACTGAGGATACAAAACTTATAGCCCTTGTATTTGGAAATGTATTGTTTGGTCTATCAGTGTAATTTAAGGGAAACATTTTTAAAAGTTCTTTCTTAGAATATAATCAAGTTCTGTTAATCTTGACAAGGTACAAAACAGATGGCATTGTGCCTGTGATAATCTGTCACAGTCTTCAAAAACATTAAGTAACCCAAATTATCTTTTTTTTTTTTTTTTTTTTGGAGACAGAGTCTACTCTGCTGCCCAGGCTGGAGTACGGTGGCACAATCTCTGCCCACTACAACCTCCACCTCCCGGGTTCAAGCAATTCTCCTGCCTCAGCCTCCCAAGTAGCTAGGACTACAGGTGCATGCTGCCATGCCGGGATAATTTTTTGTATTTTAGTAGAGACGGGGTTTCACCATGTTGCCCAAGCTGGTCTCAAACACCTGAGTTCAGGCAATCCACCCGCCTCAGCCTGACAAAGTGCTAGGATTACAGACATGAGCTGCAGCACCCAGCCCTAAATTCTTTACCTTTGTAGATTTCATAATGCTAGCTCCTTTTTCCCTTTCCTAAGAGTCCTATTTTACTTTTTGGTCAATAAGAACCTCCTTAGGTATCCTTCAAATGCAGGTGGTAATGGAACCTAGTTGTTGACTTTTATATCATTGTGCCCACCCTCCCATTCCCTGCAAGTATTTGCTGTGTCTATTAAGGAGAAAAACGAAGCATATACTGTGTAGTTGTGCCTGTTGGAATTTTATTCTGTTTTTCACAAACCTTTTCTAATTTTATCATAGTTCCTTAAAATTCATTTCTATTCTCTCGGGTAGCACTGAACTTAAAATTGTCTCAAGAATGTCTTCCCAAATCAATAAATACTTTTCAATAAGATCTTCCAGAAGGGCACAGTGGCTCATACTTGTAATCCCAGCACTTTGGGGTGCAGAGGTGGGAGGATTGCTTGGGCCCAGGAAATCAAAATCAGCCTGGGCTTTATGGTGAAATCTCCGTCTCTACAAAAAAGAAAAAATTACCTGGGAGTGGTGGCATGTGCTTATAGTTCCAGCTACTTAGGAGGCAGATGTTGGAGGATTGCTTGAGCCTAGAAAGTCAAAGCTGCAGTGAGTCATGATCACACCACTGCACTCTGGCTTGGGCTACAGAGCAATCCTGTCTTAAAAAAAAAAAAAAAAAAAAAAAAAAAAGTCCTGAGACAAAATGAGGGCTTATCTCCCACTGAAAAATTCAGTCTCCTGTTCAAACATGGTAGTGAGTCCACAGCCTCAACTTCTAACTTTGGTACTTTCACCTACTCTCTAATGCAATAATTTCCCAATAATGCAGTGCCTTAGTGGGAGCTCCAGTCAGGTGAAGGGAAAATAGCAGGCACAGTAGTAAAGAACTGGAACTGGCAGTAATCCCTTGACAATTAGATAGACAAACAGCAGAGGCAGTTAGGGGTGGTAGTGCTTTAATTAGAGTGAGTCACACCCTTCAGCTTGAATGAACTGGTCTCCAACTTATGATACCTGCCAAGAGTTTACTACCCCTAGTCTAGGTCATTGGGACCAAATGAAATAATGATAATAAAGATATTGAATAAACCTGGGAATTTTACCTTTTTTTTAGAACGCATTTTGGCAGGAATATTCAGCAAAAGGACCAACCACAAAATCAGGTAAAACAATAATTGATCAAATTTAATGCTTTTCTCGCCGTCTCTCTATTGTAATACATTTTAGTTTTATTGTTTTGAGTTTGGCTGTTACTCAACATACAAATCTTATAAATACAAGGAGATTTCTCAACTATACACTGGGCTATCTCAGACAGAAAAGGACAGATTCATCTATTTATACACCGAAAATCAAGTTTGGTGAGATACTAGGGAAATGAGATAATGGGCTTAAACCTGTTTTAAACAGCTCAGCTATGTCAAGACTTGCATAGAATAAAAGTAGATTCTATTCATTTCAAGATGTAAACTATGTTAACCTGTTTTCTTTTTTAACCATTAAAGGTAGATGGAACATTTTGCCAGATAAGATTGTTGGATCGAATTAAGTAACTTGTAGAGAGGGGAGATCCTTTATCTAATCTGTATTGATCATCTCTAGCTGCATTTTAGTTGGGTGTATTTTTCACCAGCTATTCTTTCATTCCTCTTCTGTAGGACCCCCCCCCAGCCGCCATGGCAGGTTATATCGCATAGCTACCCTGAGTTGCTTAATAAATATAATCTTAGTGATTAATACCAAAGTATGTCTAGTTGAGGAGCAAATATGTTTATCCCACTTAAAGCTGAATATTACATTTAATACGACCTATTTTAAATAAATAAAAGAATAACCGTAACTACCACTTTTAGAAGTGTCATTTAAATTTTTTTAGGTAGACTCTCTAGTACAAAGACTTGAAAGAAGTCAACATCAATGATTAGATGCTGTATAATGTGTTTAGACCCAGGATTAAATTTGTTGAAATCATAGGTGATGCTATGTAGTTGTTATATTTATGTTATTTTAATGATTTATTTCAAGATGGCAACAGAGAGAAAATTGATGTTATGGGCCTTCTGACTGGATTAATTGCTGCTGGAGTATTTTTGGTTATTTTTGGATTACTTGGCTACTATCTTTGCATCACTAAGTGTAATAGGCTACAACATCCAGGGTAAGTACTAAGTAAAACTATGTAATTCATTACTAGACATTCTATATCGTTATTTTTAAAATGGGTCAAGCAGGACCAGGTGCAGTGGCTCACACCTGTAATCCCAGCACGTTGGGAAGCTGAGACAGGTGGATCACCTGACGTCAGGAGTTCAAGACCAGCCTGACCAACATGGTGAAACACTGTTTCTAAAAAAAAAACAAGGGTCAAGCAAATGGCTGCCTATTTTCTTAAATAAGCCTTTTATTTAGGAAGAATTTTAGATGCATACGGAAATTGTAAAGGTATTAAAGAGAGTTCCCACCCAATTTCCTACATTGTGTGTGTGTATATATATATATTTGTTTTATTTATTAATTTATTAAATAAATTGCCTAGGCTGGAGTGCAGTGGTACAATCTCGGCTCACTGCAACCTCTGCCTCCTGGGTTCAAGCAGTTCTCCTGCCTCAGCCTCCTGAGTCGCTGGGACTACAGGTGCAGGCCACCACACCTGGCTAATTTTTTTTTTTGTTTTTTTTTTAGTAGACACGGGGTTTCACCATGTTGGTCAGGGGGGTCTTAAACTCCTGACCTCCTGATCTGCCCACCTTGGCCTCCGAAAGTGCTGGGATTACAGGCGTGAGCCACCGCGCCTGGCACATTGTTAATATATTACCACAGTAGAATTATCAAAACTCAGAAAATGACAGTGGTTCGTGACTATTAACTAAACTCCACCAGTTTTCCCACTGGTGTTTTCTTTCTGCTGCCAGATCCAGTCACAGTACCACATTGCATTTAGCTGTCATGTCTTCCTGGCCTCTCTAGACTGTGACAGTTGTTTGGTCTCCTAATTTAACATTTACATAAACAACCTAATGATGCTATTTCTAAGGTCCTTCAGAAGAATACAAGAAGTTTCACATATGCCAGCTTCATTTTTCAGTATTTCTTAAGCAAGAGGCAGATACCAGTATCTTCACATTATTTCCACAGACAGGAAGTCCTGTAGTTTACTCTGAGCCACAGAGTTAACAGATCACATGGCTACCCAAATAGAAACTGTGTAACTGGCTTTTAAATTCAACTATTTTTATTGATGTTTTAAATAGAAGTTAACAAAATAAAATGGTTACCAATTAAGGATAACAGCACATTGATAAAGCTTCAAAAAGATTCATAAAGGCCGTAATTGTTTGCATAATAGAAGCTCAGCATCCCTATTGAAACAAAAAGTACTGATATCTTTCCAGTAAATATGGCTGAGTAGGCATAGAAACATTCTTATATAAAAAAAAAAAAAAAAAAAGCAGCAGATGCTAAGCAGGCTATTAGAGATTGATACTTATTTCTTCCTATTCACATTTCAAATTCCATGAACAAGCTCAAAGTGGCGATCAGGTGTACTTTTTTAATCATAATGATTATTTTACTTATCTTTTCAGCAAAATGGGCAGTGTTTTTGTATCCCTCCAAAAGAATAGAAAGTATTCTTTATCATATATATTAGAAGATTCTTTGTCTTCTAAATTAAGAATAGCTTTCAATTCATAGCAAATAAAATTTAAATTCTACGTAACAACTGACCTGGATTGTTCAAAAAATGTCAACGTTGAATACCTTTTCAAGTGGTTCTTGGCCAAGGCAGGCAGGTCATGAGGTCAAGAGATAAAGACCATCCTGGCCAACATGGTGAATCCCCATCTCTACTAAAAATACAAAAACTAGCTGGGCGTTGTGGTACCCCCCTGTAGTCCCAGCTACTCGGGAGGCTGAGGCAGGAGAATTGCTTGAACCCAGGGGGTGGTGGTTGCAGCCGGGAGCTGAGATCGAAGCACTGCACTTCAGCCTGGCAACAGAGTGAGACTCCGTAACAAAAAAAAAAAAATCATTTTCATTGTGATAAGAGCATCTGAAAATGTGCTGATAATGGAGAGTAAGGCCTTTAAAAGGACTTTATCCTGTTTTTTGCCTAAAAAAGTAATACATGAATTATTTTTAAATTCAAGTATTATAGAAATATTATCTAAAATTAAAGTTCTCATAATCCTACTTTTCAAATATAACCACTATTATGAATTTGGTATGTAAAACTCCAGATTTTTTTCTATGCATATACTACTTGAGTGGTGTAAAAGCAACTGTGGTTTTTGCCATTTAAAGTAATAGCAATTGCTTTTGCACCAACCTAATAACATATTTTATAGGTTTTTCGGTGTGTTTTTCTGGCTCACTGCAACCTCCGCCTCCCAGGTTCAAACGATACCCCTGTCTCAGCCTCCTGAGTAGCTGGGACTACTCAGGTGCCCACCACTACACCCAGCTAATTTTTGGTATTTTTAGTAGAGACAGGGTTTCACCATGTTGGCCAGGCTGGTCTCAAACTCCTGACCTCAGGTGACCGCTGCCTTAGCCTTCCAAAGTGCTGGGATTATAGGCGTGAGCCCCTGCACCCGGCCTATTTTATGTTTTAAAAAGAAATGTTTGTTACATGTTCTCCTTTGCAACTTGCCTTTAGCACTGAACAATATAATTTAAATACATTTTCAGTGCAGTGCATTTTTTTAATAGTAAAATATATGTAACATAAAATTCACCATCCTAACCGTTTTCAAGTATACAGTTCAGTAGTATTAAGTTCATTCACTCTTGTGCAACCAATCTCCCTTTTTTCTATTTTTCCATTTTGCAACGGTGAAGTTCTGTGCCTAGTCAACAAACTTTCCCATTTTTCCCTCTCCTAGACTCTAGCAATCACTTTTTCACTTTTTGTATCTGAATTTTACTACAACACCTCATATAAGTGGAATCACACAGTATTAGTCTCTTTCTGACTGGCTTATCTAGCACAGTAATTTTAAATCATTAATAGAGTCTCTTTGAAATGTTTTATTGCAGCATTTCATTATGTTTGATGAAGTTTTTTAAAATTCTAAATGTAGTAAGATGTGATTCCTTTCTAAAATACATTGGCCCCTAGCCCAGTTCCTGTTTCTGGAAGAGACCACCAAGGTGTATTTTCCCTATCCTAGAAATAGATATGGTATAGTGGTTCACTGTGTGAGCTCCTGAACCAGATTGCCTGGATTCAAAACCCTGGTACGCCACTAACTAGCCATTTGACTTTGAACATGTTATTTAAACTTGTACTCTGCCTCCCTTTCTCTGTGAGTAAATTGAAGGTAATAATGTGAGCTACCATATTACATAGTTCCAGAGAGTTGCCATTAACCTGGGCTATAGTGTGAATGGTACCTTCTGGTTTTGTGCAGTATGGTAGCCCAAATAATAACCGTATGTATCTCCTAAGGGACTTATGGGAATTAAATGATGTGATGCATAAAAAGTACTTAAGAGAGTGCTTGGTAGCAAGAGTAGCACGTACTCTCCATAAAGGTTAGCTGTTATTATCAATTTTTTTTTTTGAGATGGAGTCTAGCTCTGTTGCCCAGGCTGGAGTACAGTGGTATGATCTTGGCTCACTGTAACCTTCCCCTCCTGAGTTCGAGCAATTCTCCTGCCTCAGCCTCCCAAGTAGCTGGAATTACAGGCACCTGCCACCACACCCAGCTCATTTTTGTATTTTTAGTAGATACGGGGTTTCACCATGTTAGCCAGGCTGGTCTTGAACTCCTGACCTCAAGTAATCCTCCCACCTCGGCCTCCCAAAATGCTGGAATTACAGCCATGAGCCACTGTACCTAGCCCAGCTATTATTATTATGAATTTGCAAACTAAGATTTTTCTAAAAGCTTGCACTGAAATGTTTATGTGTTCCCATCCAATGTTTGTATTTCTTCAAAAATGTGTCTGAACTGGGAATGGGCTGCAGATTCTCCAGTGTTCATATAAAATTAAAACTCATTATCAGAAGACAATATAGGCAATCAGAAAGTATTATATTGCAAATAAGTTCTCTTCAAATTTGGTAGATCTACAAAAATTTTATTTGGCCTATGAAATCCCACTTAACTTACCTGACTTTATGATCTTATAAAAAAAAAAAAAAGAAATCTTCCTTATCTGTATTTATAACCATCTTCCACATGACCTGTTGTTGCTAACGATATATACACCACTTTCACACTACCTTCTCATTTAGTACTCTCAGTATTTGTATAGTGTATTATGGCACGTGAAGGAGATTACATAGAGTGATTACCATTGCAGCAAGGCAACTACATAACAAAAATGTAACTTGAATATAAACATGTAAAACAGAGAACAGTCTCCTTATAAATGGCTAGGAATGTCAAGCAGGCATACCATCAGTGTGGGATACAACTAGTCACTTTAGCAGACATAGGTTTTAGAGGAATTAACTAGGAAGGGTGTTTCAAGAAAGTGGACCCACAGGAGCCAAGATGGGTACTACCAAGGCTCATATAGGTGATGATAAGCCAAATAGTCTTGACCAAAGATTTAAAAAATAATAATAATTGTAGGCCAAGGCCAGGCATGGTGGCTCATGTCTGTGGTCCCAGCTTTGGGAGGCCAAGGCAGGGAAATCTCTTGAGCCCAGGAGTTTGAGATCAGCCTGGGAAACATGGCAAAACCCCATCACTACTAAAAATACCAAAATAATTAGCCAGGTGTGGTGATGCATGCCTTTATACCCAACTACTAGTGGGGCTTAGGTGGGATTTAAGAGCTGTGATGAACAGTAGTGAGTGACTGAGGAAATTGTTGGATAATTGGAATGGCAGCCACGAATTTATGTTTAAGTTGCCAGATATGAGGTGGACCACTTAAGCAGAGGATTAAAGAGAAAAACAGCCTGTGGGGAAGGTTTTTGAGAATGTGATAATATGCTAGGTTCTAGGAACAGAATGGTGAGTAAAACAACCATAGTGCCTGCCCCCCATAGCTCTTACACTCTGGTTTTCTTAATAATGTGTACTAACACTGGGAGAAACTGGAAGACAGAGGAAAACCAATAAGGATGCTAGTGGAGTAATTCAGTTGTGAGGTCATGAGTTTGGACCTGTCTTCAAGGAAAAAGAAGCTGTAGAACTTGATGTCAGATTAGAAAGAACTTGGGAATGTTGGAAGACTATGACTTGAACTTAAGCTTCTGTGCTGAAGAAATATATATGGAAGCTGGGAGAAAGAAAACAAAATTTGGATTTGACAGGACAAAGTAGCTCATATTTTATTTATTTTTTGAGCCAGACTTCTGATCTTGTGGCCCAGGCTGGAGTGCAATGATGCAATCTCAGCTCACTGCAACCTCCGCCTCCTGGGTTCAAGCGATTTCTCTTGCCCAGGATTACAAGCATGTGCCACCACGCCTGGCTAATTTTGTATTTTTAGTAGAGACAGGGTTTCATCATGTTGGTCAGACCAGTCTTGAACTCTTTACCTCAGGTTATCCACCACCTCGGCCTCCCAAAATACTGAGATTACAGGCATGAGCCACTGCACCCAGCCAAAATGACTTATATTTTAAAGATAGCTCAAGAAAGGATAAAGGCAACAAAAAGATGAATAACCCACATTTTTTTAAATGAAGGACTTGAATGGACATTTCTCTAAAAATATACGAATGGCCAAGAAGCACTTGAAAAGGTGTTCAATGTTGTTAGACATTAAGGAAAGGCAAATTAAACCAAAATCACAGTAAGAACCAGGTACGGTGACATGCACATGTAATTCCAACTATTCTAGAGTAGCTGTAACAATTTTTAAAATAACAAGTATTGGTGAGGATATGGAGACATTGGAACCTCATATGCACATTGCCAGTGTAAACTGGTGCAGCCACTATAGAAAACAGTTTGACAGCTCCTCAGAAAGTTAAATGTGGAATTACCACATGACACAGCAATCTCACTTCTATATTTGTATTCAAAAGTATTGAAAACAGATACTGTACACCAATGTCCATAGCAGCATTATTCAAATAATCAAAAGGGTTGATGAAAATAACCCAAATGTCTATCAAAATATGGTATATCCATGCAATGGAATATTATTTAGCCACAAAAAAAGAATGAAGTTCTGATGCATGCTACAATATGGATGGATCTTGAAAACATGATACCAAGTGAAAGAAGCCAGACTCAAAAGAACAACTATTGTATGATTCCATTTATATAAAATGTCTAGGATAGGCAATATCTAGGATAGGCAAATTCATAGAGACAAAAAGTAGATTAGAGATAATCTTGGCCTGGGAGGATAGGGATGTCTTAGTCTATTTGTGCTGCTATAGCAGAATACTTGAGACTGGGTAATTTATAGTGAACAGAAATTTATCTCTCATAGTTCTGGAGGCTAGGAAGTCTAAGATCAAGGTACCAGCAGATTGTATGCCTCATGAGGACCCAGCCTCTGCTTCCAAGATGGTGCCTTGAACACCACATCCTCCAGAGGGGAGGAACGTTGTTCCTCACATGGCAGAAAAGCAGAAGAAAGGGAGGGCACTACTCCTGCAAACCCTTCTTACAGCAGCATTAATCCATTTATGAGGGCAGGGACCTCATGATCTAAAAGTCTCCCAAAAGGCCCCACTTCCTAACACTGTTGTATTGAGGGTTAAGTTTGTAACATGAGTTTTGAGGAGGACAAAAACATTCAAACCATAGCAAGGGGAATGGGGAGTTATTGCGTCTTATGTACAGAATTTCTCTTTGGGGTGATGAAAGGGTTATGGAAATAGATAATGGAGATGGTTGCACCTTGTGAGTGGAATGCCACTGAAATGTACATTTATGAATGATTAAAATGGAAAATGTAATGTTTTATATATTATATACAATGTTATATGTTGTATATAATATATGTGTGTGTTTATCAGCCACAAAGTCTTTTTACTTGGAAAACAAAAAAGAAAGGGTAAGAATTTGGCTGGGTGTGGTGGCTCGTGCCTGTAATCCCAGCACTTTGGGAGGCCAAGGCAGGTGGATCACCTGAGGTCAGGAGTTCAAGACCAGCCTGGCCAACATGGTGGAACCCCATCTCTACTAAAAATACAAAAATTAACTGGGCATGATGGTGGGTGCCTGTAATCCCAGCTACTCAGGAGGCTGAGGAGCGAGAATCAATTGAGCCAGGGAGATTGAAGCTGCAGTGAGCTGCGATTGTGCCACCACACTGCAGCCCCGGTGACAGAGTGAGACCCTCTCTCAAAATAAATAAATAAATAAATAGGTAAAGGGACAGAAGGGAAAAAGGACAGAGCCCTAAAGAATGCCCACAATAAGGGTACAGAAAGAAGAGGAGCTGCCAGCAAAGATAGCAGAGGAACATAAATGGTCATTTTAGCCCCATGCTGGAAAGTTCCCTAAGGTATTATGTGAATTATGGGCATGGATTAAGGATTTTGTCCCTATAAAGCCCATAAAAATTTGAGAGTTTAGAGAAAGTAAGAAAGAATTTGTTTAATTTGTTTAACAGATCTCTATTAATTTCCCCAATAGCAGATAGAAAATGAGCAAGGTCTTTCTAGGACTTTTCACTAAGATTTTATTCAATGTGACTTTCTCCACAAGCTGGGAGGAAACCACAAGATAATGATGAAATAGGCAAAAAATTTGTCTTTGGAGGTTCATCATTTCTTCTTTTTCACCTCATTCACAATGTTTTTCCAAAAAAGTTCATGTATGTCCTCACATATTAGTTTCACTCAATGTGAATAGCACAGTCATTATTTAGTGTCCTCATGCTTACACTTTCTTCTCTACCCTGCTTTTCTTCAGTTTCTGACTTTTCTGCATCACTATGTCTTTTCACCTTTTGCCTTGTTTTTCCCCTGAAACGTTCCTAGCTTCTTCCCTGCATAAGGGATAGAAGCAGAGTTCGAATATAGGGAGTATTATGCCTATGATTATGACATGTCTTCTGTGTGCGTTATAAAATTTAAAACCCTGGATATCTTTTATTTTAAAAGTGCAATTCATTGTACTTAACACTAGCACAGTGTAATGCTTCTAGTGACATTCATTGTCTCACTTTGATCCTCCCAGCAACTCTCTGAGTTTCAGGGGATACTCCAAACTAGGTTTACTAGACTTTCTCTTATGTTAGGATTAACTTGTAAATACTAAAGTACTTTTCATCTATTTCCCCAAGAAATTCTTCCAGCAGAGTTATTTGTTTCTATATTTTGCAAATCTGAAAGTAGAGGGAGGGAGAAAGAGGCTGATAAAGAAGAGAGTAAAAAATAAGATCATTGTCAGAAAAGCTTGCCTCATTCCTCTATAAAAGCAAGCCAAGAGGCTGGGAGTGGTGGCTCATGCCTATAATCCCAGCACCTTGGGAGGCTGAGATGGGTGGATCACCTAAGGTCAGGAGTTCAAAACCAGCCTGGCCAACATGGTGAAAACCCATCTCTATTAAAAAATATATAAAAATTAGCCGGGGGTTAGTGGTGGGCATCTGCAACCCCAGCTATTTGGGAGGCCGAGGCAGGAGAATCACTTGAACCCAGGAGGCGGAGGTTGCAGTGAGCTGAGATCACACAATTGCACTCCAGCCTGGGCAACAGGGGTGAAGCTCCATTGCAAAAAGAAAAAAAAAGAGCCAATAAATGAAAAACAAGACCTTTTCATTTCCTAGTTGCTCTATTTTGTGGAAGAAAACAGGCATCATGGGATGTTGCCAGTTTGAGATGTTATTAGTGCATACTTTCTCACTTCGATCATGTAAGATTGAGATGTGTAAGAAAACACTGTGTAGATATTTAATAACTGATGTAATTATTACATTGTTTCCATACATTAAGTTTTGAAAGTCAACATGGAAGCATTTATTTATTCAAATAAAATAGCTGTCTCCTCTTTTATCCTATAAGCAAACAAATTTAACTTTTTGTCACGAGCTAAATGACTGTGGCAAGAGACTGCCCATCATGAATGCATTCCAGATTCTGACAGAGGAGGAATTGTGTTGAGCTCTCTAAGTAAACTTGTGATCCTCTCAGTCACTTCTCAACTGTTGAAGGGCCGATTATCCAGTTCCTGGATTTACACAGACCTTTTGCTTTTCTTCTTTTTCTGCAATTTTTCTCTCTTCTTCCCTCTAATTCAGATCTCATTATTACCTCAAAAGGAAAAAAGGTGCTCTAAGAGACATATTGACTGATTTAATTTGGAAAAGTTGGCAGTATTTTGAGCCTGCTAAACTGTTTCTTGATGGTAAGAATACTGTAAATATTGACTAGAAGTTAGGGGTTATCTATGCATTTTTTCCTTCTTCCTTTTTTTTGTGGGTACATAGTAGGAATATATATTTATGGGGCACGAGATGTTTTGATACAGGCATGCAATGTGAAATAAGCACATCATGGAGAATGGTTTATGTATCCCCCTATGCATTTTAATTATTTCATTAGCCGCCGGGCGCAGTGGCTCAAGCCTGTAGTCCCAGCACTTTGGGAGGCCAAGGTGGGTGGATCACGAGGTCAAGAGATCGAGACCATCCTGGCCAACATGATGAAACCCCATCTCTACTAAAAATACAAAACATTAGCTGGACATGGTGGCGTGTGCCTGTAATCCCAGCTACTCAGGAGGCTGAGGCAAGAGAATTGCCTGAACCCAGGAGGCGGAGGTTGCGGTGAGCCGAGATCGCGCCATTGCACTCCAGCCTGGGTGACAAGAACAAAACTCCGTCTCAAAAAAAAAAAAAATTATTTCATTAGCCATAACTATAGGAGGTCAATGTATGTATAGATCTTTTATAAACAGCCAACTTCAAGTCTAAACAGATCAATTTCTTAGCATTTAAATCCTAATTTGCACTTCACGAGTGAGAAAGGAAAACCATAGGTTTAAGACCCCAGACCCTCCAGGCGCAGTGGCTCATACCTGTAATCCAGCACTTTGGGAGGCTGAGGCAGGTAGATCACGAGGTCAGGAGTTCAAGACCAGCCTGGCCAAGATGGTGCAACACTATCTTTACTAAAAATATTAAAAATTAGCCAGCATGGTGGTGGGCACCTATAATCCCAGCTACTCAGGAAGCTGAGGCAGAGAATCATTTGAACCCGATGGGGTGGCAGAGGTTGCGATGAGCCAAGATCACGCCATTGCACGCCAGCCTGAGCAACAGAGTGAGACGCTGTCTAAAATAAAATAAAATAATAAAATAGACCCCAGACCCATGTTGCATTTCACTGGCTGACAAGGTTTTGCGAAAATGGTGAAAAAATATATATTTCAGCCACATATATTTTTTTAAAGTGTTAGGCTTAGATTAAAGCAGAGGGGAGAAAAGATAATATTTCAAGAAAGGGAACAATACCAGTGAAAGCACAGAGAAGGGCCAAGAACTTAACTGCCCATATAGAGGAGTGTAAAGAAACTGCCTTGGTAGCGTAGAGAGCTGTAAAAACAAAGGTGCGGCTGCAATACTCTTATTGCTTTGAAGAGAAGGCATGGGAGTTAGAACTTGTCTCAGCCAGAAGTACACTGTGGGTTTGGCTTCTGAGGAGAAGAGTGACATGAAGAAAGTACTGTTTAGGAAGGATTGGCCAGGCAGCAGGACTGCAGGAGGGAACGGAGGAGAGGGACAGGCATCAGCCTGTTGTGATTACATCTGTGACATCTATTTCCTTGGCCTGGAATGGCGCCACCTTTCAACAAAGCCTTGATTTGGTTTCACATCTTACTTTCAAAAAGTTTTAATCCAGGAGTAAGAAAAAAGGGAATTCACTTGTTTTGAGTCCTTACTCTAGTGTACCAGACACTGCCAGAAGCTTTCCATGCATCTTACTCAATCCACACAAACCTGCTCTATTGAAATAGCTATTATTAGCCCCATTTTAGAGAGGACAAAATTGAAGTAGGTAACTTGCCTTTGGTCACATAGCTAGGAAATGACAGGATCAGATTTCAAACCCATGTCTGATTTCAAAGCTCTTAGTCTTTCCACTGTACCAAGACTTTCAGAGTCGGGGGGTAAAATAAAACTGTTGTGTCAATACATTGTGTTTAATGTTTATAAAGATAGTTGGATTTTTAAATATTGTCATCTCAAACTAAAAATGCTACCTTTCCTAGACCTAAATGTTGTCTCTCTGCTTAGCTCTTCAGCCGTCTATGAAAGGGGTAGGCACACTCCCTCCATCATTTTCAGAAGACCTGAGGAGGCTGCCTTGTCTCCATTGCCACCTTCTGTGGAGGACACAGGATTACCTTCATATGAACAGGCAGTGGCACTGACCAGAAAACACAGTGTTTCACCACCACCACCATATCCTGGGCCCACAAAAGGATTCAGGGTATTTAAAAAATCTATGTCTCTTCCATCTCACTGACTACCTTGCCATCTTGATATAAGAAATTTGTGTTATTTGATTGGCCGGGCATGGTGGCTCATGCCTGTAATCCCAGCACTTTGGGAGGCCAGGAGTTTGAGACCAGCCTGGCCAACATGGTGAATCCCCGTCTCTACTAAAAATTCAAAAATTAGCCAGACGTGGCAGTGCATGCCTGTAGTCCCAACTAGTCGGTAGGCTGAGGCAGGAGAACTGCTTGAATCTGGGAGGCGCCAGTTGCAGTGAGCTGAAATTGCAGCACCACTGCACTCCAGCCTGGGCAACAGAGCAAGACTCCATCTCAAAAAAAAAAAAAAAAAGAAGAAGAAGAAAGAAGAAAGAAGAAGAAGGAGAAGGAGAAGAAGAGAAGAAGAAGAAGAGGAGGAGGAGAAGGAGGAGGAGGAGGAGGAAAAGGAAGAGGAAGAGAGAGGAAAGAAGAAGAAATTCATGTTATTTGAATGGTTTGCTCTCCCTGAACCAAAAAAGACATGTCTCCAGCTTTTTATGACAAACTGCAAGGAATAAAGGAAGAATAAGCCATGTGTTGTACCACGGAAGCTCTGTCTGCATCTTGAACCTGAACTTGATCATTATCAGCTTGATAAGAGACTTTCTGACTCTATATCCTTGCAGTTAAGAAGAAAGCACATTTTTGTTTTAGTGGTTCAAAAAAAAAATCTTTGTTGTAAAGAGCGTAGGTAGAATTAGTGAACTCTTTGCATCCTTTGTACAGATAAAGGTTATAGATTTCTTGTGCTGAATATTAAAGAAGCAAGAATGTCTAACCATTAAGATTATCCAAAGTCAGGCCAGGAGCAGGGGCTCACACCTGTAATCCCAGCACTTTGGGAGGCCAAGGTAGGCAAATCGCCTGAGGTCAGGAGTTAGAGACCAGCCTGGCCAACATGGTGAAGACCCATCTCTACAAAAATACAAAAAAAGTTAGCCAGGCATGATGGTGGGTGCCTGTAATCCCAGCTACTGGGGAGGCTGAGGCAGGAGACGCACTGGAACCCAGGCGGCAGAGGTTGCAGTGAGGTGAGATCACGCCATGGCACAAAAGCCTGGACGACAGAGTGAGACTCTGTCCCCCAAAAAAAAAAATAGATTATCCAGTTAGGACATTGGACCTACTCCTTCTTAGGATTTTTTTTGGGGGGTTAGAAATACTTCACAGAATTTGGTATTTCAGTATAAATCTGTGACTTTAATATAATCACTTGGTTTTATATGTTAAATTATTGCATAGCAATCATTATATTTTGCTGGGTTTAGATCTTAACTCTTGCTGTCAGTAATGTTTTATTATAGGTAGTGGGGTCAGCAGTTTTCTTGTTCTAAAAAATACTATTTTCTATGAAGTTAGTTCTTCGAGGATATAAAGTTGCAATGAAAAGGATTTGCAGGGTTGTTATGCTATCAAACAGACCTCAAATCTAGGAGACACTACAATTAATGAAGTTGCCCGTGTTACTGATTAGTAAACACTCCCATCTTCATTGCAAAATTATCACTATATATAACTACATATGATTATTTTGAAATTTGTTGAACTTTATAGTTTGAGAATCTGAAAAAAGTAATTTGCTTTTCTGCTCTTAAAATAATATTGATTAATGTTACCAGAAACCTTTTGCATCTCTTAATATGTCTGAACACAACAGGAAAACACCATAATGATTTAAACCCATTCTTTGTCTAGTCTTCTAAATAATATGTATAACCAATTTTTCCTTAAGAATGTAGTAGCATATAAGCTGTAAATTTCTGGAGTATGTGCACACAAATTTATATGGGTGGGTGGGTATGTAGGTATATGTGAATTTGTTTCCTCTTCCAGGAGCTCAAGAAATAACATACTCCTGAAAAACAGAATAGAAAATTAGGTGCTTTACGTTTTTGCCAGGCATCATATTTTCTTATCATTTAGGATCATTTATAAAAATGATCATTATTTATTTTGTTTTATAATTTTTACAGGAGTGAGACTGCAAATCCACGTTTGATAATTCCTACCAAATTAAATGTCTAGAAAATATAAATCATGCCGGGCGCGGTGGCTCAAGCCTGTAATCCCAGCACTTTGGGAGGCCGAGGCGGGTGGATCACGAGGCCAAGAGATCGAGACCATCCTAGTCAGCACGGTGAAACCCCGTCTCTACTAAAAAAATACAAAAAATTAGCTGGACATGGTGGTGCGTGCCTGTAATCCCAGCTACTCAGGAGGCTGAGGCAGGAGAATTGCCTGAACCCAGGAGGCAGAGGTTGCGGTGAGCCGAGATCGGGCCATTGCACTCCAGCCTGGGTAACATGAGTGAAACTCCGTCTCAAAAAAAAAAAAAAAAAAAAGAAAATATAAATCATATTACAGTGCATGTGTGAGTGTATGTCTCTCTTTTAAGATGCATCATCTTAAGGCAAATAAAAGTTTAAGTCCTTAATCATTACAGACTGCTAAAGACTTTATCATTTTAGATTCTCAGTCTCTTTGTTGCTTGTTGCAAATAGATCATCTAGCAACATTTACATTTAATTAAGAAACCTAACTTGATTTTAAGTTACCCATATTGCATATAAAAATCTTGCTATTAGTTGTGTCTTGGCTTTACATAAGCACTTTTGCTCATGTGACTTTGCACTTATTTTAATCCTCTTTAAAGGGTTACAGGCAAATTCTACTTTGCAATAATCACACTAAGGCATAAAAGAATAACTTGTCCAAAATCTAGCAAGTTGGTGACAAGTGGGTTTAGAATGAGTGAGCACATTTTTCTAGTCCCATGCCATGCCTATAAAATTATACTGCCTCAAATTATGAAATTCAGGAATCTTGCCGGGCGCGGTGGCTCAAGCCTGTAATCCCAGCACTTTGGGAGGCCGAGGTGGGTGGATCACGAGGTCAAGAGATCGATACCATCCTGGTCAACATGGTGAAACCCCGTCTCTACTACAAATACAAAACATTAGCTGGGCATGGTGGAGCGTGCCTGTAATCTCAGCTACTCAGGAGGTTGAGGCAGGAGAATTACCTGAACCCAGGAGGTGGAGGTTGCGGTGAGCCGAGATCGTGCCATTGCACTCCAGCCTGAGTAACAAGAGTGAAACTCTGTCTCAAAAAAAAAAGAAATTCAGGAATCTTGTATATAATTCTAAGTTTGGGACAGAAACTTACAAGCATTTCTCATCTATACGTACATTTATATATGTACATGTTACATATATTTATATGTATTCTCATATACATATGAAAAATATGTATAATGAATAGAATTATAAGATATATATCATTTACTGAATCATATTTTGAAATATCCCATGAACTCATTTACTTCTCTTGACTCCCAAAAGTCTAACTACAAAGCTAGCTTCAGAACCTGTGACAACCCCACCCCACCCAAGCAGCTGCCTAGAGTTGACTACTGCTATCATTTTGTATAAAACAGTTGCTCTAATTTGAATGAGTCTAGAATCCATCATTAAGATTGTGATATTTACAGAGTATCCAATGTAGAGATAATATTTTAAATATAAAAAGGAAAATATGATAAAACTGTTATTGAAAAATGTTTGTAATGATTGAGCAGTCACATGTACTTCTATTACTTTCACCATTTTCTATTCCTGTTGTAAGTTTGGTGGTAAATTTGTTGTTTTGTTTGATTTATCTGTTTTGTTTGTATTTCATCTCCCAGCAATTGATTAGTGTTAATCATTAAATCTATTTTGACACAAGGTTTTATATATAATTAGATCAGTTTTCCACTTTATTACAATTAAGAAATCAGTGAAATATGGATATAAAAGGAGAATTGGACTTGGAAAAGACAAATACACATTTACAAGGCTATACCTTCGGTAGGATAGACAATTCTATGTAGAATATTTTCTTTTGATAATGGAAAAAATTAAAAAGGTCACAAACTTTGACTGTGTCAAAGCATTTTTATTTTTAATTTTTTGAGACAAGGTCTTACTCTGCCACCCAGGCTGGAGTGCAGTGGCCCAGTCACAACTCACTGCAGCATGAACTTCGGGGCTCAAGCAGTTCTCTACTTCAGCCTCCTGAGTAGCTGGGACTACAGGTGCATGCCAATACACCTGGCTAATTTTTGTGGTTTTTGTGGAGACAGGATTTCTACAAAAATTGTTGCCCAGGCTGGTCTCCAACTCCTGAGCTCAAGTGATCCACCCACCTCAGCTTCCCAAAGTGCTGGAATTACAGGCATGAGCCACCATGCCGGCCTGCTGTGTCAAACTTTTGCATCTTTTTTTGAGACAGAGTCTTGCTCTATAGCCCAGGCTAGAATGCAGTAGAGTGACCAGGAGGTTGGCTCACTGCAACCTCTGCCTCCCAGGCTCAAGAGATTCTCCTGCCTTAGCCTCCCGAGTAGCTGGGATTACAGGCACCTGCCACCATGCCTGGCAAACTTTTGTATTTTTAGTGGAGACGGGGTTTCGCCGAGTTGGCCAGGCTGGTCTCAAATTCCTGAACTCAGGTGATCTGCCCACTTCAACCTTCCAAAGGGCTGGGATTACAGGCATGAGCCACCGTGCCCGGCCCCAAGTTTTGCATCTTTTAATGACGCACCCTCTGAGCAAATATATAGAGAAAACTCTCAGAACAATTAAAAACTGCAGAGCAACAGTATCCTCCATGTCTTTGGTTTCAAGTTTGCCTCTAAAATACTAATCCATATTTTTCTACTTCTCAGATAATTTATATGTGTATAATCTTCCTAAATGTACAAGAGACTTTTTAACACTAAAAGATTGTCAGTGCTTAACAAAAACTCAATTTTATATTACTCATATTGTTTTGGTTTTAATTGAATGTGAATTAATTTTTATTAGTTATTTGATTTGGAATGTTATATATGCCATTAACACTATTAGAGGAATGTCTAGCATTTCTGTATTTTTAAAGCATTTGATTCTTTTGTCGATTCTGTTTATGTGGCCATTTTAAAACATGTGTGACATAAATCAGTACCTTCATTCTTCTATATTGTGTGTCTCCTCCAACTTTTTTTGTTTTTTTAAAAATGTTTCTCTAACACCTCAACAGTTTAAGGTAATTCAGTACACATATATCAGTATTTTCATTATCTGAAAACAGCAACCAATTTTTAAAATTCATCTTTTTCCTAAAACTGTATTATGTTTTTATTTTAAGGGGTTTCCTGTCATATATACTTTTTACACATGCAAATAAACTTTATACCAAGTGAATATTTATTGTTTCATTTAAGAATTCTTCCTAGGCCGGGCGCGGTGGCTCAAGCCTGTAATCCCAGCACTTTGGGAGGCCGAGGCGGGTGGATCACAAGGTCAAGAGATCGAGACCATCCTGGTCAACA